>NW_027175943.1:12105973-12498473 GCF_023055335.1 Clinocottus analis | reverse complement strand
CGAGAGCGTATGTATCATTTTAAAATTGTGGGATTATTTTTTATCTTCAAACAATTCATTTCCTGCTGGCTTGTGAACTGTTATTTACCAATTTATGTCTATAAATAAATATGGCATCCAATTATATTCTATTTCATTTATAAATGCAATATGAATGTCTCGCAATTAAAACACAGAATTGAGACTGCAGGTGACAATTAAACACATAATGAGCTACAATGCAACGAGGCGCTCGCTAATTCTGTTTCGCTTCCAAATATGAAATCTGCCGAAGATCAATTCATCTAACGTGGTGTTTTTTCTCTGCTGAGTCGACGCACATCTCTGCATGAGCTTCTCCTCCCGCCTCTGCTGTGTCTTTAAAACTCTTTAAATGTGCACCTCGTCACGTCCGTGATACATGGATTCATTTATAAATATAGCCCGCTGGACTTTTTATTGCTCAAATCTGTTTTTTTTGCGAACAATTTCTAAAACGTTTTTCCCCAAAAACGTTTAATTCACACATGTTTTTCTCTACAAAAACACACGTGCGAGTTAACCCTTCGTAGAGCCATTTCATTTAAACGCTTTATGCAATAATTATGAAATTAGCGGTGATGTAACGCCCCAAAACAACACATAATCAACACAGATGTGCTAAATGTACGACTGTGAGAGACCTCGGGGTCGGGGTGCAGGTTATCCGTGTGTGTTTCACGCCTCCTTTGCAGTGCGGCACTGAGATGTGCAGCATTTATAGGATTTGTTCATTTGGGTGGGAGGAGAGGAGGAGAGCGTCCGGCCGTCTGAACTTAAGACACAAACACGATGTGAGCTTCTGTTAAAAGAAAAAATCAATAGCAAGTCAAGCGGATTCAGAGGGGATGCGGTTCAGGAAGGGGCTTTTAAAAAGCAGCGGTACCTGGGACAGATGAGCTGTTCCTGGACGTGTGTGTGTGTGTGTGTGTGTGTGTGTGTGTGTGTGTGTGTGTGTGTGTGCAGACAGTTGTATGTCGTGCAGCAGAGTCATCTAAAGGTAAAAAAAAGAATGCGTTGAAGGAGGAACAAGAGAGATGGATGAGATGGCAGAAAGTGTATAATCATGTGTGTGTGTGTGTGTGTGTTTTTGTGTGTGTATGTGTGTGTGTGTGTGCGGGAGGCGGGGGGGGGGGAGGGGGGGGTGAGGCGGGGGGCGTTCCTCTTCATTACCGGCACTAAGGAGCCATGCCAGGAGCACAGATGGCGGAGGAGAGAAGGGGGCACGGGGGTTGGCGCGTAAACTTGCAGCACACACTTTGCCCACCGCGTACACACACACACACACACACACACACACACACACACACACACACACACACACACACACACACACAACCAACACGAGGAGCACGGGAATATGAATGTTCTCAAAGTGCAATATGATCATTGTGAAATGCAAGTCAGGTATAATAAATAACACACACACACACACACACACACACACACACACACGTGTCTTGGCCGGGGGAAGCATTCGTGCTGACGCTGCATTTATCTCTCAATCTTTTGGCCTCCTACCTTTCTCGCACACACACAGACGCACACACACACACACACACACACACACACACACACACACACGCTCAGACCCCCAGTGGTCCAATTAGAAGCTCTGGTCTGTTTGCACAGCAGGGAGACGGCAGCAGCATGTTTGTGTGTGGGAGATGTTTCTATTGTGCGCAGCGTGTACCGCTCTCCTCTGCAAGGTTGAGTGGAAGAGCAAGCTCTCACACGTCCTCTCTCTCTCACACACACACACGCACACACACACACACACACACACACACACACACACACACACACACACAGACTCCCACAATTGTTGGAGGCAAGAAAGCCACGTAGTCTCGGTTCAGAGGCTACGGCACCTGCAGTCCACCTGAGCAACGCCTCCAACCTCCCCACTCTTCTTATCCTCTATAGCTGAAGTCACCGTGTTACATAAAATCCATCTCTTATGTTTTCTTATTCAACACATTTCCCATGATGAATAAGGCCCGAATAGAGACGTAACTTTGAAATCAATCAGAGGACGACGCTGATGAATGGGTCAGTGTGGTCAGAGAGTCCTGGGAGGCTAATCCAAATTGTTTTTCTCTCCTGTGACTTGAGAACAGGTTCAAAAGAAGTAGAAGAAAATTGCCAGTGTCAATGATTTGTTACTTTATTTAATCTTTGAACAAATGTTTCGCCGGGTAAAAGTGTTTCACTTTCTTTCGCCAAAGCTTGAACTTGTATTCATCTAAGTGCTGGATTGTTTTAATGCCCCAAAAGGCAGCGCTTATCCCATGTTTAGGATATGAATGAGAGCATTTGTGTTTTCCTGTAACGGCGGGTTAGCTCAGATCAACACAGCTCTCTAGACAAAACACGCAAACAGTGACACGCAAAATATGTGCCTTGAGTGTGTGGAGGAATGCTTTTAGTCGAGTGTGTTACAAGAAACTCTCAGAAAAATAAACCCAACAACAAATAATGATTTAGCAGCCAAACCTTTTCGTCACCTTTTTTTTTTTCCACAGATGGACCAAAAAAAAAAAGATTTATTTGTGTGTTTTTGTTCACTCTCGCCTCTCAGAGCTTCTGTTGGTTTAGTGATTACTGGAAGAGCGCTTTGCATCTGCTGGCGTCTGGGTTTTCTTGAACGTTTCGGAGAGCATCGCTGCCTCAGGCGCAGACGAGAGGAGGAGGAGGAGGAGGAGGAGGAGGAAGAGGAGGAGGCTTTCAGGTGCTGATGCCATATGGTAACACTGTTTGGTCCATGCACGTTGTTGACAGTACAGAATTAAATTTTTTTTAAAATACCAAAAATTTGGGTTGCAATTTCTTGTCTAGGATAAAGTCAAAATAGCAGAGTAGAAACAGTAGAAATAGTAGAAAACCGCATCATGAAATGCATGTTATGGCACAATCATTTCCTATTGAACATTTTATATAGATAAGCTAATATATACTTCTTCCATATATTTACGTATAATGCTAATACTGTATTGACAATTATATATTTTTTTAGACTTTTTGTCATTTTGACAGCAACGTTTCCATCCATTAGCCTCCGCTGATCACCTCTTTACGTATAGTTAATGCACCTGCACCAGTACGGGAGACGGTTCATATCCTGCACAATGTGCTTCAGCAGATGGCGGGACAACAGGGGGGGGGGGGGGGGGGGCCTGAGGCCCATCACCTGGTCGTGAAATGCTAATTATTACCATAAATAAGCTTCACGCTGACACTGCATATGCCCATACCGCCACATCGATTGAAATATCTGTCCGGTCTTGCTAACCGTGAGTTCGACGGAGACATCTTTTCTTTTTTCTTTTTCCATATGAATTCACATAGAAGCCCCGCCTTACAATTCCCCCTGGTCATCATTTGGTCTCTCTGGTTGGATTTTTATCCTCCTCTGCAGTTCTGCATGGAAAAATCCATTTCAATCAGCTGGTATAGCCCCTCACCCCTCCGTTTTCCAGCTATCTCTCCTCAGTCTCCTCCTCATGTCCTCTCTTCTTCAGAGTCCTCCCTCTTTCCTCAGGGTGGGGCTGCTGAGCCGAGAATGAAACACTGTGGTGTGGAGCCATTTTAATTAGACTGCAGTCCACTGTTCTAATTTCTTTCCTCAAACGTGCACTTTTGCGTGCGTGAGTGTGTGTGCAGCTTCATGGAAACCCGTGAACTCTGAAGCCACGAGTACTAGCTCCACATAGTAATGTTCTCTTCCAGGGCATCACAGAGCTGGATCTGGCGTTCGCTCCTGTATCCCGTACTCGAAGACGGCACGGTCTGTCGAACCTCGTCAGAGAGGATGTCGAGCTGGAGTTAAAGGGGGATCTGCTGTTATGGAACTGCGCTAACAGAGTAGCTTTGGTTGCCCTGCTCAGCTGAGTCTGGCATATTTGGGGCACATCATTGTTCTGTGTTCTGTTCGATGGTACATGTCTTTAGTTTGGTGAAAGATGATAGGAGACTTTCCAACGCCACAGTTATGTTTTAATGAACCTCAACGTATCCAACCACGGCATTTTAACGTCAATGTGTCACCGGTGTTGTAGTGTAACCGACCTGAACTGAGACAAAGTCATGACCCAGACACTGATAACAGTCCAAGACCAGATCAAGGCAAAGAGCAAACCAAGACCAGGACCTGAAATTGGAAGAAGATCCCTCTTGGTTCACCTTGATCAAGTGATCAAAAGGCATTGCAGAGGTGAAGTTAATGCGTGGGAATGCTAGAACATTCAACGGTGGATCCGATAAGTTTAGTAAAATCTCTGCAGTCGTGGTCTTGACACGAAAGTCCTCCTTGTCTGAAGACGAGACCGACCCGACACGGAAACCTTTAAAAGTAGTGTTGAGACCCAAACTGGAGACTCAGATTGAGCTTGAGTCCTGCAGCCGTCTGGGCACCAGCGTGTCTGAGTGGATTAGCTCAGGCATCGCACGCAATTCCTCCTAGCGAGTGTGTTGACTCGCCGTTACACCCTGCTGTTGCCTCTGACCCCCAACGTCTCAAACGCTCTTATCTACATATGCTGGAGCCGTCCTGACAATGGCTCCCCCCACCCCCCCTCCCCTCCTGTGCTTGGCTGCGTGACTCACAGCCGGGTCTGCTTGTCGGCTGCTGCCGAACCAGCAGCCGACCTATGAGACGCTCCCCCCGCCCCCGTGGCTCTTTCAATGCTGTTGTTTTTTGGGCCGCGACGTCGGCCTTTAGCGGTGGTCGCTCCTCTTTGGCCATCTTCAACACCTCTGGCTGGCATCAGACCGCGGCCCGCGGCGCGCTCGTTAGCTTAACAGCCATTGTCGGGCGAAGCCTCGCTGTGTTCGCTGCGAGGCGAGGCCGGCGTCGGTCGGGGATGACCTGGTTTCACGCGGCGAACAAAATGAAAACTCGCCTCGCAGTGGTGTTTTTTGCTGAGAAACACGTTCTGTCTTTCTATTTCACGCACCCCCGGGCTTCTGAGAGACATCTTGACCTCTCTGCCACCTGCACACAGACGGAGAGGCTTTCCCTTCATCTCTCACTTCCTGATTGGCATCATCGAAATGCTGCCATCGTTGACGGATGAGCCGCTTAACTCTCCCAAGTTGTTTTGATTAGTGGTTTCGACGTAGTGATCATGTGTAACTGCACTTGAGCACTCGCTGCCGCTACAGCAACCAAACAGAGACCAATGGCAGCAGCCTGCACGCCATTGGCTGGCGGCTCGTGTTCCATTGATCCGATTGCATTAATCAAGTCGTGTTTGGAGACAGAACACAGCGGCGGGTGACGGCCGACCGCTGGTAATAATGCAACAGCCCGCAAACATCACACGCCTCTCATTTATGGTGCGCCGTCACCACAGTCAATGAAATTAACACACACACACCTCTCCAGCTCCCATGTGCCACATTTAAGAAAGTGGGAAACAAAAGGGATGGGCACCGAGAGGGCACAGGAACTAAAGAGACAGTTCCTGTTTGTGTGATCGCAACCCTTTTCCCCCCTGCGGATCTCACAGGCAAAGTGAGACGGCATAAGTGGCCGGACGAGAATGAATTGTATTTTAATAATCGGCCATTTATTTTATTAATGAGCCCTGTGCCCCTCCTTTTGTAGTTGCAGCATCGAGTACTTTTCTCCGCCAGTGGCTGAATTAAAGACTCGGCGGCTCACGGGCTTCCCCCCGACGGCCGCCTAACTTTTACCATTGGCTAGTTGATTGGCTAGCCCCGGCCGTAGCAGCCTATATATCTTTAGCCCCCGTTGTAAGTGTTAGCGGTGCAGTACCGGCTCGTGCTCTCCTGAATCCTGTTGCAGCCAAAACCAAATAAAAAAGGACAACAACCGTATTCTTGAGGCGAAGCCATTCCCATTAGTTTGTGCCGCACTAGACTGGTCCAACTTGTGACCAGATTGCATCAGCCGGCCGCCGCCGCCGCTGCCGCCCTGATGCACTTTGCTTCTTTGTTCTCAGTTCTTTTCTTGGGTTCTTGCTATCTATCTTTATCCGTTTTCATATTTCCCCCTCTATCATCCTATCCATCTCTGTATCAGCTTTAACTTATCTGCCGGCAACTTCCGTCAACCCATTGCTCTCTTTGCAGCAATATAGCACCCCCCCCCCCCCACCCCTCTGTTTACTTCACACATGGTGTGATCAAAAGTGTTGCTCTCCAATTTCATGTGGCTGAAGACAAAAAGCCCATAAAAAATATATCTATATTGTAAAAAAAAAAAAAAGTAACGAGTAAATCGGAAAACTATTCTCCAGCAGGCCGTGTGTGTGTTATTGCCATCAATTGATGGGATTTTATTTTTCACATCCAGACTACATAATTTCACACACAACTAGGAAGGGGGGGGGGGGGCAATCATATTTCACCAGGATGCACTACATCATCCAGTCAAGCACCTTGTATAATACACTCAAGCTGCAGCCAGCCAGAAAGTCAGAAAAGAGCCACTGTCCCGGAAGTGGAGTGGAACTTCTAATATTAGATCTGGATAAAGACATTGTCAGTGGCAGTGGTGTGAGAAAACCCATTGTCTTTTCATGTTGCATTCCTTTATTCAGCACCCACAATGCCCCTCCACTCCACAGCTGCCTAAAAGTGCACCCAGTACAGTAGTGACGAGTGACTTCCTGTTATTTTGGTCTGCCCTTCTGCCAATGAGGGCGCAAGTCTCCCCTCATTATGTTGCTTACAGCATCCTCCTCCTTCCCCCTCATCACTGATTACCTCCACCTCAGTGCCGTGCCACCGTGCACGCCCACAACTGGCAGGCCTTCATTTCAGCTCCCGCGTCCACGTGAGCTGTGATTTCTGGTGCATGTCACGGTTGAACTGAATGAGGGATTCACGACGGCTGTTTTAATGAAAATCACCCCGGCTGTCACTCCCTCGCGCTGACGAGTTGTCCTCACGTTGATCCGTCATCCGTCAATGGCAGGATATAAATGACCCTATTCCCACTTTGGGAAAAAAACGATTGGGCAAATATGGCTCTCACGGGCACCACTGCTTACCCATAAGCCTTTGCATTAAACTGTCCTTGTCAGTGGTGGAGGCAGAACAACAGCAAGAGGAGGAAAGAATGTCTTCCCCCCCTGAGCCGGTCCTGTCTCGGTGTGATGGGAGAAAACCTCACCCAACGTGTGTTTATGTCGTGTTAACTCCGTAAATTAGACCTTTATGTCCAGTCTACTGCTTAATTTAAACCCACTTCACAAAGACAGGATGGTGAAAATGGAGGCAGGGTTTGCAGAGCTTTTTTTGTGGTGATCTCAAGGATGCTCTGCCTTGACTTTAATCCAGAACACCAAGTTGAAACAGACTTTTAAGTTTAATTTTTGGGGGTAACTATGTGTCTGAGGTTACGCGCAGACGGACGTATCCGGTCTTTTTTCAAAATAAAACGTTTTTTCTGATTTTTTTTTTTCCATTCATTCTTTCTCTGCGGCCCAGTAGTAAGGGACCCACGGACCAGTACTGGGCCGCGGCCCGGTGGTTGGGAACCACTGCTCTACGTGCTAAACTAAGACGTGAAACACGACTCCATGTGATGTTCGTAGCGCTGCATCTCCAGTCCTAATGTTCCCACTTCCTTAAAAGGTGACGAGTTATTTGTCCCACTGCCTTTGATGACATCGTGCGGTAACACCGGCAGCGTTTCAGAAGACATTTGTACTGTCTGCCGGTGCCGGATATTTGATTCCTTTCATTTTCCAGCGCACAGGGAGGATCCATTGTGTGACTGTGTTTTGCAAACACGCAGGTTTTCTCCACCAGCACTGTCACCTACTAAAACCCTACTGTGTGTGTAAAAACTGTGTGTGTGTGTGTGTGTGTGGGTGCATGAATAGGCACGCACAGCATTCCCGCTGTGCTGTTTGTGATTTGGTTTCTCCCCCCCCATCCCGCCTCCTCCAACTACAGGCAAAGGACCCGAGACGCTGTTCGCCGGGCAGAAGCTGAACGACAACGAGTGGCACACGGTGAAGGTGGTGCGGAGAGGCAAGAGCCTGCAGCTGTCTGTGGATAACGTCACAGTGGAAGGTCAGTCGCGGTCGCCGACAACGGACGGTAATAATTGAGTGTGAGAACGCGGTCGCTGATCCACGTTCACCACTCCGCGGTGACACATCCACCCACGGAAAAGTCAACTGTTTTTCCATTTATCACTAAAACAACTCATTCAAGAGCGGAATATAATCTCATTATGATAATAATGAGTCCGACCTGGAGGTGGCATGTGGTTTGTTCATGTATTGTTAAACGCCTATTTAGGGAAAGTAAGTATTAGCAGATATTTCTGAGAGCACTATGTCCCTTTTTTCACATAATTTCTCTGTTTATTTCTTTAATGGTCAAATTTGAGGACATGGATGGCGTCGCAATAGTAAAATAACACAGTGTAAAATCAAAAAGTTGTATTCATGTCACATTTTTTTTATTCTAAAAAAAGACAAACTGTTGGGATGTTTAGTATGTCTCATTTAAAATGGTGGAAATTGATAGTTGCATCAATTACAGATGAGGATGAGAAAAACGAGCTGCTTAACCCAGATAGCTAGCTAACTCACCATATTTGCTGTTTGTATTGCTTCCAATTGGGATGAAGAAAACACCTGTTGAGTATTTTAACATAAATTGTTTAATTGTATTGAATTAAAAAACCCAAAATACAATAGCGGGTCCAACAGACCCACAGCACCTGCTGAGTAACAAACAAATGAAGTCATTGTAAATTGCACCAAAGACAAATGAAAGAGGGAGATGCTTTTCAAGCGCACACCGATGAGTGTGCAAAGCACCCGAGGAACAGGTTCTGCCAACTTCTGAGAAAATAGCAAGAGGTAGGATGAAAAGGTCAGGAGACGAGGTGGAGTCACGAGGACGAGGAGTATCGCGGCCCTGGGCGAAAAAGGTAAATGGCGAAGGGTGAGGTGAGGAAAAAAGGGCACAAGCTCGATGAAGCCACAAGCGAGGAATGACCCTGTGAAGTTCTGGTAGTTCTGTGCGTTTCTGGCTTCAATGCGGAAGCATTTTTAAAATCGGCAGCTCCCCAAGCTCATTACTCCACATCTCCAGTCAACACGACGCAAACGGTGGCATCTAGAGAGATTTTTTGCAACATTATGCATTTATAATTTGATTCACAGCGGGCTAGACAAGTTGGGTCAACTTTTGTGAACCGACACAATTAAACCATACACTGTGCACACACTGTTTCAACAAGCAGCTGAAATCAATTTAAGATCTAATAAGCATATGAAAGGTGTGCCAAAACCATATAATATGTGCTTATCACTAAATTACTAACGCATATGCCGTAAATTATGCCATACAGTGCTCGATGTATTTTAATATTTCAAAGATTAAATTAAGTCTGACATGCAATTTCCACAGCATAAATGAATCGTTAGAAGTGAGACGTACGGTCGCTGGAAAACATTAAATACATTCATCCATCCTAAAATGTGACATACTCCTTAACATTTAACTAGGATACCTTATGTTGCTTAAAAGAGGACATTGCAATCAATGTGTTCGCATATGGAATCACCAGAGGTCTCACGATACGATCTTGTCACGATTCTTAAGTCCCAATACGATATTATCACGATACTGCGAAATATCGAGTATTGCGATATATTGCCATTTACTTTTTTTTGTTAACCGCAAATTGTCCCACAAATTTGTCAACAAAAAATAAATTGATTTTACTAATCTAGGACCAAAAACGTTTAGAATTGATTAAATAAAAGATTGATATTTGGCTTCCGTGTATCGATACAATATCGCCACACAAAATATCGCGATACTATTCTGTATTGACGTTTTCCCCCACCTCTAATATTTATTTTTTGGACATTTCCAGGCCAGATGACCGGCGCCCACACGCGTCTGGAGTTCCACAACATCGAGACGGGCATCATGACGGAGCGGCGCTTCATATCCGTGGTGCCCTCGAACTTCATCGGCCACCTCCAGGGCCTGACCTTCAACGGGCTGCCCTACCTGGACCAGTGCAAGAACGGCGACATCTCCTACTGCGAGCTGAACGCCCGCTTCGGCATGCGCCACATCATCGCCGATCCGGTGACGTTTCGAACGAAAGGCAGCTACTTAGCGTTAGCCACTTTGCAGGCGTACGCCTCCATGCACCTCTTCTTTCAGTTTAAAACCACCACGCCCGACGGCCTGATGCTCTTCAACTCTGGAGACGGGAGTGACTTTATTGTCGTGGAACTGGTGAAAGGGTGAGTCCCGTGGGATACCGGCAAAGTCTTTGGCTTATTTTCTTTCTTGGCTTTTACTTCCAATCTGCAAATGTCAGTTGAAAGCCGCTCTCCGTGTCCTCAAAAGTCAAGCGCCGTCCTCTGATTTGTGCTCTGATGTATCACTCTGCAAAAGGATGCAGCCCATTTCCTGCTAATTCTAACTCAGTAGCTCCCTGTGTGAAATGGAGTGCAGGGCCTTTAACATAAATCACAGCCTTCATTTATAACGTGAGTTTTTGGCAACACAAAAACAAGTAACTAAAAAACTCTTTTTCTCACAGTTAACGCAGATCAGTGAGTGATTTAATGCAGCTATGAATCAGGTTTGGCTAAATGGAATTACTTTAACCTTTTGGCCAATATTAAGTCCCAGCATGCCCCATTCAGACAGTCTTTTGCCATAAAATAAGTAATTGTTCAATTTTTGAACCAAACGACACAGTTCTTTTGACTGAAACTCCTCAACAGGCCAAGGCTTGTTTGTTGCTGTGATTTTTGTTGCATATTCTGATTCTTTAGGTCCTAATTCTTCCAAAAAGGTGTCTTATTGACCGTTCCAGGAGGCATTTTTGGGGAATGTGGCTCACATCATGCTGGATGTTAAAAGTGATTTTTTTTTGTTGTTGCAGCTCTACAATTTTTTTCCCAAGAATTTGCTGAACAAATACATACAATAAACACAAGTATTGGAATTAATTTGGGGTTCCTACAATGACTCAAACACAGGAAAAAGAGGTCTAGAGACCGAATTGGTTCCACGGTTTGTCAACGGGTTAATGCAAGTATTTTGAATGAGCTGCAGATTCCACTGGGATACAAGAAGTAGAGACCTATTCTCATCTGTTTCTCTTGGGTTTTTATTTTCCAATCCATTAACTGATAACGGTTAATGCAGGATTTTAAAGCAAAATGCTTTTCCCTGACAGTCAACGTATTTGTCGACTTGAAGCAAGCACAAACCCCAAATAACCTGGTTTAGACGGTGAATTGTATCACCCGAAAAGCTGCTCATAATTAGAGTATCTAAAAGAGGCTTTTGCTTGTGTATCTATCGTCAACACCGCTACCACACAAAGGCCTGAGCTGCCTCTGCCACACAAAGACAAGAGGCTACATAAAGGAACTGGAATAAGGGGAGGAAAAAAACAACAACACATACCTTGGATGGAACCGCTACAATAGCCTTAACCCGAAAAACACAAAAGACAGCCACATTTTGAGGAGGGGGAAACCGTGTGCCCCTCATCTGCTTTCGGGCAAACGGGGGCTTTTGAAACAAAAACAGGTTTCTATATTTACACGTCAAACCAATAAGTAAACAAATAGCAAAACCCCGGGCCTCATGTACAGCCACAAACACTGGGGATGTTATTTATTTCAACAATTTATTCTTCAATAGAGAACATAATAGGGACATTAGAGGCAAAGCACGAGAGCACTTCATCAATGGGAGGTTGAGAAAACATGTTATGATGAGAAATACAGTTTGAATTTGAACTGCTGCTGTTGATTGTCCCCATTTTTTTTGAAAATATTTTGATTTTCCAGCCTACAAAATAAGTATTGCATTTGATTTGCCATAATGACGATGATGTTGGTAGTAAGTAGGAGATGAAGGTTATCACTGATTGAAGGGATGATAAAACAAAAGAATTGAGGCCAATATTGAACACATTTTATTAAAAAAACTATCAGAACTAAGACGTTATAGCAATAAAATCCAGAATATGTGCCCTACTGTGCATATAGAGATGTTTGTGGTGAAGTGTAGTTAACGTGTATTATTGATGTATCAGTTTGTTTTTTACATCTGAAGCTCTGACTGAGGTTTTTGAATGAAGCATTAAATGTCTGTCATCATATATTACACTGTGATTTATTGCGTAATGTATGGCGAGATTGACGTCAGTTGTGTCCTCAATGATGCAAGCGGGACTTTTGGAACACTTAAATATGGAATAAGATAATATAAGATAATCCTTTATTAGTCCCCCTGTGGGGAAATTACAGGATTACAGTAGCACTGCTCACAAGTAATAAGCAATAAGATAAAAGAAACAAGTAATATAAATAAACAATAGAATGGTAATAACAGAAAACATGTTTTAGCGGTAACAAGAAGAATATTACATTTACAGATGGAAAAAAATATACAGATGGAATTAAAAAAATATACAGATGGAATAAAAAAAAGTGTATTTACAGTTGGATTAGAAATTGTACAAAGTACTGAAAAAAAGAAATACGTGAGTGAATATTGAATGAAGCAGACTATTTCACAATCTTTTAGAGATGTTATTCCCGTAACTTAAACCTATATTGCTTGCAAAAAGCTTCAATTATTCTGTTATCTCAAAACTTCGTCTCATGTTGAGCCACGCCATCGTCTCTATGTGAGAAGCTGAGCAACCTCATTTATATAAGAATATAAGAACGATGTTAATGATATCCCCGTCCCGAGTGACACACGACTCTGATTCCTCCCCTCACAGATACGTCCACTACGTCTTCGATCTCGGCAACGGGCCGTCGCTGATGAAGGGCAACTCGGACAAGCCGCTGAATGACAACCAATGGCACAACGTGGTGGTGTCCCGGGACGCCAACAACGTGCACACCCTCAAGATCGACTCGCGCACCGTGACGCAGCACTCCAATGGAGCCCGCAACCTGGACCTCAAAGGTAAGGGCCGGCAGCGCTCGGTGATTCTTTCTGCTCACAAAACATTTACCATTGACTGAAAATAACTATTGGAGTCATCCTCGGTCCGCCACTAAGTGTTGTTGGAAGGAGGCCACGGACTAATGCCAGCTCAAATCCATCTTAATCAGGCCCACTTTTAGAATAGCTCCACTTTTGTTTTGTTTGTTTTTTGTATTTGAGGAATTCCTACTATTTGTAGTGGGCACTGTTTGATTTCTGTGTTTTTGGGGCGGTTTAGTTTTGCCTTAAAATATTGGATATTTCAGTGAAAGGACTGAGGTTGAACAGAAAAAAAAACAAACGATTCTACCAAAAGTTTGTTTGTTTGTGTGTTTTATTCAGTCAATCATCATAATACTATATTAGTCAATATAATATCCAAAAACAGAGGCTGAAAGGGTATAGGTAGAAGCAAAAAATGCTTACATATTCCTATAATAAATCAATAATATCAGAATATTAATTTGAAATGAAGAAAAAAAATATATATATACTATATATGCTTGCCAAGCAAGAATGGACAGGAAGTGACAAAATGAAAAAAAAGAAAAGCCTGGCTTCATTATAATACAATATTATTCTATATAATACACAAAAACAGATTGAAAATGTATAGGAATAAGCAAAACAAATGCGTATATATTCCTATCCAAAATCATTTCAATCAGAATATCAATTTGAAATGAATAAAGAAAAAAAAAATGGACAGGAAGTGACATAAAAAAAGAAGCCTGGCCTCATCTGTGCGAGCCCACCCTCGTCACCTTGAGCGCCCCCCCCCCCCCCTCCTCTTTGTTCAGCAGATGGTTGGCTTTACAGGAACAGGGCAATATAAGAGCAATTTCCTTTACCAATTGGTGTCCAGATATGACCTAAATCCCACATCGCAGACCAAGGTGAAAAAAACAAGAACCACACCAGAAACAATAACAGCTTATCACTTTTATCCTGTTTGCTTTTTTTTTTTCTTCGCCGCCACGGTCACATCGGGTACGCTTGACTTTTAGCCGCAGTATGACGACAGTGTGTTGATGGAGACGCCTTTACTTCTAATAGCCGCGGTCGCGAGGCACTTGAACGTGAACAGGTACGTGAGGTCCGGTCGGCTCGGAGGCCGGCGCTGGAAGCTCGGGTAATTGTTAGCTTCAGACACCTCGGCAGTCTGGGGTTTTTTTTTCTTCCCCCGACGTGTTATTTGGATGCTTGAGAGCGGCCGCCCGCGGAGCAGAAGAATGACGGCAACAGAACACCAGGAGGAAGTGAAAAAGAAAGTGAAAGAGGAATGTGGATGAGACCACATGATGTTGATTTTGGACAATTTGGACGTGTAGCAGTGTTATGATGAGCTCTAGATGATTCACTTTTCTCTTTTTTTTTTACCCATCATGTTCCTGAGTCGTCTCTTGGGGCTGCGGAGGGTTGTTGTGTAAGATTTAAGATGTTAGAAGTCAGGGTGCGCCCCTGGGCCCACTGAAGGATGTGAGGAGGCAAAAGATCAAAAGGGGCCCCAAGCTTTTTTTTAGGGGTAGGGGGAAAAAATATTTGACATATTTTTCTTCATGAGGGTATGCATAGTGCAATTAAAAAGGATTATCGTAGCGGGGTGTGTGTGTGGGGGGGGGGGCTACAGAGGGGTGGCACTATGCCAGTGTCCTCACGCTGGGTTACAGACAAGAGTCCGCAAACACAAAACAAAACAACGGGAATGAAGAGTGTAAAATTAGATGCGGTGATTTTAGCAGCGAGCCATGTAATTAGCAGCCTGATCTTCCTAAATGTCACGGTGAAATTCAAATAAAGTACATCGCGCACGTTGCCGAACATATCTTTGTGGCATGTGCCCTGGCGGAGGAACACAACTGTAATCCCATTACTTGTGTGTACTCATGTCACTCCATGTCAATAGAGGAAGCAGTAATTACTCGATATAAACAATGCCTGCTTTCAAGGTTTTTTTGAATACATCAAGCTGCAGTGCAACATGTATTTGTTCCACATTGTGTGATAAAAACTAGTCTCCTGTGCATCCATGCACTCTTTGCCGCGTATCTCCTCTCTCTTTCCGACAGAAAATGTAGCAACTGATGTCTGTAATGAGGAGGGTTTTCCTTTTGATTGGTCGCCTCTGTCTCGGTCGCGGTAAACATTGCTGTCGATACACCCGGAGGCGCTCGCCGAGATATTGCAAAAGGGGGTAGTTTGGATATTTGAAGTGTTGTCGCATGAGGTCTTTATCCACAGTCGGGCCGACACACCCTCAGTTTGGAGGAGCAGACGGAGGATCAGCAGTGGAGCAAAATGTATATTTCAGACACTGTTTGTTGGTTTAAGTGTAAACTATATTTAGGATAATTTCACTGCTTTATCTCGCCGACAAAGACGCCGCCGTCTCCGAAGCCGGTTGGAACACTGCAAAAAAGACATTTCAAGAAAGTAAAAAAAAGGCTTGTATCAAGAAAGTCTTATTTTTTGCCCAAAAAGAATATTAATCTTGTCAAGCATGTTTTGATTAGAAAATATATCCCATTTTAAGAAAGTATGCCTTACCTTTTCTTGATATACCAGCTAATTTTGAACTGGAATGAACCAGAAACAGAGTCAAAAAAAAGAATCAGCTAAATGAAATGTAATGTAGAAGAATTGGTGTTAATTTAGGATTTTCTGTCTAGTTTAAAATCTCATTTTAATCTTTCAGAGCCAAGAATTTTGGGCTTATTTTAAGCAATCTTGTCAAGCAAAAAAACCTACTCCATTTTTTAGCTTGATATAGGATGATTTGATTAATATAATAACGTTTTGCTTCTTTCTAAAAGGGCTGTTTTTGCAGTGAAACGCTTCAGTGAGAAAAGGTGGTCTGACGATGCTAAATAAAGCGTGCACTTGATAAAATATTGTTTTATTGGGCGTCGTCGGTACATTTAGCCTCCGCCCCCGTCCACAGGAGTGCGTTCCTTTAGCGTCTTTGCTCCTTAATGAAGTATATTGTACAACCACCACTTAAAAAACATCTCACCCGGGACTATTATCCCACGTCATCCTCGTCTGCAAACATGTTGAACTTCCTAATCAAGCACAAGTGCTTCATAACACCCCCTCCCCACCTCCTCCGCAGAAGAGACACACACCCCCAGCTGTCAGTGTAGTTTACAAGATGTAAACATAATCTGCTTTTCCCATTATTGGGACAAGCAGTGTGTATTCGCATCCCCTCACTCAGCTTGAGTGATGAAGAGACAATTCTTCCTCCTCCTTGTGAAACACCACCACCAACGTCGTGCGTCGGCAGGATCCCTCGGCCGCGTGGCGACCGGGGCTCATTAGCATATCCAATAGCACACACACACACACACACTACTGAATGATTCGTCCCACGACTGAAGCAGAAGGCCATCGTGCCTCTTGAAGGCCTGATCAACGCAGGGTGCAACTCATCCATCTGTGTTATTAATCTGTGGACCGCAGTGTGGAAAGTTATCTTCATGGGTCCTTTTAATTATCTGAACCACTCTTTGGGGGGGAATAGTGTGAATCTGGCTTCAGAGGACTTTAGCGGCGAGCCGATGTCTTTATCCTCGATTCCCTCGTCTGATTGGCTATTCAGACTCTTGCTCTTTAGTGCTGTGACCGTCCCTCTGCCCAAACATTATACGCAGTTCAGACACTGCACTGCTGTGAGGTCCAGGCCAAAAGGTGTGCAAGTGAAGGAAGACTCTTGACTAATGCGTGAACATGTGTGCTACCTAGCGTGATCGGAGGAGCGCAGTGTGCCGTGTACGCCGTTCCAAGTCAAATACAAACCACACAAAGCCATTTCTCACAATCTCTCCACTGTGTTTTTAATACCAGCTCTTCCTGCATTTCTAGGCAAAAATAAGCAGATCTTTCAAGCGTTATCTGTGTGATTGCCCAGATAAAATGAGGGAAAAAGGGTTTTGTGCTCTCTGTTTGTGCCCTTTGTTAGTTAAAGTATGGTGAGGGAACAACACACACACACACACACACACACACAATCCTAGAGGATAGCGCCGAGTGGATTTAATTCTGTGTACTGAATGGCAGTCTGAGAAGACGACATGTTGAACATGCGCCATCCAGAGGATACGGCTTCGTCACGCTGATAACAACCTGCAGAACACGGCAACTTATTGCCGTGAAACGGCCTCGTTGATTGTTGAGCGCCACGCAGTTTAAAAAAAAAAAAAACGCTCCTATGGACGATGCCAGAGAGGATTTTCTACGCGATTTGCGATTTGATACGACGGTAAAACACCATCGATGCATCATCTGTAACCGCTTATCCCATTCAGGGCCGCGGGATGGTAAAACGTGATAATACACATTTAAAAAAAAAGACAAATATCTAAAAATCCAAGCTAAATACGATGAGGGGTTGTTTGGGACTCATTTGAATGGGACACAGGGGACACAGGGGTGGAGGGATGAAGTGTTCCTTACTCCATACACATGTTGCACAAGCTTAGTACATCATTATCAGACTAGGACTGCTTGTTCGGGTCAATTTGTTCTCACTCCGGTCAGGACCGATTTCTTCAGACGGGCGGAGCGTCTTCTCTTCCAGCGGCCCAGGAGGAAATGAAAAGGCCAATTCTGAAGCGCAGAATAGGCAAACCAAATTGGCAGCAACAGATGTCATAAAAGTCAGATTTCCTTTCAAACCAATTGATTATATTCATGTAATGTTCTAATTTCTTCATATCTAGTAATATTCAGCATGCGAGAGTGGTGAGCGATGATGGCCTCCAGCAAAGGACATTTTTCTTCGAATCTAAGCTGCAGTAGAGCCAAAAATCACACAAATGTGCCCCTCACATGTGTGTACAATCTGTACACATACGACATCCTCTGAGATTCAGAGTCTTACTTTAGGACAACAGGGCTCTCAAGTTTTGAAGACAGGTTAGCGTGACATATATCCCCTGGAGGGGGGGGGGGGTAGGAGAGAAGCGACGGTGACGACGACAAATACGCGCCGCCGGACGGCTCCAGTCCCGCCTGTCATTACATCTTACCCGGATACAACACATGCAAAAGATACGTTTTTCTGATTGGCTGTCGCCCATTTCTTTTTTTTGATTGGCTGATGAGAGGCTCCTTCTTCTTTTTCTTGAAGAATCCTTTATTAATTTATTATCTGCATTTTAGTAATTAAGGAGCTTTGTCCTGCTGTGAAGCTCTGGGGCTTGAGGATCTTGCTCAAGGACACTTCAACAGGAAACCGTGTGGAGATAACAGGGATCACAGATAGAACTATAATTCATTATTTGGTAAAGCACAGATGAAGGAGTCACAAAAAGTTGGACCGTTTTGTTACCATGTTGTTGGGCCCGCAACAGCAGCCGTGGATGGAGGAGAATAATAATGCACGCAATAAAACAAGCAGTCACGGTATCGGCAATACGAATTGCAGTGTAACAATAGTTTAACAATAACATGGATAATATCAGGAGGTGTCGGGCAGGACCAGGCGTCCACCTGTGCGGAGAGAAAGCACAAAGACTTCAGGGGAAGAAGTAGAGTTAGTAATGTGCTTTGATTGTTTCTATTTTATTTTTTTATTTTGGGGAATCTGCCTCAAATAGGGATCTGAGACAGTATGAATTGTTATCAGTTAACAACACTCCTCCCCAGGCGACACTTTGATCCAACAGGAATGTAGTTAATTATCACTGAATAAATTCGACAGCTGAGAAGGGATTCCTCACCGGCGTCTCTGCAGCATCGTGTCAAACAGACGCTTCATATTGCGACGGCTACTTTTTGCTTTTTGATATCTTGCCTCATGGACCTGATGGGGTATTGCTTTCATCATTCCACAATTGTGGGATTAAATGTTTTATTTCTTAACAGTGTAAAACAAAATGTTTACGCTCGCCAGGTGCATTTTACCAACTTTAGTAATTACCAGGTTGGTTTGAAGGCTTCAGTATAATCACCTAGAAGACAAGCAGCCTCCTTAAGGGAAGGAAGCAGGAACAATGAGCAACAGGAAGCAAGACGTCTTCATCGACTCTGAGTGAACACAAGCTCGTAATCTTTGTTTGTTTATGCGCCTCATGCCAAGGTTTCACAATTGATGAAACAATGATTTATTGATTATTCTTTCTTAAGTGCTGCACACGGCACCTCAAACCAAGGACACTTCATGGTAATTACTGAATGTCCTCGGACTACAACAAGCCATTAAAAATGTGTCCTTTGCCATATCCTCTTACATATTTTATCCGTTGATGGCAACGAGGTTGTAACAGTTTTTCAATGAAAAGTTCTAATATATTTAAGAGGACAGAGGACCAACGACCTGGATCCTATTGACCTAGAACAGAGTCTGGTAGTCCGTCTGAGTGTTTGTCACGTATACACTAACGTAACTCACTAAAAAGTTTGGGGTAACCTAGAAATGTCCTTATTTTTCAAAAGAAGATAACATTAAATTAGTCAGAAATACACTCTCTACATTGTTAATGTGGTAAAAGATTTTTCTAGGTGGAAACGTCTGGTTTTTAATGAAACATCTACTAAGGTGTATAGCGGCGCATTTAGTGTTCTAATGGTACTTTGTGTTTGCTAATTGCCTTAGAAGACAAATGGACGGGTAGCAAACCCTTGTGCAGTGATTGTCTTCTACTGATGTCAGAGGGAAGAATAAACCTCAGAGAAGACCTCCTCTGCTCGTGCAGCATGGTTGAGCCGTTAGCAGTTAGCATGCCATGCTAATGGTAAGGTGCTCAACGGTTATGTTGGGGTTTTACCCGCTAGCGTTAGCTAACAATGCTAACTCCCATCATAAGATGTTAGCACAGCTAACAGCAGTTAGCAAGCGTTCTGATGGTGAGAGAAGCTATAAAACTGTTCTTTCTTTGAGCTAGTTGAGTATCTAGAGCGTCACATTTGTGGGTTCATTAAACTCTCAAAATGGCCAGAAAGAGAGAACTTTCATGTGAAACTCACCAGTCTGTTCTTGTTCTTAGAAATGAAGGATATTCGATGCCAGAACTTGCGAAGAAACTGAAAATTTGGCTGGGTGACCTCAAACTTTTGAACGGTAGTGTAACCGTACATCCATGGGCTTTTATTGTGAAAGGTAAGAACAGAACCCTTTGTCGAGGTTGAAAGGAGTAACACCGTTTGCCACATCGGTTCGGACGATGGAGCCTCTGTGTTGTGTTACACTACAGTGCGCATATTGGATGGCATTGATTGTTGTGTCCCACGTCTCACAATGTAACATGTTCAACACGGCAAGAGATCATCAAGCAATTATCAAACAAAAGTATGCACGTTGGGGGAATACCCTTCTTTACTGTGCAAATAACACCACAATGTCAAATATATCAATACCATTGTTCACGTCCAGTGATGGTAAAGGAGGAATAACAACAACAGTAGCATAGATCTAGTGAAGAGCTGTTGTTTTTTTCCAGGTTGAGGAAATGCAGAGTGGGGGAATAATTCCCCTACAATATTCAAACAGTGCCTGTCCCTTCCTTTTGAAGACGCTTCCTAATGAGGCACACTTGCGAAGAACTGTAAAGAGATGGCATTGAATATGTTCCATTTTTTTCAACTAAAGGCAGAACAAATTGAAACACAATGTGGAGGACAGAGAGAGAGAGAGAGAGAGAGAGAGAGAGAGAGAGAGAGAGAGAGAGAGAGAGAGAGGAGAGAGAGAGAGAGAGAGAGAGAGAGAGAGAGAGAGAGAGAGCAAACAGGTGCACACTTTTTTAACGAGCTCTGCTCTCGCCAGCGGTGAAATTTAAGATTAGCTATTTGATCGCCCCCAAATCATTTCTCTCTTCATCTTTCTGGTTAATAAAGCCGAGCAGAACTAGTTCTTCAAGCTTCTGTCCACACGCACTCTCCAAGTGATACAGCCTGTAGGTCGGTGCAGGCCGGCCGGCCAGGAGGAAACTAAATCAGACATTTTACAATGTATTGAACAAAGCAGCATGTTAGTAAACCATGCTGCTATTTTCATTTATTTTCATATTTGCTCTTTGAGTTTGTACACTGCAATCAAAGTCTTGGCACTAATGTTGGGATGTTACAACGAGGGAATTGAATGGCAGCATAATGGTGAAGTTTGATGTTTCCTTCACAGCAAACTGCCACCAGTGTGACACATAATAATTTGACAAAGCACGTCAAATGAATAGGCCTAATCATAGCTTTTACTCTGGCAAACATCTGAATGAAATGTGTTTTGGTGCAGAGGAAAAGAGAACAATAGTCCATTTATGTGTGTGCTCGTGAATCCAGTCAGTTGTTAAACTGGATTACCCATCAAGTGGTCAATGCATTGGACCGGTTGCTGTGTTAACACACCTTAATGTGACACCACACACATGCACGAGTGATCCAAGACAAGAGTGATTAGCATGTACTTATGTGAGGTTGACATTTACTTCGTTGACATTAGCATTAGTATGAATTGTATTTGGTGACATTTACCTCTGTGTAACACAAAAGGTATCGCACAAGTACGATAGAGATTTCAAAGAGAAAAGGAGGCAACAACTGGAAGCCACTTATTGACAGAAAACACGTGCAAACATAATGTCTGTACAGTGAAAACATAATCAAGGAACTGCCAGTCATGTTAGGTTTCCAGAGGTGTTTATCATCCTCAGCTACGCGTCTCCAACCTCTAAACCTAATCATTCTTAGTCATATCCGACCTCCTGTCAAGACAGTTATTTCAATTTCAGGAGATATTAGTGAAATGAAGTGTTCACATGATAGTGTCCATACACAGACCACAGAGAATAGCTTCCAACAATGAACCATGTGATCAAAAACACACTAGCTTGTCCTAGCCATAGGCTCTATTGGTATGGCCATCCGTCTATCAGTCTGTCTGTCTATCCATCTATCAGTCTGTGTTTGTCTATACATCAATCTATCCATCAATCCACCAACCTTCTATTCATCCACCTATCCATCCATCTATTTGTTTGTCTCTCCATTCACCCATTGGTATGTCCACCCATCCATCCATCCATCCATCTATCAGTCTGTATATCCATCCATCTATTTGTGTGTCTATGCATCCATCAATCCACCAACCTTCTATTCATTCACACCAATCCATCCACCCAAAGGCCTGTCCATCCAGCCATCTACCAACCCATCCATTAATCCATCCCCCAACCCGTCTTTTCATCCATCCTTCCATCTACCAACCCATCCATCCATTCATTTATCTATTCACTAACCCATCCTTTCATCCATACAGCCACCAATACATCCTTCTATCCATCCGTTTGGCGACCCATTCACTTCTCTCCTTCTGTGCTCTTCATGGATATATTGTACACCTTGTTGGTGTCCATCAGCAGCTTCCACCTTATTTGCCTTACTTCATGGTTGTTCTAGATTACATTCAAGTGTTAATGTCTTACTCCATAGATACATTTCCCTTGCTATTCCATTATACATTGGAGATTCGTCTTATGCTACTCCACTTCCTCGGAGGATCAATATGTGCAACAGAGATCCAGAGTCTCGCTCAAGGACGAGGTAGCATGTCGTGCATTTGGCAAAAAGAGGGATTGCGCCCACAGTTTCCGATGAAAGGAAACGAATGTCACCTCTTCAAACTCTGACGCAGACGCCGCATTGTAAGTTTTTGTACATTCTCAACAATATGTACATGTAATATTCTCCTGTCGACAATCTAGCATTCAACCTTGCCATTGTACAAGCGACACTGACTCGCTTCAGTTACTTGTCACTCGCGGTGCATCATCAGCCAGTGCATTAACATTTTCACTTGTTCAAAGTGAGCCTTTGTCAGGGCGGACATAAAACATAATTTATTCATCCTGTGCTGATACACATGCATTATTGCATCCTGGGGGTTTTCCTGTCCTTCCATTGAATGGTGTGTGAGAGGAAATACAATTACCACAATGCCAGGGTCTACTCCATTGTGTAGGAAGAATACATTTCTCTTCTTTCTCTTTTGCTTCTCATCACCGCCCTCCTACATAGCGCCACGTTAGCGAGGACGGCCTCTGAAGTCTTCGTCTCTGGAGCAACGGCGCTGTCCTATCAAGTGAAGGGCAAGGCGGAGATGTGATCATACGGACCAAATCCATTGTCCAGCAGTTTTATTTTCTTTAATGCCTCAGAGACAAAGTCTTAAAGAGGTGTGCTGCATACCAGGGAGCCATGTTTATACCAATGGTGTCCCAGCCCGTCATCCTCATACATTGTGGAACCATACGCTCCATACACTTAGCTAAAATGTACCCTTTCTGCCCACATGGGTGATGCACAAACACAATGGTAGTCTTTTTTTGTCGAATACTTCAAAGTTGGCCAATATAATTAAGTTCCCTGTACTTGTTATCTTGAGACTTATCAGGCGGCTCAGTAGTATCAAGAAAAGGACACACTGGTAGACTTTAAATTAGCTTCAAACAGATAATACAGGTAGATTTTAGGGTTCCCTTGTGACTTGTTAGCACAACGTGTCGGTGGTACGAAGTGGGAGATGCCCGTTCAAGTACTCGCGCCCATCCCTGTGTGTACAACAATGCCGACTTTACTCAACTCCCTCTTTAACACCTCTTGAGTCTGCATCAGGTTCGGGACCGTCAGAGAGGGAAGAGGCGATGTAATAAATCTATTTGCATAACGACACCTAAACAAAAAGGCAGCACATAACTGGGTGTGTATCACACGTCAGAGAGTAGTTTTTTCGGGCTCTTGCATGACACAACCTGCATCGGACGGTGAAGACAGAGGATGGAAGTCGGGAAGAGATGAACAGTTCAAACGCATGGCAGCGTTAATTTGTCATAATCTATATGAGACCGTCACCTTTTTCATTCTGCGACACCTTTTCCTAATGCGACTCAATCAGTGTTTCATCATCGTTAGCAGACAATGTCTCCACACATCCAGTCGTTTCACTTGTATTTCTGTAAGTTGAACACGTTTTAACTCTCTGAGCCCCAAGGAGTGACAATGTGGTTGTTTATATAGACATATAGTCACGACCAGAGGTAAAGAGAACTTGACCATGAATAATCGCTTTAAGGTCAAAAGGAAGAAACAAAAGGTTTTCCTTGATAATTATTCGGCAAAAATCTTTAAGTCCAATTAGTGTTACCAATGTTGGAAAAAAATGCTCCCAGAGCTGGACTAAATGTTTTTGCAGGATCTGGTTTGTGCAATTGGTTCATTTTGAAGTGGAATGAAGTGATTTTGATCAAACGTTAAACTTTGTAGTTTTGGCGACTTCTAAAAAGGACACAAATGCTTTTTCAAAACCCGCCGGACGATTTTGTTAATGTATTCTTAAATATAGCCACTTGTTGCGTCGTCACCTGAACGCTGTCCATAAGTCAACACGCCAACAGCAAAGGCCGTGTGAAGTTGCAGATACAAACACATCGGCCCTTCACTCGGCCCTTTAAAAGCCTCACCTCTCCTCCCAGACTCTCTCTTTCATTTGTATTCATTTCCCTCCCATGTCCTTTTCTTTCCCCCCTATTTTCCCGCTCGGCGTCGGCGCTCTCTCAATAAATGATGGGCTCGATAGCGTGAGTGCTGCGATAGAGCAGTGTTTGAGCTTCCTCTCTTCCTCCCACTGACCTGTCTTACATTACAATGCACTTTGGCATTACACAGAGCTTTTGGTCATGCCCCCCCCCCCCCCATCCCCGCCTCCTTCCTCCCTGCTGCCGCTTCATCTCACCCTTTCACCAGAAAGCCAGAGGTGGAGCTGAGATGGAGACAGTGTGGTTGTGAGGTTGTATTTATGTGGACACTTTATGCCCAACACGCTCACTTCTCTGCAGACTCCACGTGTCAAACAGCTCCACACGATTCAGTAATGAAGTAATGCGCTGCATAATGTGAATTAGTACTCCATTTAAAAGCCCTTGAATCGAACGGTCGATTGCCCACAAATTAACCAACAGCAACCTCAATTTTTTATGATGAATTAATTGCGACCATAAATCTATTCCCAAGTAAAAGTGCCAAACAATCAGCTGATCAAAAAGAGAGTGAATAACACACACTACTTTTAGTTGCAGTGTGTATTATGATCAAATGCTCTCTGTGTTCAGTTTCTTATATTTAAAACAGTGTTATTGATATTTCATGTGTGACTAGCTGTTGTATTTTCCAGCTGATTGCAAAACTCAAAACAATAAGTTGATATTAAACAGTATAACACATCATAATCTGTATACGAGGAAAGGCAAACAAATAAATCTAATGCACACGTAGACGTCATGTAATTCTCCTCCATGCAAATTAAATGTAGGAAACAAGATGGCAATTAAACCCTCCGCCCCGTTTCCCCCCACACACACTTATAATCTCGCTCCAGACGGACATAAAAAAAGATTCCTGGTTTTTAATAACTTCCATGTACGATGTGGATGGCCTATTTTCTTCCGTTAGGTGGATAGACAAAGAAGAAAGGGGAACAATTTCCACCAGAAAAATTGAGTATTAGTACAGACAGACAGTACAAACTGTCCTGTTAATGGAGAAAAGATGGTTTTGTGAAGGGAAATAAATGGTAATAGATAAAAAAAAAAAAAGGTCCCAAATGTTGGAAATTGACTTGGACGGAACACTGAAAGGCTCCACGCTGCTCCTCCACTTCCTGTTATTTGATTTCAAAATGACAGAAAAGAATAATAAAAGTAAATGTATCGCATTCAGTCTTTTCTTGAGGAGCGGGACTGTTGTTGTCCCTCATCAGTCCTCAATCCTTTGGGCCTCATTGGCCACAGTCACCTGGCAGAAGCCAGATTATTAATAATGCCCCCTGATGTGAGTCACATTGTCATGGGTGCATTTGTTTACTCTCCACCTTCACAGATTCCCTTCTTCATCCTCTCAGAAAGATTGACAAGTCAAGGTTAAAACATCCCCATAACCAAAAGACAGACATGTCTTTTCTTTCATTCAAAAGGAAAAATCCAACTGAAATAGATCTCATGGAAGTTATTTTTAAAGCATCAGAGACAGATTTGAGTTGGACAGTGCTTATTACAATAACTGCTGGAACACTGTGGATTGTACCGCAGTGTATGGGAACACTGTCTGACTCACAGCTGAGTCAGACAATAATTTAGATTAGATCAAACCGATTTAGATGTAATGTCTTCATAGCTGTGAGCCCACCGTCGCCCACTGATTCAGCTCGGGCGGACCGACTCCCCAAAAAAAAAAGAAGTTTCACCTGACGGGTTCACCGAGTCAAAAGTGCCGTCTGCGCACATTCGACTTCCTCCAGCTTTTCAAAAAAAAAAGCAGACGCGGGCAGCGTGGAGGCGAGCGAAGAAAGAGAAGGACAGGAGGGGGAGAGACAAGGTGAGGATATTGTGAGGGCAGAGAGACGGACGCACACACGAGGACGCACACACGAGGACGCACACACGAGGACGCACACACGAGGACTGAAAGATGGTGGCGCGGCAAAGTGAGAAAAACTGGAGTGCGCTGGAAAGAAGGAGCGCCAAGGCAAAGCGAAAGGACACTCGATACAGAGTGACATTTCATAGAGGGAGAATGGAAGCATGAAAGTGTGTAATGACGCCTGTCTCTGTCACTACACAATCTCTCAAAGTGTCAGCAGGCGAGCGCCGGCACACATTCAGAGCCCATCTCCAAGGGCCGACATGCCGGCTGACGGCGTTCGGGTCAATGAAACGGCGTCGTGAAGGCAAACTGTTTGCCCCGTTTTGGATGTAGGAGTGAGGAATTGTAATGTATATTCAATATTTCACTGTCATATGCACAGATAACAGACAGTTATTCTACACAATGAAAAGCTTGTTTTGCTCTATATCAATTTGTGTTGGGGAATTATGGGTAATTTGCAGCTTGTGTGGTTTTATTACAACAGGTAACACTTTGCTGTAAGTGATTACAGAGCAGCGAGGAGGCCATCAGAGGGTTTAATAACTAGACAGCTGCTTACACATAGCTCTGGATTGATGGCAAGGACACGTCCAATAATAATGTTTCTTGATTATTATATGAACAAAGCCTGCTATGTGATTCCTGGTAATAGTATTAATGCTGTTTTCACTGAACTGTGATGATTGGATTGGAAATAAATCCTGCAAGTACTTCAAATATTGTGTTAGAAAATTGTGTTGATTAAAACTCATCTGGAATAATAATTATAATTCACACTTTTATAGCGCTTTTCTGAGCACACTGACGCTTTACATCGGGGACGAGAGACAGCGACAAACAGAACTAACAGAACATTTTTGGCAACAAAGAAAAAATAAAACTTGAATGTTTTTAGTCCCATTATGTACTCGGGTTAGTTGTCCATCATCTTGTGGCAAAAATGGTATAGAGCAAAATATGTAATATTTATGTTTTCACAGATGGGAAAAAAACACGAAACAAATATTCGGGCAAATATTTCTTTCCTCCTCTTTCACTAATGAAGACTTTTATCTGTAGTGGAGAGGACAAGATGTCATATGATGGAATCTTATGGATGAGGTGTAGATGTCCAGTTTGCGGAGTTTTTTTAATATAAAAAAGTGACTTTACACACTGATTCATGGTGATTATTAAAGAGTAGACTGGAGCTGTGTTTGACTTGTGAATCAGAAATGATTTTCCACTGATACACCCACTAATAACCTCTCGTGAATCAAACCGACAGCTCAGCACCTGGTTGTTGTCTCATTGCTGCGTATGAATATTTGTCAGGGAGCTGCCGTCACACTTGCTATCGAAGTACGGGATCAATAACGAGCTGGTTTCTGATCGATAACGAGTTAGAACTTCATTTATTTCTCGTTGTCATTCAACATGAGAACGCGAAGCGTTTTGAATATCGATGAGTCATCGCTTCCTTTGAGATAAATATACAGGGTCAATTTGACCTGTGGGTCAGCGTTAAATGCTACGTTTTCACTCTTTGTTCCCCATCACTCTGTTTCCAGATGTGTCTCCATCACTGGATGAGAGATCTTGACAATGCAGTCCCACCACCTGTGGTGACAACAGAACAGAGAGAGAGCTAGCGCGCACCTGTTAGCGAACGCGTGCCTCTACAGTATCAAATAATTACAGCTTTTGTTGCCTTCTGTCTTCATCCCCGGCGAAGGATTCAAAACATCCCCCGCTATACCGTTTGCTTTCTCATGCACACAACCAAAACACAGAGACGCGACGTAATTACACAACCGACGATTTAGCGTCGGCAATTAACTCGCAGGCGGCGTCAACATTTATTTCATAAGCGTCTTCTTCTTCGCCGATCGAAAGTGCCTCTGTAATTAGCAATCACGCAATCCCTGCATCTTCCTCGCTGGCTGCCATTGTCCCCCGCCCTCCCCACGCCTAAAAACAGACGTTCATTCAGCCAAACAGTGGTTCACTTAGCGCAGCTGACAGCGCGCGCTAGCGTCTGTGCTCACGCGCGAGTTCAATCATTCACTCTTCGTCAATTAGAGCCTGCGTGAGGGCGAGGCAACACGAGCAACAGAGTGCAGAAAGAGAGAGAGGCCTCGAGAGGGGGAGGCCGGGGTTGTTAATAGAGCATTTAATGAAAGTTAATGGTCGGCGTTGTGTTCGCCGGGGAATTGGCAAGAGGGAGTTGATCATTGTTTAGAGATGAGACCAGGCGTGGTGCTTTTCTCACGGCCCGTTCTCATGATCAACCTCCTCTCAGCGATGGATAGAGATCACGGCACAGTGTTGCTCGACATGGAGGAAAACTGAAACACGGTCGCCAATTAAAGGCAGTGATGGAGTCCACAAAGTAGAATAGACTGAGCTAGCTTAAAGTGATTTAAACATGAGCGGATTCAACTTTTCCATGATGGAGAAGAAGCAAACTGAAGCACTTTAAACACTAATAGGGTGTCATGGGTCTCACACCCATGCATTGAATTCCCTTTGCAGACAACTCAAATGAAAAAGAAAAGAGTTTAAATTGGAGCTATGATATTTTCTCTTGTCTTGGAAGCAAAGTTTTTCCACTCCAGATGATACATATAACTCAGTACGCCGCTGAGAAAGTGCACTTGTAAGGTATCAAGATCAATACTAATCATTTTCAGTCAGAGCTCCTGTTTGCTAGAAATCAAAAGAACGCGGCGTGAATGACCATCGTGGGTCCGCAGGTCATCCAACGTCTCCCTGAAGACGCACACATAAAATCTGCGGATCAGCAAAACTGGAAAATTAGGCTTTTCTGACTATATGGAACCATCAGTATATATATATATATGTATCACTTTAAAACCCTCTGAAATCCCAGATGTATCAGTGCTCATTCAGACCGTGCTGTCAGAGGCTCTCCAGGGCGCCACATCATCGCATCCCAACGTCTCCCATCGGCCCCTGAGAGGTCATTATGGTAACCATAGAGAAGTGGGCTGTAATTGCTCCCCTCTTGTCAATCGCTGTGGGCATCTGCAGCAGTCCTGCAGCCGGCTCTAGCGTCCTCTCCGTTCTGACTTTCCCAACCCAGAACCGTTTCAAAGACTGAGCCAGAAAACCATACAGGAAGTTGTTTAAGTTGCCCTTACTGCGAAAAAAAACAATAACCCTACTGAGCCGTTTACGTTGCTAATGAAGAAGAATATTCCAGCTTTAATCTGACTAATGCAACCACAGCATCGCACTCTTTCATTCAGCCACCTTTTCAAGTCTTTCATATCGAAGGAACCTCATTGAGACGCATATCCCCAAAGCTTTGCATACATGTCCAAAGAATGCTCCTAAAACCAGAATGATATCCCAATTTGGAAATGCCCCATTTAGGATGTTACCTAATTTGTAATATAATAATAATTTTATATAGTGCTTTTTCTGAAGACTCAAAGACGCTTTACAAAGAAATCATTCACACACTGAT
Organism: Clinocottus analis; assembly: GCF_023055335.1. Classification (NCBI taxonomy): domain Eukaryota; kingdom Metazoa; phylum Chordata; class Actinopteri; order Perciformes; family Cottidae; genus Clinocottus; species Clinocottus analis. Next base: position 12,468,589 of record NW_027175943.1, on the reverse strand, counting down.
GAGAGGAGCTGCCATGCAAGGTGCCACATCAGGATTATCTAACCTTCATACACTGTCGTCGCAGCTAAGGTAGCAATTTTAGCGTTAACATTTGCTCAAGGACACATCGACGCTGTCTAGCAGGGCCGGGGATCGAACCGGCGATCTTCTGATCGAAGCACGACCTCCCTGTCCACCACTGTGCCAGGATATGCTGTTTACAAGTCACATATTAAATTCAGAATATTATGTTCAGAATAAAAGTGGAATATTAGTGTGCATGTAATCCCAAAGTGTTGCTCAAAGGAGCCTCAAGATTGATTTTATGTTACTTGTTCATGTTTATTTTATGTTAAAAGCACATGCTCTGTTTTTAATAAGAGAAGGCTATACATATATGTTTCTATATGCAGTATCTATATGCTCTTTCATGTAAAAAAATCATGAAAAAGATCGTGTAGGCTTACTCGGTTGCATTAATCGGGCCTGTAGCGCCGCCTGGTTTGCTTTGACTTGGTCTCCCGCTTCACACACCAGGTGTGTCGTCTGCAGCCCGTGCTGCGCAACACACTGCGCACGACCCCAACGAACACGCACGTCCAAACTTTACCCAAAGTAATCTGTAATTCAAATGAAAGTAGCCGACGCCAGAGTGAACACAAAGAGAGCCGGCTTCTGCGAGCGAGTGGGCGGGGTGTGCGTATGCCCGCCGCATATTTATTCATCTGCTGTCGTCTTTACTCCACTGAAGGGAGACAAAAGTTGCGTGACTAATTTCCTTTACAGTACATCTGGCACAGCCCCTCGCTCCTCTGCCGGCTCCGCAGTCGGCCAGTGGGATCTCGAGCATGCCGTTCACTTCTGCAGCGGGGTTTGTTCTTTGGAGATTAACTCCATAACCGATCATTTCACATTTGCCAAATGGTTCTTCGCAGCCCCGCGATTCCAGGACATCACTCAAGCCGGACAGCTAATGAATTCCTTGTATTGATTGCGACGCCCGGGAGCCCCCAGCTGAGAAATATGAAGTGTCAAGTGCTCATTAATTCCAGAGAGAAGTTGGCAAACATCATTGACTCATTCCATTACACAGAGTCCACATATAATTGACCTTGTGCCTCATTGCTTCTCAGAGTGCTTAAGTTGAAGGTTCTTGTTTTGTGTAATTCTTGTAGTCTTTTTCTGATGCTCCTATCTTTGGAAGAAGGGGGGGGGAGGGGGATGCTCATGTTAATGCCTCCTGTAAGATAAAGTAGGAGTTGTGATGATGAGAAAAGCTGATTCACATGCTCCCACATCAGAGGCCTCTTTTCTGTTCAAAATACAGAACAGAGTAGCGTCTGAGAGGAGGCACCATTTGGCTGAAGAGTGTGTGGATGTTGCTCTCTTTAAGTTGTAATGTAAAGAGACATTAATTGTGCTCGAGCGCAGCTTCATCATCCGGCCGAAGATCCCCCGGCGCCGCCTCTATACGTGCCGAAAGTGCCGCCATCTTCTCCCAGGAGAGCGCGCGGACAGAAGCGTCGCATATTGGTTTTTTTTTCCCAACGATGCCGAAACAATCTATTGGCGTCAACTGTCTTTAAACCACGCCATCTTCAAAACTGCTTTCCTGAGCGTCTCCGCCATGACAGGCGTTTTGTCAGGGGACGTCTCTCAGGAGCTCGGCTCCCAGCGCTCACGCCGCCTCGGCTTGAAACCGTCAGTTCTCCGCGTCTTGGTGTAATGTGTACTGTCATCTTACCTGCACGCACGTAAACACACACCTTCACAGCGGATCCACGGCAAATACGCTGGAAAAACATGCTGGGATTCAAAAGGGACGCCAATAATGAGTCAAAGAGCGGCTCATCGGGTGGAGAACGGCAGCAACGTGGAGGCTTTTATATCCCGAGCAGGTGAATCACAGACGGCGCCGCGCACAGTGTTTATAAGAGAAGAAGAGACGTGTTAATGTCACCATGAGATCTCGGCCCCTCGTGGATCCGCTCGCGTCTCCTGGCTTTCTAAATTTAAGCTTGTTTTTTTCCCCATGTAAATTGATATTTCGGTGTTTATACGTGAGAGTGATGCATCATCAAAAAGGAGATCATCTCACAGCACAGCGTGCGAAACCCCGAGAGGAAAAGGGTGATTCTTTGTTTTGTTACGATCCATAAGTGTTTTCTCTCTTGTGCTTTTGACTTAAGAACAGAAGTGAGAAGCAAACAACTTTTGGATAATCAACTTTCTTCCTTTTTCATCTGTGATAACAGGGGAGTTTTAATTAACATAACTTTATGAGTTTAAAACCATACAAATCCTTTTTTGTTGTTGCAAAATAAAACCCAGGAGCAACATTTTGGAGCAGAATAAGGATGGATAAAGGATCGCTCATTTATCAGCTCCGCCATCTCCCCCAACCATAAATACATGATGTTGTCATGTTGCTTGTACCGGAGTGTGAGACCCCGCCTCCACGCTGACGGGCTTTGAGGCGCTCCTGTGAAGTCCTTGAGGGTTTAGGGATGTCCCTTTGTCACATTTTGGAGCGCTCGAGGGCTCTGTGGCAGACATTTTGAGCCCTCTATGAACCCTTTCCGTAAGTCAGCATTAGATGCCTAAGGGAATTACCCACAATGCATTGCAACGTGAGGTTAAACACGCGGTTCCTGATGTAAAAAAAAAAGAAAAGAAGAGAGGTAAACAAAGACGCACGTGATAAAATACCTTTACAACATTACGGATTACAAAGTGGAAAAAAATACTTGATGAATGTAATTATATATATATATTAATTTATATATAGTATTCAAGTATTTTTTTTGACAAAAACGAGTAAATAAATAATTTAAAATGACTTCCCATCTCTGAGGAAGACGTTCAAATCAGTAAATAAAAAGCATAAAATAAATACACACTTGTACACAATGTTTTTCATGTCGTGATGTTGCAGCGTTCATGTTCACACCATCGAGCCCTCACAGACTCTCACACTCCACCACTGAGAGCTGACGTCAGTAGATCCCTGAGGAGACAGCGTCATCAAGTTGTGTTTGTGTTAATTGTTATCTTTTATGTTCACAAATACCAAACGTTTTGTTGCGGTACTTCTGCTAATGGAGCCGTTTTACTCAGCATCCTTTTTTCAAAGTTTACTGGAGCCAATCAGTTCTCTCCACCGCATTCAGAACGTACTCTTTATTTCAGACTTGACATTTCACGTCATCGTTTGTATTCAGTGCGTGGAGCTCGGTGATGGTGCAGATACAGTTTTACATCCGTCCCCGTGCAGCAGAGCCCGAGATGCGTATTGACGGAGCGACCTTGTGAGTTACACGTTGTCGCCTGCTCGTGAGTGCAGCCGCAACAACTAAAGGATAAATTATCCTGTGCGCTGATGGGAGGTGGAGGAAGTGCACTCTGCCATTTCAATGTTATAGGGTTAAAAGAGGTCGCGAATTAACGTTGGTTACCGTCTGAATATATTATCTCGATATTTTCCCGCTCTGAAGCTCCTCACGAGTGGGTCCTTTGTGTGTTTTTCGCAGGGGAGCTGTACATCGGTGGCGTGACGAAGAACATGTACAGCAATCTGCCCAAGCTGATAGCATCCCGGGACGGGTACCAGGGCTGCCTGGCCTCCGTGGACCTGAACGGGAGACTCCCTGATCTGATCGCAGATGCTCTCCACAGGGTGGGTCAGGTGGAACGAGGCTGCGATGGTGAGTCCAGAGGAAGACCTCCTCACACACACACACACACACACACACACACACGTCCGTCACAGTAAACGGTCGAAGCTACGCAACAGCAACACTTAATGTAGCTTATTAGCACTCATGACATCCGTGTTCAAAAGTAAGGATACATAGCAAGTCTCTCTCCTGTGAGTCAACAGGGGAAATCATGTGACATTGATTACAGGGCTCACACAGCGGTTAATCCAGGGTTCTTGCCATTTGGCATCCCACATGAGGATGCCAAATAGTTCAAAGTTAGCTCAGTTTGAGAAGTTGGCGGATTCTTATGAGAAAAACAAATCAGGACTCGGGTCAGAATCTGTTTTTTTTCAATAATAAAAATGTGTTATTTAGAGTCTGAGATGAAACCAGATAGTATGTGATTGCTACACGTCTCAGACTGGTACTAGAAGAATATTCAATATTTATTTTTCAACAAAAAAAAACCCCACAAGGACGGGCTGGAAAACAGACCGGGGCCAAAAATGCAAAAGAGCAAAAAAAGGACTCAAGATGGGACTCGAACAGGAATCAAAAAGTGAAATAAGACAGGACATCGACAGCCAGTTCACCCGACAGCGTAACACAGTGCAACCCGACCAGGAGACAAACAGGGTTTAAACACAAGGGGAAGGTAACGAGACACAGGAGGGAACAACAAGGACGCACAGGTGACGACAACCTGACAATCAGGAGACACGCACACAACAAGGAGCCTTTATTTTGCCTCTCAGTGGCTTCAACATGGCGGAGCCAGAAACTTCACATTGTCTACCCCGAGTTCAACAATAGTCTCACAGTACAAAAGGAGATTTTGTACATACTACCTACATCTTCTGCCTTAAATGGCCACTTTTTTCCGTTTTTTTCAATCTCAACCCTATAAAATGCGTAGCCTGATGACACAGGAGGAATCGAACACAGAGTTCCCAGTGAAGACAGACCAGTGCAGTGATCCAGTGCATCCTCCTGTGGCGGTTGTTCACTGATTTACACCAGCAGCCCCGCCCCAAATCCTCCCCGGTCCGGGGGCAGTCTTTACAATCTAAGCCCCTGTCCTCTGTATATCCTCTCTATCGCCCCATAAAACGTGCACGAGGGAGGTATCTCTCTCCTCTAATGTTATTGTCAGTGGGGCTAATCTCAGCGGCGCCACACCCTCATCGGCTCCGACCTCATCAATCTCGCATTTGTTGGGTTTTTTTTGGTTGTTTTTTAAACCTGCGTGTCGCCGGCCGCATGGCTTCCTGTGTCGGGCAGTTAATCCAGAGTATAACGGTGGCTTTTTGGCTCGAGCATCCCCCCCCCCACCCCCCCCCTTATACACACACACCCTTTAACCTCACACCCACCGCGTCTCAATGGCGCGCTGAGTGTCGGAGAGCACAGACTTGATTTCCCAGGGGGCCGCACTGGCCGACTCAATGTGCAGCACTGATCCAGCCCCCCCCCCCCCCCCCACCCCCCCATCCCTAACCCTGCTGCTCATGCCCGTTATATTACCTGCCTACAGTACAATAGCGTCGCGCCAAACACTGTTTAAAGATGCATTAGGCTATAATGTGAACTCCCCCAGGCACCTAGCGTGGATGCTAATATTAGTTAATGATGAGAGCTGAGCAGCTGTAATTGACCGGTTATGGAAGGGTGCACCTTTTTGATAAATACTAATATTTCTCGACCTGAGGCTGCTGCAAATCCGTGTATTCCCTCGTTGATATTAAAGGTATACATCAAAAAAACACTTTTGTTGACTTCTCAAATCCACTATAATCAAATTCAAACACTATTTCCTCACCAATGTCGGAGAGAAGCGACGCGCCGTCAAATCAAATCAGTTCAAATACAACTCCTATATTTATCAGTTCTGATTGATCTCCTCCTGCTTCACTGGAACAACAACACAAATAGGGACGACGACTTTCCCGAAAGGCAGCGCTGCCCTGGATTTGGATCACCGCCAGCGTCCTGACCCGCGTGGGTCGGGGGGGGTCGTTGTTAGCTTGTGGACCGGGCAGCGGAGCGGGTCAGAGGTGGCTGCCGGTCCGGTCTCCAAAGACCAAAAGTCCACACAAAGGGCAGAACACTGAGCTGGTTCTTGTTGCTCTCCACTGACTCAGCGGATCACAACAACAAAGAACAAGAGGGGGGGGGGGGGGGGGGGGACTGAGAGTTGAAATGCAGGCGCCTCTCGTCGCTCAAGAGGGGAGCGATGTGGAAACAAGGCCATATGTTTGGAAATTACCTTTTTTATGACTATTCGTAGTAGAAGCAGCAGTAGCAGAGTTTAAATCTCTTTTGACAAACTGTTCTCAGCACAAAGTACAAAGTCAAGCCAATGTGGAAGTGCTGTAGGTTATTTTTGCATTATTTCTAATGGCCATCAGGGGGCGCATCTTCTGTTGCATTGGAATAGTCAAATAATGACCTCCTACCAGCCAACCCTAAGCACTTTTCCTCCGGTCGCTCCACCGTGTTGTCCAGGCTGTGAGTTGAACCGGTTTTCCACTTCGAGCGTTAACACTTTTATGAAAATGTAATCTATTCCAAACCGTTTGGTTGTCTTGAAATGTCTTATTTAGTGCTTGCTTGTACGTATCTCCCTCCTCTCGCCACTTCTGGCTCTAATAAAACAAAATGCCGACAGCAAAATATGACGAACTCAGGAATTCTGAACCATAATTCACAACGGTTGACGTCACTTTGACAAAATCCACTCTTTATATACACTCCATGACGCTCTAGTGGTACCTTAAACATCATCATTCGGGGTGTGGAGCTGCTGACAAAGCGTCAGTATTTGACGAGGTGGGAGAGTTAGAAAGTTTTGCTTTTTACGATTCATGAAACATAAAAACATAAAACCAGTGCGGCAGTAAGAAAAAAACAACTAAATAAATGGTTATGAACCGAGAGCTCGGCGTGATCTGCTCTCCGGCCCGCGAGACGCTGCTCGTACTGTACGTGAGCAGGAGCTCCAGTTGTGGCCCAGCTGTTGCTTGCAGCCGCCGGTGACGGCGGCGGTGGAGCGATGGCGTGCGTTCTCTTCGCTCTCATTGGCTCCCTGGATCGTGTCGGATTTCTCCGAGCAACAGATGGAGCGTCACGCTCCGAGGCACCCGATAACTGTCGGCGTGCAGAGGTAGTGTTTGTCGGATCGATTGTTAAAGGAACAGCGAGGAAGCGATTACACGACTGGGTTATTAATTATGACAATATGCTTAATTAACTCCTCAAGGGACCCTTTGATAAGGTAATTAATAGGGCAATTAGTGTGCTTAGGAAGGACTATAAGAACAGGCTGATAGAAAGGACGTGCTGTTGCATTTAACCGGACATTTTGGAGCAGAAAGTAAAAGCAGTCATAGATAAATGACTTATTTTTATTTATTTATTTCCCTGCGTGTTCAGGGGGTGGGGTCCCTTTTTTTTTAATTGGGCCATTTATAAATGACAGAGTGAGATGTTTATCTACGGAGAAACAAATTAGTATTGCGCTGAACCGTGCTTCTTTGGAAGTGTTTGTGTTTAATTGAGATTTTAATGAGAACCCCCACCGCCGCCATGACAGTCCTCAGATCTGCATCCTCTTCTCATATCTACGGACCTTTTGTTTCCCTTTACAAGGATAATTATAACAGAGATTCTATCTCGTTCCAGTTCCATCAGTCATATTAACTTATAATAACACAGAGGCAACAAAAAACACAAACATGGTAAATTGTTTTTTTCTATATCAAGGCAGTCGATGCCCGTCGGGGTCAGTAGCATATGTGAAAAGTGGAGATATGAGTTTTCATATCCCATCTGCGTAATTGGCTGGAATTCCACCGAGAAATTACAACGGTAGAGTTTTCTAATTGACAATTTAAATGTCTTCAGTGGCTGTGTGTGGAAACAACAGGAGACAGCCTCCACCAAAACACACACACACACACACACATAAATATGATGGAGATGCTGAACAGGAAGTGACTCCTCCACCATTCATTTCCAATGCAAATGTGCCGCCAGTCAAGCAATTACACATCAGGTTTCAACCTTGAATTAATGTCAAATTGAATCTGGATGCATCTCTAAGCGTCATAAATCCAATCACTTTTAGAGCAGCTAATGCATTTTGTTGCAGTCATTCATTCCTTTGACACAAATGTCTAATTTAAGATGTACCTGCTTGGAAGCGACGCTTTAATAACAGAGTTAAAGGTCTTAAAATGGTAACCAGGGGTCTCTGGATAGTGAGTCAGGCTTTCTCTGTGTCTCCCTGCCGATGCACAGATCCATTTATAATCCACTTCAGTGTGAGTCATGAGGGGACAGAATCCACAGTTTGTACAATGATATATTCATAACTTTATCTAAAATACTCGTATGAGTGAAACAAATTAGGTGAAGACGCCAAAGCCACAATATTTGTGTAGAATTCCCTCTCCGTATGAGATATCCATTTAACTTGGACGGCTGCCATAAACATAAAAAATAAAAACTGAATACCTCTTTGCACAGAACCCAGGAAGAGATATTTTAACCGAGAGAACAAACATCCTATTTTTAGGCCTCTGCTCGAAAATTGCAAACCCAAACTAAAAAGGTTGGATCTCTGCAACCACGAGGGCTGTTGTAATATTGTTGGTACACGTGAGATTGTGTTCAGATGTGTAGATATCAATCTATGTGTTTCTGGTTGAGAGTAAATGAAGATGACACAGAGGAAAAATGAACATGTTTGAGGTCCAGCTATGAAAAAAATCCCTTTCAGGATGATTATTTGTTTGAAATGATGCAGCGGAAAAGTCCAACTTCAACACAAACATATGTGCACAATATGTGAACATTCAATATGTGAACATTCAATATGTCAACATTCAATATGTCAACATTCAATATGTGAATATTAAATATGTGAACATTAAACATGTGAACATTAAACATGTGAATATTCTCTCTGCAAAGGTTGACTTTGATAAAGTAAAGCAGAACAAAGTTAAAGAGGGTTTAGTACAGAGAACATTCAGGCAAAGTCTCCAAAATTTGAATTTCCTCATGTACCAAAACCATATATTTCACTTGTATATTACTTATAGTGTTCAATACATCCAAAATACAGCCGTTTTGGTCATTTCTGTTTCATAAAACAAGCTATTATTTACAGTTTTACGCAACAATCTCCCCCCTTAGGTCTGTTGTTTTTGAACAGGAGGGGTGATTCTCGTCCGACACTTCATTTTAAACGTTCATATGATACAATAAAGTTATCCAACATGTACAATATCTCACCTGAAGTAAAAAAAAAAGCAAGTAAAGCAGCATTGCTGCACAGGAACTCAATGAATAAAATGAGAAGCAGTAAATACATTCACCTTTCAGCCACATGGAGAGCTGAGTGTTTGCATTGTTCTTATAAGTATAGCCTTCTAACTATGAATCTGATATGAAACGTTAGCATATATATTCTGCTTGTTGAAGTGACGAGTGCAGGGTAAAACGAGCCCGTTAACTCAGCCTGAACATATTTATTTCTCACTTCTAAATGATTTAACATGTGTGCATGTTCTCAATAATGCATGCGTCAAAAGAAAGTCGTGCTTTATCAAACATGTGTCTCTTGTAATTGGCTGGTTTGCGTGGTCAGCATGAAGGTCAGCCATGTTAGTTTATGCATTCATTGATGAGGCTCACATTGCATTGGCCTTCAAGAGAAGTCATTTTTAAAAAAAAGTGTGTTTGCCAGCTACTTCCTCTTTCTGCAGCCGCAGACCGGACTGGTACCCACATGTTATGAGACGGTGTAAAGCTAGCACCTTTGCTCTCAACCCATGTTTTACCTCTTCAGCCATATTTGACTCATCAAAAGCTACGTTTGATATCTTTGCTGGAGGTGTTGAGTCTCTGTGGGATTCCCAGTACTGGCAGTAGGAAACCAGGAAAGCCTGAAACGTGAATATATATTCCTAAATAGTCTCACTGACAAGAGAAGTGGACCACCGGCAGAGCCGAAAATGCTACAACTCCACTAACAAGCGCCTCCTTAGTGGGTCCCTGCGCATCACGTGTGGTCCTCCGCATGAGTCCCTTACATCTCTGGATTAAAAAACATCGTTCTATGTGTTGGTTCTGCCCGCAGGACCCAGTACCACCTGTACGGAGGAGTCTTGCTACCATCAGGGGGTGTGTCTCCAGCAGTGGGAGGGCTTCACCTGCGACTGCACCATGACGTCCTATGGAGGTTCATTCTGCAACGATCGTAAGTGAAACATTCATCTTTGTCGCTGGTTTGAGTGCTGGAGTGAGTGATGCAGGCGGGTAGAGTTAAAGCTCCGCGCTCGACGTTCCCTCCTCTTCTGATGTTGTGTCGCCGGCGCAGTATTCGCAGTAACACCTCGGGTCGCTCACCGCGAGATAGCCCAGCTCTCGAGGCCCTGCACACACACACTGCGAGGAGGAGAAGCGCCAATTCAAGCGTTGTGTCCCTGTCATGTGGTCGCCTGCTGGGTGGCTGGCAGGAGGGGAGTTCAGGAAGGAGAGTCTGGGAGAGAAGGAATCCAAATACATGCTAGCTTTCATTTATCTGGCTGTCATCTGAGTTTCTCTCCTGAGGTTGACAGTCTTGTATTTATCGCGGCTAGTGCTTTTTCACCCCACAGTCTTAGGGGCCGATCACACCAGACGCGACGTTTGAACGCGCAGCCGCTTCAAAAGCGCCTTGACGAAATGGATTGAAGCAGACGTTGTGTTCTTGCCCTTGTTATGTTGTGGGTTGAGAAGGAAAACGTGCTAAAAAAGCTGAGTTTTGGGGTTCAGGATATAAAGAAAAAAGGAAAGAGTACGGAGATTACCAACATTCAGCGAATTGTGTCTCGTAGACGAGAGCTTTCAGTTGTACTTTCAGGAGTCAGTTTGAGCGTCTTCTGAGCTGTAGAGTCGTGTTTCCATCTGGAATTGTAAAGCTCTTTGTAATTAAATACCGCTAACATTAGCGCCTCGTCGGAGGGAAGCCATTTTCTTTTGAATTCCCCGCTGTTCACACCACACGGAGACAGGAAGGAATGAAGCCCCGCCTCTTGCTTGATCTGATTGGTTGCCATGGCCGAGCGTGACAGTGACGAGCTGTGAGACTCCGCGCCTTGCGCTTAAGAGTTGAGAATATTTGAACTTTTAAGCGGCAAAAAAGCGCTAGAAAAACGCATTTAAAGGCGCATGAAAGGCCGTACCAGAGGAAGACAACGGTTTAGCTAGCGACGCATTTTTAGTTGTGCTCACTGGCTGCATTGAGCCCTCTGCAGGAAGAATTGCGCACGTCGCCCAGCTCGGCGCGGTAACGTAGCGCTCCTGTACAATTAGCATTCAGCGCTCCTCACGGGGTTGATTTAAACAGGGGCAGAGCCGGGGTGACAGGCTAATAGACCCGTTTGCATGAGTCTTCATTTGCTTATTAAGCGCCGAGTGCTGAGTTAAGCTGTACCGCACAAACCTTCTCCTCTTTTTCTTCTCCGAGCACCCCGCGTTTCATTCGTGACGGAGTTTATCTATGATTGTCGGCGCGTTGCTTGCCATGTTAGCGCGGCAGAATGAGAGCGGTTATGACAGTAAGGGGATGATTAGCAAGGTGCTGCTTTTGGCTTTCGGAGGACTGAAGCGAAGAGGGGGGGGGGGGGGGGGCAATAATAATAATAATAGCTGCTCCGTCGGGCACGACAGCCGCGCCGAGATAAGCCCAGAGATCCCCGGAGGAGAGAGCGGGTGATGAGAGGAGCAGAGGAGGAGGAAAGGGGGGGATGCGCCGACTCCTGGCGTCGGAGCCGCTGCCCGTGGGGAGCGCGCGGCGGTGCTAGCGCGCCGGCTTCACAAGATGACAGGTGGAACTGTGTGGCACCAGGGCGCACGCCAATATGTGTTTTTTTTTTGTGTGTGGAGAGCGCTACGGGGATGTGTGTCTGCTTTTTGGTGAGAGTGCGTAGAGCGGAGGGAAGGACTTTGCCGGCAGCCCGAACAAAGACATTGTTAAACAGCAGACACACTCGGAGAAACGCATATCTGCGTGCAACAAACTGGGTCATGCTCACACATAAGAGACGCCACGGGAGCTCTGAGAGGCAAACGGGGAAAAAAAACCTGATGATTCATTTTTTGCAGTCTCATATAAACTATTTACTCTGTTTTTTTATGACTTAAGAACAGGTGAAACATCATTTTACCAGATTACAAGTTCCCTATTATCTATTCATTGTGGTTGTTTTGTCTTTGTAAGGACTGGGAAAGTAATGGCAGGGTTTTTTTTTGTTTGTTGCTGTTTTATTATCTTACCAGAAGCTATTTTTTTTCATGCACTCAAAACATTAGGTAGATATATTGTGCATTTGCAAGTTATGTCACTTAAAACTCGCTTAGAATAAATCAATAACGCTTTCGTTCCTATTAAGAACGTGGTCAAGGAGTGCACTCCAAGCCTCTTGAGCATAACGAATGAGTACAAACACTCAGAAAAAAAATCACCTGCCAAAACATTTTTTAGTTGTAAAAACGTAATTGAGGATAATGACCCTGGCAAAAACGTATTATTTCTCCTGTTCTAACGTCATAATCACAATAGATGAAACAATATCAATCAAAAAACTAAACAGAAAACACATTTTTCCCGCAATACTCAGGGCGCCCGTCGAGTATCATCTCTGACGTCATCTGACTATCAGTTCTGCTTCTGAATATGCAACATTAGCATTGTGGGTTCACCGGCTGCTGTTTAAAGCTCCCTCCCCTCCACTCGCTGTCTTCCTGCAGTGTTTTCCTCTCTGAACGTTTGCCTTCTCACAATCCAACACAATCACACACACAGTCCTACTAATGTTTTCCACACTCTATACACTTTGTCAAATGTGTTACCCAGTGTGCAGTGTGCATGCGTTGTTACAGCTGCTGGTCGCTTTTCCTCCCTCACAGCACTTCCTGTCTTCATTTCTGCCCGCCTGGAAAACACATTTCATCTCTTGACCTGAAGAGCCTGAAGAGCTTTTCCCTTGAGTCAACTTTGGGCTCCTTCTCTTCGTCGACTTCTCTTTCTTCTCTTCGCCGTCCCCGTACTCTTTCGCCACAGACTCTCTGTGTCCTCGAGTCTTTTTCTGGTCTTCTTTGTCCCGTCACGTCAACTGTCGTGGAATTTTTCCTTGAACCTGCTCTGCTCTGAAATCAAAAGGTAGGATTCGGCCGCTGTCGCATTTTTTTCAATTTGTGTCTGGAAACCGATGCTCGTGGCGAGGAGGATCTTGCATCATTTTTTGCAGCAATTTGCAGCGGTGAAACTCGGCCCGAGGGTCAGCTTTACGCTCTCTCTTGTGAGATGGTGACCTCTTTCCTGCCTCCGTTGCCTTGATTTGTCTTCTCCACATCTCAAAGCGGACAACTTTTAAGGGAGAACAAGTAAGATCAGGCAGGGATTTTAATTTAACCTTGTTGCACGAAAATCCTCCCGTGTCCATTTTAAGTCCCAGCATTCCCCTTTCAAACAATCTTTTAGTATAAAATACATAATATTTTTCTATTTTTGAACCAAACAACACGTTTTTTTGACTGAAACTCCTTCCTAACAGACCAAGACTTTGTTTTATTGTGATTTTTTGTTGCAGATTGTGATTCTTTAGGTCCTAATCTTTCCAAAAAGTTGTCTTATTGACGCTCCAGGAGGCATTTTTGGGGAATCTGGCTGATATCCTGCTGGATTTTCATAGTTATTATTAAAATATCTTGAATAATATAATATATATGATAATAAAAGTGATTTTCTTGCTGAACAAATACATAAATATATATAATTTGGGGTTCCTACAACGACTCAAACAGAGGAAAAAGGAGGTATTTTTCGGGTTAAAACATTTCACAAACGATATGGAATGAATGTGAAGTGACAGTTTCGAGACATCTCGTGTCAACCAGTGACAGAACAGGAAGTAGACATTATTGTCCGTGTGCTTTTTGATGAATTGGCTTATTTCCAAGAGGTAAAAAACTGTCGCTTATTTCTTGGGAGCAGATGGCCGCCGGTCCTTTTGAACTCCACGTCTCACTTCTCCCCTGTAGCCACGGAAACCCAACAGCTCGCATCCTCCCTTCCCGCTTCAGCAAGCGCAGCGAGAAGGAGACGAGGGATCGACGGGCGTATTGGGTCGCATCTCTTTGTAGCCGTTCAAACGGGAGACGGGCCGCGTGACATCCAAAGAGGGGCAAAAAAAAAAAAAGTATCACAAAGAGCCACCTTGCCATGTGATCCCACCGGCCGCCATGCTGCGAGAGCTGCAGTGCATTGGTACAGGACACACACACACACACACACACCTTCCCAGTCACACATCAGAGGCTCACGTGTGCTGTACGCAAAATGATTTTTTATTTCGCTACCAAAAGAAGAATGGACGTCTTTAATTGAGCGACGGCCGCTGCTTTTCCTTCTCTGAAGGGAACGACACATTAGCATAATTATTCCCCCGCCAACAATGCTCACGCTGCTGTTTTGCGAGCGGCCGTCTGCTGCACCCAGTCGCCGTATGTGTGTGTGCTTTGGAATACGCCGCGGTAGCTGCGCCCGCGAAAAAAGAAATGCTGCGACACATGAAACGGGCCGGCGGTGCGATAACACGCCAAGAGGCGAGTTTCACTCCGCTGGTGTTGCTCAGTAGACGACAGCTTCGGTCTCTTCCTCTCTTTTAAGCCCAGCCATTTCACTCCGGATGGAAACGTTGTCAAAACTATTGACGGCGCAGTTATTATTTATGAACGCGCCGACACGGATGAATGGAGCAGATATCAAACACAAAGAGGGAATGTTCAGTTGTGCAGCGTTTTTTTTTTATCAGCATTGACGTTCCATCCCAGATAAACTGGAGTACTTTGTCTTCTTTTAGCTGTTGGACATTGGCCACACCTCCTACGGGAAACACTCCATCAAACCTGGAATGCACAATTCATTTGTTTATTATTCCTTTCAATAGAACACGGAAATTTAAATAATTGAATCTCTGCAGACGTAAATAGGAGGATGAGTCATTTGACCTTTCAGCAGCTGCTTTACTCAAGAGTCCCATTCGCTGCTTTCAACGGACTTTTAGCGTCACGTCGTTTCTAAATGCAGTCCCAGTTCTCTCACTTCTGCCAAGAATAAAAGCCTTATAATCGTCAAACTCACCTCATCTTATTGCCTCCCAGAAGCGTATTGTTGCGTACTTTGTTGTACCCTCTTGAAAAGTCACACATTTTAGTGGCCTGAGGCGAGGACAGAGAGAGGCACGGGAGGGAAACGCGATGCGACACGCCGAAGGAGACGCTTCTAAAACGGGACGATACCCCCTCCCTCCCTCGGGGGGTCATCGGCTCCGGTTTGGCGGCGTTGATGAGGCGGCGCTCCGGGCTGCGCCCACGTGGACGTCTCTTAGACCGCCGCCGCCGCCGCCGCTCCGTCCCGTTTCATCAAACATTCAGATGTTTGTGAGGCATCGTTTTATCCGTTGTTTTTTTTTTTTTTCAAAATAGCTTTCTACCGGGTCCACGAACACGTTCAAAATGAGTCCGTTCGGTAGAGTACTTGTGCTTGTGAATGTTATACCGGAGCATTTTAAATTTGTTTTTTGGAAGCGAAGAAAAAAAGAAAAAAGGAAATGCATTATTTAGAAAATGTGTTTTTGAATACTGCAGTGCAAGATAAGGTGTCTCAGTTGAACTGTGGATCAACTCCTAAATGCTCTGGTCCGGGTATTTTAAGAGCCCCCCCACCCCCCACCCCCTCATCCCCCTTGTCAAACTGGACTGCAGTCTTCTTCTTGTTTCTTTGTTTTTTTATCTTACCTATTCATAAGCATCCGCCTGACGTGGCACATGAGGGAAGACACCGTTGAGGAAGCCCGGCGGTCTGATTGGCAGACAGAGTGTATTGAAAGTGATCACCAGAGCTCCGAGTTAACACGGTTGCCTTTTGGCTGCGGATGAAAGGGGGGAAGCTCCCCGCCTGCTCGCTCCCGCTGAATCTATTCCTCAAGTTCCTGTGCAGCGACGCTGCTGAGCGGCGCCGCGGCTCACACTGTGCTGGCTGGCTATGTGTGTGTGTGTGTGTGTGTGTGTGTGAGCATTTGAAGTCCCAATCCCTATTTAGTGGAGTATTGTTTGCCCCTCTTCGGTGACCTCTTCTCCCGGTCTGTTTGCTCTCGCTGGCCCCCGCCGCACTGCACTCTGGGGGGAAGGCTAATACGCCGAGTGCGGCCGGTACAGGAAGGAGCGGACACGAATCAAAGTCCTTTCTACACACAGTCCGCTGACCTCGGCGGGCCACATCCAAACACAACTGCTCCCCCCTCCCACGGCAGCATTTAGTCTCAAAATGTATCTGCTTTTTCTAAGAAACAGCCTCTGTTTCTGCTGCCATTGCAGCGGGAAAACAGCTGGTGCTTTTACACTCGAAGAAAGAAGCGGTTGCAATTGAAACTGGAGGTTGTTGCACACACTGTAGCATTGTGTTCATGAACAGAGATGCATTCAAGGCACAACAAATATAAAAAATAAATAAAAAAGCCTGTCTTATACCCGCTCAAACACACACACACGCACACACACACACCAGAGAGAGCATTTGTTATTCAGCAGCAGCCCGCGGTGATTGACTGGTCTATTTGTCTCTGCATAGCGTATAAGTGGGCCACTTGGTATTCTGCCTTATTCATCTGGAACCAGCGCAGACAGAGATGCTGTGTAAGTGCGTGCAATGCGAGGGCTTTGTTTCTCTCTCTCTCACTCTCTCTCTCTCTCTCCCTCTCTCCCTCTCGCTCTCGTCCTCTGTTTATGTGAGCGAACGAGAACAAGGCGAAGAGGGAGGAGCCGGCTGGGGGCCGTGCGGCTCTTGGCTGGGCGTTGGCACAACACGTGCATGTGTACAATGCATCCAGCTGCCGGTGCACCGTGCTGTCAGGCATACTAATTGAGTGCAGAGTTCCAGGGCGCTTTGCAGGCAGCTCTGCTGATTTCAATGTGCCTCCTCCTCCTCCTCCTCCTCGCCCCAATCTTTCATCTCTATTTCTTTTTTTTTCTTCCTCTACCACCAAGTCTGAAGCGCTGAATGCTTCCACACCTGAGTTCAGGCCTGTTGGCCTGCTTGGTGCGGATCATTCTAGTTGAACCGCGGTTCAGGCCGCTGGAACAGAGGGTCAGTCCTCTTCCAGAGTCCATCAGGAAGTGTGTGACAGCGATCACACAGTAAAACATCCCACACCGTGACTGGACAGGACAGATATCTGTTATCGTACAGTCCTCTGGCTTATCTGCTTGTCATCGTTCATAACATGCAATCCATTTGCAATCTAATAACTAATAATGAAATGATGAAATAAAATCAGTTATTTCTCCGTGGCTCTCGTGTGACACCTTGAACACTTTCATTCATCTCCTGGTGCAATATCCATTATGTTTAAGTATGTTTAAGCACTTTATACACATTTATATTCCATTTGTTGATTTAATATTCTTCTACTGTTCATTTTGTTTTATTGCCGTTCAACTGTTTATTTATATTATACTTGATTTTTTAATCTGTATTTACTTGTGAGCAGTGCTGCTGTGATCCTGTAATTTCTCCACTGAGGGACTAATAAAGGATTATCTTATCTTCTCAACAAGTCACCAGTCAGCCTGTATAACGTGTGTTACCTCCTCTTGGTTGGTTTATTGATCATGAACTGAACCAGGACTGAAACGCAGCCTGGAATCAGTGTATTTTCTCTCAGTCCAGACCGAATGACCGGCTCCAGGTGTAAAGAAGCCCCCGATGTGTGCTACTGATGCCTTTGGCAGCCTACTGTTAACTTTAATAGGCTTGATAGGTTTCAGCAGGTCTTGGTCATGCCTGGCCCCTCTTGCATTCTCTCCTTATCAAATCATAATGAAAACTGATTACTGAGATGCATTCGCTCTCATCCTCACCCGGCAACTCGACAGGCAATCATTTGCTCGGTACGTCACTGTCGAGGAAGAAGGGAGCGGAAAAGGGGCCCGGAAAAAAAAAAAAAAGAAAAGACATGGGGAAAATAAAACAAAGATGGCTCCCATGGTCTCGAGAGCGAAATAGCCTCATGAATCCTGCCACACCGCGAGTCTAATGCACTCGGCTGAGGCTTAACATCGATTGTCGGGGGCCGCTTGTTGTGATGAAGGTCACATCGTCTTCAACGTGGACCCTGTGCTCAACACGGCGTGGATCAGGCCAGACTTAAGGGGAGGCTTTAGCCCTCTCTGATTCTCATCACCAGCCCCCCAAAAAACTCCAGATGAATGAGCAAGCAGAGCCACACACCTCTCCAAAAGAAGAAAAGAAAAGAAGAAGGAAAAAACAACCTCTCCTTAAAACCCTCTGATCCAATAAGGGAAATCTGCTTCGACCCAGAAGCCATCGGGGAGGAAGACGAGCATGGCCTCACATACAACTTAGAAGGTGTCTGACTAGCTTTTTTTTTGGGCTTCTTATCTTTGCTCATGTTCTCTCAAACGCTCCATTCTCAGATGTTTTTCTTCCGCGGCTCCAAATCTTTGCTCGGCACCGTTTGCCAGCCGGCCCCGAGAGCCGCTGTCCGGACCTGGTAATTAACCGGCACCTCATTAGACCCGAAACACAGTGTGAATCCTCAATAATCACTTGGCTTCTTGCTTTTTTTTCTTCTCTTCTTCTGTTTTTTTTCATGACCATAAATACACACACACACACACAAAAAGCACAGGAACCCTCTCTGCTCCTCAGTTGTGGGCCGCTCCGTAAATTAGATGGAGGGAGACCGGGGGAGGTTGCAGCTATCTTTCCATTTGCAGACACAGCCAGTGAAAGCACGGGCGGGAGAAGAGGAGAAGACGGATGGGAAGAAGCAGTGAGAAAAAAGGAAAAGGGAGAGAGAGGAAGAGAGAGAGAGAGCGCGAGGAAGGAATGAAATAGTGTTTGGGCGTGCAAAGGCAATTTTGGCTCCCCCAAAAGAGGGCAGCGCTAAGCCCATTGGACTTTAGAAGTCACACATGTCGAGAGCTTGAAGGAGATTGGTCGAGGTCGGACGGACACCTTCTGTGGCGCGTGGCGCCGAGGGCGGCAGGTGAAAGCAATGGCTCGGCTCCACGTCTGTGGCTCCGGCGGGGTGGGGAGGGGAATCGTGCTCTTCACCGGCGTTGAATTCCATTTTCATTCGGCGTGCCAATTTTTTCTCCGAGCCCCACAGAAGGCGTGCAGTGGAGGCGAAGACGTCTCACCCGCAATAACTTTAATAGTGAGCATACATCTGTTCTAGCTCTGAGCTCTTAAGTCCTTCAATGACCATTGTGTTCCTCAGGTAGCTCGCTGGGCCAAAAGATACCAAAAGAAACTTTGAGTTTAATCTTTTTTTATTATTATTCTGCCTTGAGCCAGTGCAGATTTTCCACCCCTTGCTTGGTTTTAATTAAAGACCGGGTGAGCTTTTAAACCACAGTGTGCATGAAGGGACGATTAATGGGCCTTTGTAATTGCTTCGAGACCACTCCAGCCACTCGCTCCCATTATCAAAAAGCCGTCCGCTGTACGCCGGAGTAAGAACGCGAGCGGGTGGGAGGGATGTTTGTGCGTGGGATGGCGCGGGCTGCGGGAAAGTGAATCAAAACACAGAAGCGGGGTGAAAAAATTGGGGGGGAAAGCAATTATTTCTCGCAGGTGCTCAGATCACACGTCTCGTGTTCGTCGATTCTTTTGTTGACACTTTGTAAATAGGAGCGTCGCACGTCTGACGAGTGTCAATACTGATACCTGATTGAATTCAGTGGAGCAAACGCAGCCGCAAATACCATACAGCCCTTCTGCAATCACACATGACTCGGATTGATGTGTGTGTGTGTGTGTGTGTGTGTGTGTGTGATGCTTTTTTTGTATGCTACCATAGTGTTAACAGGACACAGATTGAAGTAACAGACAGGCGCTAAAACACTTTACACCATTAAATTTGTTTCTCCATTCACAGTCATTTTTTATGAATGGATCTGTTAATCTTTTGCAAAAGCTTTTATTTATTTTTTCTCATACCATTATGTTTCTTCAGCTTTAATGACACAAAACATTGTCACAGTTATGAGAAAATAATTAAAGTTGTCCCTGACAGTCAAATCCGACTTGTTAAGCGAAGATCCATGTGACTATGACTCAGCGGGAGTTTCAGTATATATACTGAATAATTAATAAAGTATATATATATATATATTCAATTAAATGTAAGTGTGCAAAATGTGCAAAATATATATACACAATGGATGGATGGACAGACGCAATGACAGTGTGTTATCCTGCCTGCTTTCCGTGGTTGTTATCATATTTAGCGCTCTCATCGGGCTACACTCTTCTACGTTCAGATCAATACACGTATTCTTTGATTCCTCATCCTTGTGCTTACGAGGCGGTCGTGACCGAGTTTGACAGATTCTTGTAGAATCAAGCTTTTTTAGAATAAATCATCGACCTTTCCGGGCCGTCCCGAAAACAAAACACATTTATATCCTTTACAGTTTCTCTAAAAACATGTCAAAATGTCTGGCGGTGCACACCAGGACCCTCCTTGATACAAAATGACTGCTGACACGCATGTATTACCGTGTCGGATCGCGCTTCAGGAATGACTCAGCAGTTCTCACAGTCGGCACTTTACTTTTCCAAGTAACTTGCAGGTGTTCGACCGGAAGAGAAGCTATCATCTCTGCTAGCATGAACGGCAGAAGCACCACAAGCAGAAGCCGAGTTTATAAACTCCGAGTGCTGACCGCCTTGAAATAATAGCCAGCGCTGCAGGGGTGAATGCACTCCCAGAATGCATCACACATTGGATAGCGCCGTCCGCATACTGGATTTGGTGGGAAGAAATGTCAAACGGTCAAACCCCCTTATATTTTCTCTCTCGCTCTCTCTCTCTCTCTCCACACGCCTACAAACACTCTGCTCTGCTGAGAAAGTAAATGTGTCCTCGGGCCAGACCTTTACTCAAGTTGACGCGGTAGATCATCGGGACTGTACGAGTGAACGTCTCCCTCGTATTGATCCCCGTGGGGGCCGAGGTGTCGATAAGTCCAGCTGACAGTCTCCCCCTTCGCCTCGTCTTCCCTCCGTCCTCTCCTTCAACCCCTCGATTCCCCCCCCGCGCGACACCCATTACGCTCCCCCTCCGCCGCTCCCCGTGGGCCGAGGGAATCCCACGTTCCGGGTAACGGGGGCTTAAGCGTGAGAAATTCAAACATTCGTACTATGACATTAAATTAATTGTGGTCTTTCAAGTCTATTCAAGCCAGCCTTTACGTAATCCTTCATTTAGTGTCAAGTTCCAGCAAAAGCTCCTGGATTATATATTTTTTATTTCATCAGAGCAACAAGTGAGCAGTAACTAAAGAATAGGAGCAGCTCAGGCGTTGAACTGACTCAGTAAAAGGGGGATTGTTTTATGTTTCACAGCCTTCATCCAATAGTTTGGGCAGGACTGAAGCACTCGAGACACAGACACTGCTGCAGTCACGCCGGTGGTTTGTATGGAGGCAGCTAGCTACTGTCTTTGCTAACGGTACACATAAAAATGGCGGCCGCTCTGAGCATCCTACCACATGGATTTGAATCATTTCTTCCCCCTTTCACCTGTTTGTAACTTCTCTAAATCTTTGTTTCGAGGTCGTCGAGTCAGACAAACGCCTCGCTTCTTTCCCTTTCTTTTTTGGGGCTTTATGGTAATTTCATCTCCGCACGAATGCAGGGGCGATAACATATGCTAACATGCTAAAGATAGCGCCATAACAAAGTAAGATTAGATCAGAGATATGGGTACAATAATAGATCTATCCTCACTGATTATACACAGTGATGTTTTACACCCACACTTTGTTCTACATGCTTCATTATACACATTGTTAGAGACGATGGTGACGATAAAGCATTTAAAATCGGCAATTATTAACAGAAAGAAAAAGATTTTGGGGGTAAAGAAATCCAAACTCAGCCAAAGTTCTTGTTCTTGTTGAGATATGTAATCATGAGGCACTGCATGTCCATTAACGTCTCAGCGTCCTTGAGCAAGAATCCTCTTTGCACATTCGCCGCAACAATTTATCATCTGTTAGCCAGAAGCTTAAAATGTGTTTTGAAAACACGCACTTCATCTCAGGCTGATAATTAACTCGTTTCAATGGCATGAATGATCGCTGTAATGTAGCGGCAATACATTTCATCAACTCAGACAGAAGTCAAGTGGTTGCACGTACGTTTGAGTGAATGCGTTCCTTGTTAACTGGAAATGGTGGCGACATAATAAGATGCTGCCTTTAACAGCCGCTACGCTCTCCATAGCATGTCAATGGAGGGTCTGCTCCGGTCCTCCATCGTCCATTTTTAAGTGGCGCTAATCCAGCAAAGTTCACATCCGTGTCCTGTGCAGATGTCAGTGGAAACTGCGTTGCTTTTATGCCACGTAATACCATCGTTGAATCCGACGTGAACATATTCATGACAAAAACGGTTGAATACGAGCGTTGGCTTCCAGTCAAATCCCCCGAGTGTGAGCCGGCTCCCTCCCGATCATCGGCTGCTATATGTTGTAATCTGTTGGAATAAAACTACCCTCACATCCTCCCCTCTGTCCCCAGACCCGTAATGGATTTCCCCAAAGTGGAAACACCGTGGCCATGTTAAAGCTCGACCTGAATCAAGGGGCAAGTGAGGTGATAGATGATGGCGGCCGTCGAGGGCGATAAATCAGAAATATCCCTCTACACTTCCCGAAAGAATTAATATACATCGAGGTGCATTTCACTGCATGGACTGTGACATGTTAATAGATGTTGTTTACCTATCGCTTGTACCCAAACCCACTTTTGCTTAAGCCGTGCGTGAAATTTCAAATCTTCTTGGGGTTTTTACGACGCGTCCAGAGAGAGATCGCATCCATGGTGGGTCTCTGAGGAAGTATTCTTTGCACTGCTGTTTCGTAGCGTGACAAAACTGCATTATGGAGCCTAACCTCTGGTGTAAGGTGCTCCTCCGTTTGCCTTTGATTAAGACCTTTTTGACTCTTAATGAAGGAACGTAGACGCGGTCGGTGCCGCTGTCCTGGGATGTGCCGCGTTGGGATTCTCTCAGCGTTACCGCTCCATCGCATCGCGCTCCTCTGGTTTCTGAGGGATGACGGGGATGCGCCGAGTAGACAAGAGAGGGAGGGAGGGAGGGAGGGAGAGGGCGAGAGAAGAGAGAGAAAGGGAGGGAGAGAATGCACTGTTCCTCCTCTTCCTGAGCTGTTGGGGAGGAAGTTTGACTCACAGTTGGAATGAATAAACAAGTCAGCCTTCTCTTTAACTCTTAGAACAACGCTCTGACACTATTTTCTCTCTTTATTTCTATCTTACTCGAGTTCAGTTAGACAGACACTCTGACTAATAACATTTAAAATCTAGATCATTAACTCTACTTACCTTTTTAGTGGATTTTCTTGATTTGACATGATTTCTTGAATTCACCTTTTTAAGGCACTTTTATGTAAGATACATACCCATGTTTTACATCATGAATTGCGGAACAATCTCAGCTATCTATATAATGAGGCAACATTGTCCTTCACCCATACAGCTGCCTCGTGTCAGACTTGAATCAATTCAATAATTTGCCTCTCACTGTGCCTCTTGGTTTTGTGTGTCCTCCACTAGTGACTCAACTCTTCCTCCGTCTTCAGTCCTTTCTTTTTGCCATGACATCATTGTTATAGCTGCTCCAAGCTCACCGTATCCGCGTACGTATAGTTATTGTTTTAATGCCAGAGATGAATAGGAACACTGTTTATCCGGAGAGACTATTGTCTGGTACTTCATTTCCTGTTCATGTTGCTGGAGGTAACCTTTCCAGCCACAGGAGAAGAGACGTGAAGATGTTATCAAAGAGCTTCAGCTTTACTTTAATTTGCAGACACACACTGAGGTGTAAGAACGTTGTGTTTGTCGACTTTCATACAGATTTGCTCTCTGTTTTATGATAACGGTTTGGGAATAACTCCAGAGTCGTGTGGCCTCCGTCTGAACACAGAGACACAAGTCCACCCGACAGTGGATCTGAGGAGGGTTCAGGGATGGATGGAGGCCGGACGGTACGAGCGCATAACAAAGTAGCCGAGTGTCCTTGAGCAGAGCAGAAAGCACATGACTACCAGCCAGCGGCGCCCGCCCTCTTCTCTCTGGAAGATCCTCACAGATCACGCGCTTCTGATGCGTCTATCTTGTGTTTACACGCTGTGTTCTTTCACTTGACGTGCTTGAGAGAAAAAACGAAAGGAAAACCCTGCAAGAACCTCTATCCCCCCACTCCCTCGCCTCCTCACCTGTATTATTCATGACGCCGCTGTTCTTTGTGGATGGTGTAGCTTTGGGGCCGCCCAGTCAGCTGGCGTGTATCGGAAGGCAACAATGAGCAGCCCTGACAAAACAATCCACTGTAAGAGCTTTGAAGACGGGTGGAGGAATATATGCAGCAGAATGGCTCAGTGGAACTAAATGCTGCGTCAGCATTAAGGGTCCACCTCTTAAACACTTAAACACACACACGCCAACAGCTAGGAAAGTTCCCATGAGGGTTCTTCTTGAAGGGCTGAGGTTCCACCCAGAACCATTTGCCTCTCGAGAATCCTTTCCAGGTAGAACCTTTCAACCTCTCCCATTTTAAGTCCCAGCATGCCCCATTCAGACAATCTTTTGGCATAAAATACGAAATATTTTTTCATTTTTTTAACCGAACGACACATTTTTTTGACTTTTTGACTTTGTTTTATTGTGATGTTTGTTACAGATTATGATTCTTTAGTGTCTTATTGACACTCCAGGAGCAATTTTGGGGAATCTGGCTCATATCATGCTGAAGTTTCATAGTTATTATCAAAATGTCTTTTAAAAGTGTTTTTTTTTTTGCAGATATACAATTTTTCCCCAAGACTTTGCTGAACAAATACATACAATCAACACAAGTATTGAAATCAATCTGGGGTTCCTACGACGACTCAAACACAGGGAAAAAGAGGTCTGGAGACAAAATTGGTTCCACAGTTTTCGACCGGTTAATAATTAATTGTGTTAGTTCAAATGTGTGTTGCTTTGTTGTCTAATTTGTTGTCTTATCCGGTGAGTTAGGTGGCTGTGAACAGAGGATGAGCACAAGTACACGATGGCTCTTTATTTTCAGTATTTCATCACAGTGACACTTGTTCCTTGTGATTGGAAATTGGAGATTTCATCCATTGAAAATCCGGCAGTTTTTTCACCACCTGTCATTGACACATTTCCACGGTTGCTTTTCAACTTTGGCAAAATGAAGCGACCACTATGAGCCGAACAGCGTCATCACTTTAGACGCTTGTCTGTTTCTGACGGTTCGACAGCATCGGCGGTTCTTCCATCGCGGCGGCCGCCATTGTTGTCAGCTCTCCTGTTATCTGGAAATCCATTGAGAGACTTTTGCCTTTCACCTGCCTCTTCCACGAAGGAACGTCCTGGAGAATCACTGCCCACCTACCTGGAGGGGAAAGGAAGGGGGGGGGGGGAATTGATAATCACATGCGGCTCTGGGATTAGCCCGAGGGCGTCTAAAGCTCATTGAAATGCTGGGAGAGAAGAGAGAGAAGAGATTGAATTGTTTTTTTTTCTTCCTCTCTTCCCTATTACCCACACCCTGCCCCACTCCCACACCCCCAACACACACACACACACACACCACCTCCACCCATGGTTCCTACAGTTAAATTTAGCCGTCCTCATTCCTCACCATGTCCCTTTTTATTTTTCATTTCAATTTGGCATCGGCATTAAATGTTCCGTTCTCGTATGTGGCAGGTGTGCTGCATGCATTTGTGTAAGTTACTGTCAACAGATAAGACGAAGCGACGCCACATTGCCATCATACCGGGAACTAACGTTTGGCATTTCCATCCTCCTGCCCTTCGACACACTTTCGTGTTGCTCCGGCAACAGAAGTTTTATTTCCCTGTGTATTCTTCATGGAAAACCATAAAATACTGATGTTACTCAATAAGAAATATCCCCCTGCTTTTTCCCTCGATGATTTTCCGCTTCATGGCGAGCTTGACTTTCCAATAGATGCCTTGAAGACTCCTAAATTGGCCTCTCTTTGCTGCTCGCTGCAGATGGAGCATGCATGAGTAGTCTGCACACGGGCATTAAGTGTGTTTCGATCTCAAAAAGCCCATCAGTGTGTCTCCTCGGTGTGCAAATGTGCACACCAGCTCACATCCATGCCCCCCCCCCCCCCCCCTCTTGTGTCATTCCACTCCCTGGATAGAGGCCCGTATATCGACAGACCGCCCAGCTCCGCTTGATCGATAGTTTCTCTCTCTGCCGCTCTCTCTTTCTGCCTCTCGCTCCCCACACACACCTCACGCGCATCTCGGCTAACGAAGCTAAATTTGTTTCTCGTCTCGTGCCTGTGTAGCCGGATCCACAAAAGCTCTAATCAATCTCATTTGGTTTCATTTTCGATCGGTTTGCCCAGTGGGTTGCACGTTGGAAGCCGGCGGGCGGGCGTGCGGGCGGTGCCAGACGGGGGTTTTCTCTGAAATCGGATTCTATGTCATGGAAATTGTCGGCGGCGGCGCGGCAGTGCGTCACCGGCAGCGGCAGCTAAAATAATGCGCCGCTGGGAAAAGACCAAAAAGGTCGCCTGAAACCATTTAAGTCGAGCGAGATTGAATACAGCTGCGGCGCTCTGGAGCTCGCACTCTTATGAATGATGGGATGCCTCTAATGGTTTCATAAATATTCAGAAACAATGTCTTTTCTCAGTAGAATCTATAATCCCGGCTGATTTGACATTATAATGTCATACACACTGATAATGAAAACACTGGAATGAATCGAGTCTCTCGTAGCTCCAGTGATTGAAAGAGTGTGTTGTCTTTCTCCGCGTTAAGGGCCTCCCAGTATTGATCAATCCCACAACGAGCAAATAATGAGACAAGCAAGCGTTCACGACGCAGGTGAGGCTTTATATTAAAGGCCGGCGTTGGCGGAGCGGCGCAGTGGCCTCATTTTGAATATGGTACATGAAGAAAAGCGGGGATTAGGGAGGGAGGTGGAGGAACAGGGGATGTAGAAAAAGAAGTGTAGGCCTGCAGGGCCCCTCCCCCGAGGGCCCAGCCCCAGCTTAGTGTGTAAACACATAGCAGCAGTGCCAAGCAGAGAGGAGTCGCTCGCTCTGAAGCAAGAAATCCGCTCGTTTAAGGAGCTAAAACAGCAGGCGTGTCGCCGCCTCCCGTCCTCGTTTTTATCTTTTGCAGTCACAGCGCATTGGGAATTGTCTGGATCGGTAAAAAAAAAATGTGTTAGTTGTGTGATTTGGAAGTGAAACTGCATTTGAATTAGCTTCGAATAAAGATCCGCGGGCTAAAGACAGACCTTATAACTCTCTTCCTGCGTGTTTTTTCTTTTCCTTTGTAAAACTCAGTGTAGCGGATGAAAGAAAGGGACTCGAAAGGTAAAAGAGGAAAGGGTTGAACACTGAAACTCGACGTATGGCGGTTTCAGTATCTCACACCCCACCCACTCATCACCGGTGGCATTTGTGGCTGTCGAGGACGGAAAAAAAAAGGGAGAGAATCTGAACTTTTGATGTCTGGTCTGGGCCACGGCGATAAAATATTGAAGCGTTTTTTGTTTTTTTTTCCCGGGCGCGCAGTGCAGTCACCGCTCCTCACGCATTCTGCTTCAAGATAAAAGGCCGACCCCCGTACAGCTGCCATGGACTCATCAATTACTCTGCCGTTGTCTTACTTGTTATCTCGTAGATGCTCTCGCCCCTGTGCGCTTCATTTGATGTCCATGTATAAGAGAGAGAGAGAGAGAAAGTATGAATGATCCCACGATGAGCAGTGACTGGACGGTTTGTCTCACAGCAGCCGGTTTGAAAGCTTGTCCGCGTGTTCTTTACGAGTCGCTTCACGCTGTGCCCTTAAGTGCATCCTGGCGCGGTTCGAGCGCACACATGTGGTTAGCTCTTAGCGAACGCGCTCCGTCCCGCCCCTCCCACCCCCAAAAAACACTTTTACCGACACATTCGCAGCTGGTGAAATCCAATGTGGCACTCTGACCGCGCTCTCGGGCCGCCCCCGTCATCCGCGTGGACGCTACGACGCCGGCAAACGTTCGTGCTAACGGCGTTCCAGGGCCCCCCGCTGCGTTTTAAAAACGATCGGCTCTGGATCTAAATGCACTCTCGGACCGAACCCAAAAAATATCCACTCCCCAAACTAAACCCGGCGGTCGTCTTTGCCGGTGATAACGTGGTGTCCTTGGACTTTATGAAGCCGCGGAAGCCAGGTGTGAGCTGTGATGCACCTCGGAGGACGCCGAACGCCGTCTGGATGTTTCCAGATCGTTCGGTCCCGGCTATGTCGTGTGTGCTAGCGGCACTTACAATTCCCCTCATGTCTCTCTCTCTCCCTCCCTCCATATCTGACTCAATATCGCTGCCTATACCCTCCCTCGCTCCCTCCGTCTCCCTCCCCTCCTCCTCCCATATGGCAGTGATTCATCACAGCAGTGAAACTGTGAACACAGGGAGACAAGCCAGTGAGGAGCGTATGGTAACTGCAGCTGGCACTTCTTTTAAAAAGCAGACAAAAGGGGGCGAGGCAGAGGGCGGTGGGAGATGGGGTCGTTTTGGAGTTCACGTGTCACTCCCACCTCGTCACAGGCAGCAGCGTTACTGAAGCACATCGCTGAACAACGCGTTTGTTTAGGCGAATCGTGATGTTACAGTCGGAGGTGTGATATGCAACAATGAGCCGGAGGGGATTTTAATGCGTTGTTTGCACAAAAAAAACAGCGAACAACGATGTGTCAATATGTTATACCTCAACCGAACACAAAGGGCCTATTTTCTTTCTTTTTTTGGCACATCTGCAGCTGACTTTGTGTAACGCATACATTAATAGATATATCAACAGGACAGATGTATTGGTGATTGTAGTCGGCTGTAAGGAGAACGAGGTTCCTTGTGGATCTCGCTTTACTATCAGTAGTTCTCACATGAAGGTACATGAGATAAAAAAAATATATTTTTAATTTTTAAATTTATTCATTTAATTTATTTAATGTATTTAATTTATTCAATGTATTTTATTTTGTTCATTTTAATTTTAATTTAATTTATTTTTAATAATATTTTTAATTTTTAAATAATATTAAAAATGATTGGTTTTCTTGTTATTAATCATTTTTATTTCTCTCACTTTTATTATCATTAATTATTTTACCACCTGAATGTACCTAAAGTTATAAAGTTTCAAATTTCAATCTGTATATATATATATATATATATTTAAAATGAGCATAAATTCCAAAACCCTTTTAAAATAGTTATTTAATGAATCTTCAGTCCAATAGAATTGTAAGTTCATAAACTAAATGTTATATATTCTATATTACATCAGACACTGATGGCACAGCGCTGTGTATTGCATCTAGCTCATATAAGAAATAGTCGTAGTGGGCGTGGCCTTGCTGGCTGCAATGTGCATGTGATTATTGTATATTTATATTAGCTGATGGCGAGCAGCCGCCATCTTGGATATCTCGATGCTATGAAAAGTGACAGCTCGGCGTGTGGCTATCATTAGAAACAGCGTCACAAGGCGTGTCATCAATACTTTGATCATCAAGTTGAATGGTTGCTTGTAATCTGTCGCAGCTTTTGTTTTTTTAGCCTCGAAAGATGATTCAAAATTTAAAAAAAGTACAAAAAGACGGAGCGTCGGGCCGGGAGAGGAGTGGACATGGAGCGCTGGCTGTGAGAGGAGAGGTAGAGGAGACCCACACTGCGGAAGGAGGATGAGGAGGAGGAAGATGAGGAGGTTGCCGTGGTCTCCAGAGGACCAGCGGTGCAGCAGGAGAGGAGCACGAGTCAGCAGAGCACACACTCACATCCACCAATGGGAGCGCTGCTTCTAGATAACGAGAGCTATAAAAACCTGATTCATCCCTGAATCTGGTCTCCATCCCTCAACCTGTTCCTTCATTTTCACTTCAACATTACTCATTATTATTATTTCTTTTGTCACACGCTCTCTTCTTGCCATCTCGTCCCCGTATACGTTGTGCGTCATTCCGTTGACAGCTGCTGGTCACATCTAAGTGTTTGTGTCGGGAGCAGGCGGGGAGTTAAAAAAGCCAGTGTGAGAAAAGATAAGGAAGAGATAAGATAAGAAAGAGCAGGTGATTTGAGTTTAAGAAGCCCAGCTCTGAGAAATCACTCAGGCTTTGAACGCTGTCTTTTACCCCGAGTTTAATTCATGAAGCGCGCGTGTGTGTGTGTGTGTGTGTGTGTGTGTGTGTGTGCCTCAGAGAGTTTCAGACAGTACAATGAAGAAAGAAGTAAGGAAAGAGAGAGAGATAAGTTTTGGTGTGTGCAGGGCGAGACAAAAGAGGAAGAAGAGGAAGAAGAGGAGGCACTCGGCTCCCGTGGAATCCACTCCACTGTCCTCATTTTCATATCACTTCTACTTACTCCCTTTATATCTGGTAATCAGCGATCTGCCCTTTGCGACGGCGTATTGCGCTCCTTAAAAAAAGAAAAGAAAAAAGAAAATACTGTGCGAGGGGACGGAGTATTAATCTGAAAAAAAGAAAAGATTGTCTGCGTGTAAGGTCATGAAAACAACTCCAATCAGCTTGTTGTTTTCTGCTCAATGAGCCCGATTCACAGCCACGTCTGTGGATTAAGTCGCAAGCGTTTCCTCATTGCCGTGCCCTTTAACGCAACTTTTGTCTGTATTCTGTCTCTGCTTTCAAGCGGATTTATCTCTGCCACCTTTTCAAGAAGTGAGACAGGAAGTCTCTCTTTCAGCGCCGCATCGCTACAGTTTGATGTCAGACGATAGTTTGTTTCGAGTCGCTGTTTTGTGAAGTCGTATCCGCGATGTGAGTTCATATTGGAGAGAATTAAAGGAAGTAGACTGTTCCCAGATGTTATTATCAGCCTCCTGAGCCCCTTATTTACCCACAAACCCATGCTTCTGACCCCGGGGGCACTTTTGACCCCTTAACACCCCTCACCAGACACGTATTAGCGCTTCTTCACAGCACATTTCACTGTTGTGCCTCCGACCCGCCGCTGTGTTTCCTGGGAGGCTTTATTTTTGTGCAGCAGGATGCCAAGGCTTGCCCGGCAAACAGGTAGTAAATTATTAATGACGGTGCCTAAATGAGACTCTTAGTCATTGGCTGAGACGCGCGGAGGTCTGCTTATGTGCGCCG
Source organism: Clinocottus analis (assembly GCF_023055335.1). Taxonomy (NCBI): domain Eukaryota; kingdom Metazoa; phylum Chordata; class Actinopteri; order Perciformes; family Cottidae; genus Clinocottus; species Clinocottus analis. Next base: position 12,437,588 of record NW_027175943.1, on the reverse strand, counting down.
GCTCGCTTCTCTGCGCACTCAGTCACTGCGGGGACGATCATTAAGGAGGGAACGGGACTGGGGGAACAAAGAGAAAATGGCTGCAGAAAGAGAGATGAGGTGGAGGGGGGGGGAGGAGAGAAAATTGGGATGGAGACGGCTCGTGGAGAGGATGAATTGCATAATTAAAAAAAAAAAGTAGCCAGTGCATATTGATTGTGCAGATCCTGGGATAGGATTGTGAGGGAAAACGTCCCGGGAGCGGAGCCGTCCCCCAGGCCAGAGAGAGAGAGAGAGAGAGAGAGAGAGAGAGAGAGAGAGAGGGCAGGGGGGCGAGCGTAATGAGCTCCTACAATACAGGAAACGTGCCGCTCATTTAGCAGAGTGGTTCATTTTTGATGGAGACGTGCAGGAGCTCGAGGTGGCATATATATGTTCCCCTGCAGAATATTGACATGCAGACCAGCTGCAGACACACTGCAGATAAAACACACACACACACACACACACAGTCACACACACTTGCAAAGCTTAATCAGTATTCTCATGCACAGACATGCCGAGGCACATCCCGCTTCCCATGAAAAGAGCCGGCAAGCTTTCCCCGTTTATTTTCTGTCACCTCCGTTTGCAGGAGTTTTTTTTTTTTTTCTTTTTTTCAGAAGCCGCAAAATCACATTGTGCCCCCTGGGAGGGAGGGGGGGGAGTAAAGCAGAGAGAGAGAGAGAGAGAGAGAGAGAGAGAGAGAGAGAGAGAGACAGCGGTCACTTGGCTGCTGTTCCCCTCTCGGTGTGTTTTGAAGTGTGTTTGTTGACCCGCAGACCTCCAGCACTAACATCCACCCGTGAGTTTAGATGCACAATGCTGCCAATCGTCAGCAATGGAGCTCTAGAGAAGTGAAGGGGGACGTCGGACGAGCGGCGGGGAGGCGGGTCGGGTGTGTTTCCGTTGTTCTCTCGACAACAGATAGTGTGTTGACGTAAAAAAAATGTTTTTGCAGGATTCATACATTTGATTCTGGGAAAACAATGCATGAGGAATAACAAGCTATTAATGAAATAATCTATAATGCAACATTCAGCATTGTTTTCATACTTGGATGCAGGTGTTTCACAGAAAAGTCGACTCGATGACATTTTGTGGCGAGAACTGATAGTTTCTATCTATAGATAAGCTACTTGACTACTTTTTTTTTGGATGGATTTGATGCATAAAACAAGGAAGTAGTGACTGCCCTACTTTGAGTACAGTGTGCTATTAGTACTTTTACAAATGTAAAGGGAGAAGAACACGTCCTCCACGACTGGGTGCTGTTATATTCATTCTCCCCTTATCTATTTCCATCCTCCCACCCTGCTGTGCAGAGTGAGCTTCCACGAAGAGAGCTTTGTCTTACATCAAAACGTCACCGTCTCCAGCTCCAGCGAGTTTTTTCCCTTCTCGTTTTTTTTGTGGAGCTTGTGCTTTGTGAGATGACACGCTGCCTCCAGAGTCAGCAGGATGTCGGTGTGTTGTTTTCCCGCAGCTTAAATCTCCGAGTTGAACTCGGTCAAGCTTTCCGTCTCGGTCTCCCGTAGGTGGGGAAGGTTGGAGAGAGATGGCGTGGAGGTAAACACACAACCTCCCTCCCCCCTCTCCTCCCTCGCCCGTAAAGACGCACATCAGTCGACGCATGCTCGCACGCCGTCTTGCATGCGCTCATCCGCTCCCGTGTCCTCTGACTCCGTCTTTCAGCTCGTCTTTGTTGAATTTATCAGCGTAATCCTTCTGTCTTTGCTTGTTCAATAAAGAAATAGGAAGGGGGAGAAGAAGAAGAAAAAAACACACCTAAGTGGGAAATGAGAGAGAGAGAGAGAGAGAGAGAGAGTCGACCGAAAAAGTAGTGGGAGAAGAGAGACATTAAAATGCATGGGTGCCCTTGCCAGATCCGATAAAGCTCACAATACACCGGCATCAAATTCTATCAAATAGCCATCACTGCGGCCGGTGTACAGCAGGCAGAGAGGCTCTCAGCGCTGCATCCCCCAGGCCCTGTCCACGCAGCATCCCTGTGTGTGTGTGTGTGTGTGTGTGTGTGTGTGTGTGGGCCTGACCTTCCTGAAGGCCACTCTGTGTCATTGTGTTCAGTGCCGCCACCTTTTGACCGGCACTAATGGCATAAAGCACTGCCGCCGACACCGGGACTCACTGCTGGCCTCGCTCCAATGCAGAATCCCCCCCTCCCCCCGCCTCACGGTGGACCCCCAACACCTCCCTCTCCTTCCCATTTTAATGACCCCACCCACATCCCCTTTCACGATTGAACACTCCTCTCGTATCCCCGTCTCGCCCTTCTGTCTTTCACATTCCACCTGTGTTCTCTCTCTCTCTCTCACTTCGCCTCATCGCCTCACATGGACCGCACCTGCCTGGAATGCTAATGTCACGTTAGCATAGAGGGTGTCGCCTCCCCGGGTCCACACCGACACAGAAGGACACAAACACATTTACCACATTTACTGTTCACCGTCGACCCCCCCCCTCTCCTGCCCGCGGGGGTGTACAGTATATGGAGGAGGAGGAGGAGTTAGCGTAAGCTGGAGGGAATAGGCTGTCAATAGATACCTAGAAACTGTCAGAAGCCGACACGGAGCATGGATTGAGAGACACTGGGGTCTCTCTCTGTGATGCATTGCCTTCATAATCAATCCAGAATAGCCCTGGGTCATGTTAAAATATGTAACCTGCTGTGAAGGCCAACCTTTACCACACGGATCTGAGAGTGTGTGTGTGTGTTTGTGTGTGTGTGTGTTCGCTGTACGCAAATGAGAAGTGAGCGTCACGTACGGGCTGTAAATGTGAGCTAGCATGTTCGAGCAGGTGTCGATACTTGCCCCCCGGGAGGCAGCGATCCATCTCTGACACCGAGATCCATTTCATATCCTCGTCTCTTTAGTGCGTGAGGATGAAAGAAGCGGAAATAGGCAATTGGAAAAGGACACCTCCAGCCTTTCAGCACGGAGGGATCTCTGAAATCCGCTTCTTGAGGCCGATGCTAACGGCGACACGCGGCCCCCCCTGAAAAAGATGCCGCTGTGAGATTGTGAAATTGTGTGTGCTGGATTCCCAGCGTTTGGATAGTGGCATTTTAACTTTGAATAAGGGGCTCAATGATTAGCCGGCTATCCGCAACAGGTCTTCGCCCTTTCACGGTGGCGCCCGAGCAGCCGAGGCCGAGTTCAGCTGAGCACAAATACCAGAGCGCGAGGCACGGGAAATAAAGCGAGGGTTTGAAATGCCTTCATGCGCTCTGCTTATTTTTTTTTCCACCCCCCTCCTCTCTCAGATGATTGATGGTGGACATTGTTCTGTGGCTTTTAGTCACAGGCTTGTAATTGCTTTTTGATATTGTTACAAATGAGAAATTACGCCGTCCCATTACCGGCGCGGGAGATAAACAATAGGGAGGCTTCAGCGGAGTACGGCGCGCGATAAGACGGTGTTTACAAAAAGGGAGAGCGCCGCCGCTCGCCGCCCCGCTTCGTTTGAACGGAGTTACCGTGAGCACACGGAGCGAGTTACAGGCCGCGGCGTCCAGGTAGTTGCATGCGATAAATGAAAGGACTGCGAAATGCGAGCGCTGCGACGTTTCACGAAGGATGCGAGCGCTAAACCATCGTAATAACGACCTCCGTGCGGCTCATCCGGGCTCCGTGCAAAACATCCCTCAGGAGTTTTATTAATGGCCGCTGTTGCTTCACATGTCAGGCCAAGTAATGTCCAGGACCATCAGCCACTGCTCCCCCCCCCCCCCCCCCAACCCCCCAACACACAGCCTCCAGCCTTGTCACCATCCCATTGCCACCGGTGACATCTTGCTTACATCACCGTCACCCGTGGGACAATAATAGCCGTTAATTGGGGCGTGAACCAAGAAGTCAGCTGACATAAAATGAGAGCTGGCGGCAAATGTTTAAATATATATATATATTTTTGCAATATCTGCATGTGTTTTGAACCCTCGTATGGGGTTCATTTGTTTGTTACTCAGTGTTGTGGGTCTGTTAGACCCGCTGTATTTTAGGGGTTTTAAGTCAACACAGTCAAACAATTTTGTGTTAAAATACTCAACAGATGTTTTCTTCATCCCAATTAGAAGTAATATAAACAGAAAATATGGTCAGAGACACAATTTCCACACTTTTATCAGCCCGGGTCCAGTGGACCCGAACACACTGTTTGTAATATAAATGTGTAGGGGGGTCGATGAAAATGTTGTCTGATATATGTTAAAATGAGCTCCAATAAGTCTGAGTTTGATCAAAATAATGAATCATATTATTTTTGTTTTGATGAAAAATGAAAACGGGTCCCACAGACCCGAACACCATACAAGGGTTGACATTATTTGAATCACTGGGTTTATCACTTGAAAATGACCATTTTTATGTCACTTAGTCACCGATTGTCCCCTTAAATTGATGAAGTAAACTTTTCTGCACCCCGTCCTCGCCCCTACTCCTCTCTCTCTTTCTCTCTCTCTCTCTCTCTCTCTCTCTCCTTCACAACCCTGTCGAGCTGTAGATTTGTAGACTCGTGATCTGACTTTGATTAACCTCCAAGGACTCGAGCCTCGACTTGTGTACACGCTTTGACAAGCGCTGCAACGTTTTGATCTCAGTTGACCCATTTACTGAGACCCGGCGCTGGAGACGGCTGCACGTTGTTGCGGGCAGCACCGCCTCGCTCACATGCTCGTTTCAGCTGAAAACCAAGTCACTGATATGCTTGACGTTGTGCGTCTGCGGCCTCTGAATTGCTTTAAAATCGAACCCATCTCTGCTTAGGAAAAAACCCTTATTAGCTTGTTTTTGCGTTTTCTGCTCAACAACATAGATTCACCACCGATATTTCATATCCAGTACTATATTTTCCCCTTTGCTTGGTTACTTCTTGGCACCGCCGCATTCCCAGTATTTCTTTTGGCTAGAAGTCATGTTGTAGCTCCCGGTGAGCACAGCTCTAGAGGGCTCTGCTTTGATTCTTTCAGCCGCAAGATGCTGAAAAACTTGTTTGCCTGTTGTAAAAAAACACACCCAAACCAGCTCTCGGGGGGTCGGGGGGGAGGGGGGTGGGATCCCTGCAGAGAACATCCCAGCCTTAGTGACAGAGACAAGCTGGCGTGCGGTGACACTGAAAACATGCTCCCTCTGTGTTGTGCGCTTCCCCCATATGATTCCCACCCTTGCCCTTGGACAAGGAAAACAACTTCCCTAATTGATAGGAACATGTCATGTGATGCAGGCCGATGACTCAAGAGCAGTGTTCGGTTGCCTGAAGGGGATGCTTTTTCCACAAGGGGGGTTATTTGGCTGTGGGGCGGGGTTTGCATGTTGGAGGCTAAGGTAAAGCCACTGATAACATGTCAATTAGCCAGTCGGGGAGTAATTAGGAGGTCCACAACAAGCGTGTGTGTGTGTGTGTGTGTGTGTGTGTGTGTGTGTGTGTATCGTGGCTGAGGGAGGCAGACAGAAATAGAAGTCGGGACTGCATAACAGTTTTGTGGTAGCACTAGTTAGAGGAAGCCCATATGCATTCTCCGGCCATCCGCGCTTTCCTGAATACTAATAAAAAATAAAACACACACACACACACACACACACACACACACTGCAAAGCCGAGGAAACTGAGGATGAAATATGCAACTGGAGTTGTTTGTTTTTAAAGCCAAGGTTATTTCCCTTTTTTCATGGAGAGAGTTTCTCATTTGAAACTGATTCTGTCTGCCACGACCTCAGAACAGTAAAGAACAGTGACAGGGCGGAGAAGTCTCCACCAGCATGTACCCTAATCTGGTGAAGCAATAGATACGGATTAAGCGCCCCTCCTCTCCTTAATTTAGTCATTTAGTTTCTCTTTTTTTGATGCATCTTCACGTTCGTCTGAGTGTGCCAGGAGGCTTTGCACGTCTTCATTCAGCCTCGCGTCACATTGGAGGTGATAATGAAACGGAAGTGGCATGTATCGAGTTCAGTCACGAGGTTTCACCTGTTGATGAAGCAACGCTTCACTGTGAACCAAAGCACCACCCAAACACTTCTCATTCCAATGTGAAATGCAACAGGAAGCAAATGAATCGCAACTACTGCTGGTCCGACACCCTGCTCTGCTTGTAGCAGAGATTGAGGTGTTTGTACTGATTTGCACTCTCTCTCTCACACACACACACACACACACACACACACCGTACACGCACTCACGCGCCGCGTCTGTGACGTGTGTTTTGATCAATCGTGTGTGTAGTATGCTTTGTGATCTATTCTCCGGTGGATGCCATCTCTGAAGTTTTTAATCACTGATTATTCTGTCAGTCAGAAGCAGCCGGCTCAGTGAGTTCAGTGTGTGTGTTGGGGGAAGGAGAGAGTGTGTGTGTGTGTGTGTGTCGACGGGGGAGAAAATTTGGAAATTGGTTGCCAAGCTATAGAGCATCAACTCTGCATATATGCAGCGAGGACTCTCATGCAAAGGGAAGCGCACAAGTCCCGTTAATGTCAAGTGAAATCTGTTCATTCTGCCTCTAACGAACCTTTAGACATCAATGCTATTCACGTTATTTTGAAGGGACCCTGGAAACGCAAACTTTTAACAATAGCGGACACTTCAGGGCACAAAATCAAGCCAAAGACGTACATGTTAACAGCGGACGTGCATGTTAACATCTAAATAGAAATGCAGACGGCGATACATATGAAATATATATGTAAAGCGTGGTAAAGCAGACTCTATCACAGCAAGAAGAGAAGATTAGAAGCTACAAATGAAAACAAGATAACTCCATGTTGAACTTGTTGTATTAACAGATTGTATTATATTTACAGAAAAAGAAAAAAAATATATATTATGAATATATGAATAATTGTAATTATGAAACGAAGAGAAATATATTGCCTTGTTTGTAACTGCTCGACAGTATTGCACAAGTTGAGAACATGATTAACCTTCAGCCTCCCACTGACAGATAATGAAGAGACGATTATGAACTCTCTCATTATGAAGACATGTAGCCGCATGCAGCGCTTTTCTAGTGTGTACTTAATTGTTTTACCCTCGTGTGTCCTGCTGGTATGAACTGCTCTACACGAGGAAGGCCTTCCTGTTTGAGTCCTGTCCCGCTCTGCCGTGGAAACACGCTGACCCGGCCTTTAAAACACGCTAAAAACACGCCGAGCCGGCCCTGAAGAAAGGAGCTGGAGAGCGACCCGAGGAGCTGTCCCTGGTGCTGAAATCACTTCCAAACCTAATCGGCTGTTAGTTTCAAGAAAGACCAGAGTCGAGCTGATATCTGGGAGAGGAATGTCAGGCTGGGAGGTCGGCAGTGCCGCACCATTCAGAGAGGAGAAGACAGAAGATGGAGAGAGGGAGGGATGGGGGGAGACAGCTGCAGAGGAAGGAGGACATGTCAGGAAAGTCTGCTTGAGCCGGCGAGTACGTGACCTTTGCCACGGTGAAGCCGGTGCCGAGGGAATAGAGCAGATGGATGACGAGCTGGTGTCTCAGTAGCGCTCTAGTCCACTACTGGCATGCTCCGCTCATTCACCAGCATCAGGAAGAGGTGGAAGGAAACCATGTGTGAAGGTGCAGCTCGACTCTATGTTCTCTTTACTGATAGATCAGGTGGTCTGCATGTGTGTGTTTTTCTCTCTGTATTTTTTCCAGATCACATTCATTCCAGTATTTCTAAAGCCGCAGTGGCCTTTAAAAGGCCAGGGGACGGTACAGACACACACCTCAGAGGAGGAGAGCTATTGTGGAGGAGACAAAAAACAAACTAGATGGCCGAGTGCATCCTAATAAATCCACAAGGGAAGCGCTTGATCACAGCCGAGGGAAGCGAGGGAAAAATAAAGCAACACGTCCATTTTGGAGACCAGACCCATTCGGATGTCCTTCCGAGCCTCAAACCCGCCGCTCTATGAAAGCAACCGATGTCGTCCTATTGATGTTTCTCAGTTTGGGCTCTCCATTCATCCTGCGTGAATGGAGAGCCCAGGTTCATCAAGGCTGCCGCCTCTGCCGCTCGTGTTCGCAGCAACTTGCGAGAGCTGTCATGAAGTGCTTTATTTATGCATAGTTTTTCTCTTTTTTTGTCAGACGGAGCAGCCGTATCTTTGCGTTTTGAACTCGCCCACGCGGATACTTAAAAATATCCACGCGTCAGAAAAAATGACTTCTGCAGGAGAAGCCATGCCAGGCACACACTGCTGACAACATGTATCTCTGTGCCATCTTCCCAGTAAATACCTTAACCCTTTGGAAACCGTGCGCGGAAATCCTCCCGCGCCCATTTTAAGTCTCAGCATGCCCCATTCAGACAATCTTTTGGCATACAATACGTAATATTTTTTTCATTTTTGAACCGAACGACACAGTTTTTTGACTGAAACTCTTTCCTAACAGACCAAAACTTTGTTTTATTGTGATTTTTGTTGCAGATTCTGATTCTTTAGGTCCTAATCTTTCCAAAAAGGTGTCTTATTGACGCTCCAGGAGGCATTTTTGGGGAATCTGGCTCATATCATGCTGGATGTTCATAGTTACCATCAAAATATCTTTTAAAAGGGATTTTTTTGCAGATATTCATTTTTTTCCAAGACTTTGCTGAACAAATACATACAATAAACACAAGTATTGGAATTAATTTGGGGTTTCTACGATGACTCAAACACAGAGGGAAAAGGAGGTCTGGAGTCAAAATTGGTTCTGATGACGTCATGCCGCACAAGAGGGCCCAGTACCTCGGCATGTCAAAGGTACCTGGGAGGACCAATGCACCTCAGGCTGTGCTGTTTAGTGCAAAATGTGTGTGCGTATGGGTTGCGTGCTGTGGATCGGTTTGTGTGTGAACGGAACAAAATGTTTCGCCTGGAGGCACAGCGTTTGAGAGTCTTGAGGTTTCGTGCGGGCACCGTCATCACCGCGCGGCCGTGGTTGTTACTTAACATTTGCAAATGAAAACAGTGGTACGTGCAGCACAGAGAGCCGAGGTAGCATGCTATGCCTTCGGGGTAATCACAATGGTGCAGCGGAGAGCAGCTCTTTGTACACGACAACAACAACAACAAAACTTTCAACACGGCTCTTAACAGCTGGAGGAAAATGTTTTGTTTCACACAGTTGAATAGTTACACAATGACTGTGTTCTCATTGGAGGCACAACAACATGCTCTAATGAAATAACCTCTTCAAAGCGGTCTTTATAGCCACGCTTCTACCAAGGGGTTCCTGGTCACTTTTCAAGGGGTCTCCGTAGTCCTTTGATGGCGAATTACATGAATGTTGATGGATGTACTCGCTCAACTTCTCCTCAAAGCCAGCGTCAACTCTGCTATTGTCTTTTTTTTTTTTTGACGGGCTCAAACACCAAAACACCACCAACCGGATGGAAGTATGAATTGTGAAAAATAAACCTTGTTTTTGTCTCACTGCGATGACATTTACTGCTGCTCAGTATTTACTGATGCATGTTGGAACGACTTAATTGCAGAGAAAGAAAAGGAAACCGAGAGCGTCTGTCTCCAATTAATCCTGTTGAGTGAGATGGTTAATTATTTATGATTTAGAACGTAACTGCCACGAAACAATTCAGAAAATAACTTTTTCTCTCATATTCACAGCGCCGTCTCTCTCTCTCTGTCTGTCTCTCTCTCTCTCTCTTTACGCTCACCCTCTCAGTTCTTGTTTTTTAAATAAGACGACAGCAAAGCCTAAATTAACTTTTAAATGTTATCTGACAAAGATAAATGCTCTCTGTCTGAATGAAAAGGTAGCGGCGCTGTGTGTGCGTGTGCGTGCGTGTGTGTATATATGTGTGTGTGTGTGCCTGACCAATCGGTGACAATCATCCCTATGAACACGCCCCCAAAAGTTCCTCTGCTTTCAGGAAGTACTTCCCCCAGACCAGGGCCTTTTTTGGGGGGTTGTAAAATGTTGCTGAAACTTATTTTTAGAAGCCCGTTCCTCTATTCTAAAACACGATGATTTCCTCAAAAGGTAGAGATGGGATTGACAAACATCTCGGCTGATTTGAATGTTTTATTCCAGTTTCAAGACTCATAGTTAACCCTTCAGTCTCAGGCCTTTTTCTCAATTTGACATAATTTCTTAAATTCACCTTTTAAAGGCACTTGCGTATGAGATACATACCCATGTGTTACATCTAACATTGCAGAACAATCTCAGCTCTCTATAATGAGTCACCATTGTCATAAGGCAAAATATTAAAAATAGGACTCTAACGCTGAGTAATAGCATCAGTACATTAATATGCAACCCCGTCATAACAAGCGCACATTGCAGTGCTGGCTTTCACAGTGCGTGTGTGTGTGTGCATTTCCAGCCTCTATATTAATTAATAGTAGTGCAGAGGTTGGAGGGCAGAGATGTTTGTTATGTATGTTAATTATCATCTATTTTAATCACTGACTTATTTTTACCAGCTCCTGGAGCACAGAGAGTTTTGATCCTTACAGGATTCACAGTTGCCACTTTACCGACATTAATTAGAGGCTGAGTCTGTACGTTTAGGGGCAGCTGGGTCAACTTACATTAATCACACGTGGAGAAGGGCAGCGCTACAAATGCCATCACGTTGCTTTGAGGGAGACTGCTGACTGCAGTGTAGGAACCGTATGAAAGCATCGCACAGCCCTCCGACAAATGCTGAGTCACAACACGACCGGCCATCACCGCCCGCTGAGCAAAAACACTCATCCTGCTTTGGAAGGGACCCTTCAAAATGAACTAAAAATGCTTCTTTTTGCAGCTAATTAAAAGAGGAAAGTGTGAGAATGTATGCTGTGCATATATTTTTGATCATTGGCTGACGTCTGATGTTAAATTAAGAACAATTGGTTCCTTGAAATATCGCACAAAGATTCGGTAGCCAGATATTTGACAATTTATCTTTAATTCCAGTGCCATCTGCTGCGTGCTAATCCACCAGTCAACACAGGGACTGGCAGGCTAATCAGAGATGGAGTCTTTGTTCCCACCAAAAAAGAAAAAGAAAAGCACAGGTCAAGGCAAATGATTCAAGAAAAGTGTATTCATAAAGAGTGTTTGCTGGCTCGTAGACGTTGCTATGGCTAATGGCGCTAAACAAGCAGCGACGACAGCTGGACGACTACTGAGCGGGCCGTGCGATTCAGATGACACCGGCTAATTAAACCGGTGTCACCAGCCAATACACAGCAGGTTAGTCTGAGCAGACAGGATGCAGATAGAAGTCAAGCCTCCATGCGTCTGCTTTTTGCTTCAGCGAGAAAAGGATTTTATGGCATTGCCTTACCTCAGCTAGCCGTTAGCTCGTGGGGGAGATCCTGCGTTCCGTCGTGTCCACAGCCAATCTTGCATACTATTGGATCCATTAGCGTAATATTTCTTGTGGGCATTGACTGCTGACTCCTCTTAACCGCTCGTTATGGGCTGAAAGTCATCAACAATGCTGCAACTGCATCCGTGGCAAAAAAATCACGCCATGCTAAAAACAAAGCACAGCGTAATCTGTTGCAGGCCACATTTATGGCTCAAAAACTGACACCCATTGAAGAGTTTGGTCTTGTTTTAAACTGGAGCATCGGCAGATCGATGTTCTGATCCTTTAAGGTTAGGCACAATGAGAGAGAAATAAATCGTTGCTCTTGTTGTCTCGGTTGGCATCAATGCCATCAATCATTTGATTTTAGAATTTCGGGTGACAGTATTTATTTCTATTTTCGACAGCTCCTATCTCTGGCTCTTTTCTGTCTGCTCCCTACAATGTGCTGCTCTCCGTCTCGCTCGTCCCCTCTCTGTTTCTGTGTCTTGTTTCTTCTCCTCTGCGTCGGATCAATGGCTCCCACCAGTCAAACCCATCTTATTGACATATCTGTGCTCTCAGAGTAACACAACACTGGCCAGAAAATAGTCATCCTCCGAACTCGGCGCGGGATTATAAATAGAGTTGTCAGTCGGAGACGTCACGTAGCTATTATAGTTCCAGTGTCATGTTTCACACTTGCATTATTATGATCAGTAAATTGCCTGTCACAGTTACTTGAGTTCTTTGAGCTTATTTAAAGATAAGCACTTTTTTTTCCAGTTCTCCAGGGCTATTTGGACTAATGGATATTGAGCGTGCTAATATTTTTCAGCTCATTTCAGTGTGTTCACGCGTTGCTGCGTCAGCCTTTTTTTTTATGGTAATGAGAGAGAAGGAGGTCTGATATAAAAGCCTCTGCACAGGGATGAAATCGCCCTCTTTTTATTATTATTTCAACCTGCCACCTTTGTGGCGCCGTTGTTAGACTGTCCTTCTCAAAGCAGGTCAGCATGAAATACAGTTCGGCCTTTAACCCAAGCTTGTTTTTGTGCATGCACACCCTTGACACGCAGCACAGTCCATAAGGCTTTTCATTAGATGCTGAAGCCTGAGTGCAGCTTGAGAAAAGTGTATATCGCCACTTTAGCTCAAAATACCAAACGGCGAGGTGACATTGACGGCTGTCAACCACCTACAATCTCCGATGACATACAGGAGGCAGAAAGCAGGCGAGGAGGAGACAGAGCGCTCAATAATATTGCTTTTTTGGCATTCATAAGCATGGATATTGTTGTGGATAACAGCGGACCCAATGACTGTGTTTACATGCACCCTAATATTCCATTTTTATTCCAAACATGACAATATTCTGACTTTGATACGGCTCATGAAAACAGATCTCGGAATGGAGCTTTTTTTTCCCCCGTTGAAGACGTTCATTCACTCGTCATCGACCTCCGACTGCAAAATCTCTCGTCTAGTTTCGTCCTCCAGCTTTAAAAAAAACAAATGAACGTCATCACACACATGAAAGTGCCTTCGTGTTGAGAGCAAAACAGCATTTCAGTGTGTTCAAGAAATTAAATATTGTCATCTTGAGCTTTCGAAATCCAAGGCATCCACTTTTTTTTTTTACCAAACAACTGGAAAGTGACTCTTTTCCCATCGTGTTTTTTCTTCCCCTTTTCACAGTCCTTTTCAGTAAATGTTCATTTCAGAGCACAGAAATGGTTCCCAATTGATTTGGCTCTCTGTCCCCCCCTCCTCGCTTGCTCTGGTACACTCCTGTCTGCCTCAGCGATTACGCCTTCCAGTGGTGAGCCGGGGCCGTTTATTTTGGATGGTGAAAGAATAGCAGCCTGCCAAAATACGATCAGTCAGGCCAAGTTTCCAAATGGCCGGTTACCTTTTTGAAAAAAACAACAACCCTGTAAAATAGGACACAGACCACAATCCGACTTGTTGAGGTAACTTTCAGTGAATCTCCAGCGTCTGTAATTAGAGTGAATTGAATGATTTGTGCTATGACAGGCGTGAAGACACCCACGGCATTTGTGCTTCCCGTTCTTGTTTTGTGACACTATTTACATCCGTGTATTCCCAAGTTTCTGGGAGTCAAGTTTGCCCAACATCAAGCTGAACATCTTCTGTCTACTGTGACGATGAAAGGCGTTGTCGTTCAGGCTGCTATTGAAGATTAGAGGTGTTCATGTTGTGATAGTTTCACACGTAAAAAAACCCCAAAAACTCTGTTTTCAACTGTAAATGATGCTTCTACCCAGGCTTTACATTGCGAAAAAACCCTCCAGTATTCTTCACATATTTGCATTTTGCTTACGACAAAGAAGCTCCAGGTACTCTGAGTAAAGCATGGGAACCCCATCAGCCATTCAGTCGCCTGTCATAGTAGAACAGGCTTATATATACCCAACCTTCTTGTTCCCCTGTCACCAATATGCACGTATACAAATGGCGAGACGCTCACAGCGGCCTACCTCAATCTCCTTCTTCCCCCACAGCTTCATTTAATGACTTCATCGCTCATCGGCAACGTATATTTTCTAGCTTTTTTCTACCATTAGGACGACGCAGGCCAGTGACATGCCCGTGGATTTGGTTTGACTTGCCCGGGCAGCCGGTTGAATCGTGCAGGGTCTTCGGAGTACTGGAGAACGAAAGCTCCGTGATTATCCCCTTTCACTCGGGCTGCATGTAGGCAGAGCTGGCTGGACTAAAAGCCCAGATCAGTGCCTCTACAAATGGGACCCTAAGCCCCGGGGCCCGCTAACCCTTCTTTATTCAAGCTGGCTTTACTGGCAGAACTCGGTATGCGCTGGTGCAGACACGTGAGGTCAGCTGGGCTCTGTCTCGCCTTCCTCCGTCTGACCCCAATTTTCACTCCCCCGGTAATGGAATAGCCAAAATGTTATTCTTTATTCTTTATTAATTGGAATCGGGTTCATGGAATGATGAATTCGGCAAGCGAAGATTGCAAATCCCATTAAAATAACATGAAAGAAAGTTTTCAGATTAGCACATTAGCACGCCGACCATACGAGGCTCATCCATACTGTATTCCATGTTCCTCACTAGTTTTTGCTGTGTTTCTTCCCCCCCCCCCTCCCTCATCCACCTCCATGTGACTCAATCCTTTCACTGCTAACTCCATCTATCGAGGTGTTGCCACTGTAAAGTCACCGTCTCAAGGTATACTCAATATATCTTCAGCCTCTGATGACCTCGGTGATGAATTGAGGGTATAGGGAAGAGAGGAGAGTTTCCAATGAGATTATTGTGAGTTAAGCTGAAATCCCCCCTCTGCCTGTCTGAGAGCTTCCCCTTGAGAAAAGTGTCTGAAGTTAACTAGGACACTTGTGAAATTGCTCCTATGTGGTTGTGAGGGGATAAAGGGAATTACTACTGTACGTACTACCTCCCCACGGACTCAAACGAGCGAGAGTCCACCGTTTTCTTTTTTGGTGACGGCTCCTCAACACCATACATCTCTGATGTAAGCCCATAAGGAAGCTGCTGGATCTCCCGTGGCAGCAAGGCATTGGTCGAGTGCCATTTGGAGCCATTTAAAAAAAAATCTGCAGCACAATGGTTCACACTGATGGCACAGAGGTAAAAAGGTGAATGAGGAGTCTCTCCTTGAGGTTTAGGTGTCCTTCTCATGAGGACCCCCTGACGCATCCCTCGCTTTATTTACCACTACCCCCCCACCCCCGCTCCTTATCTCGTGGCATACGCCGACATCCCCTTAAGATTCACGACTCTCTCTCTCTCTCTCTGCCTCAATCTCACAGTCGAAATAATGCAGAGCGGGACATGGGAATTTGTGTGCGATGGGGCTGCGTTGTCACACCTGCAGGGTGGTTTTTTTTTTCGGTTTCCCCCGAGAGCTTCCACCGCATCCACCGCCACCAACCGTCCTCCTTTTCAAAGTTAACAGCGGGTGTTGAAGTTCTAATCCGATATGTCTCTGGAACATGTGCGTGGCGTACAACCCGGTATGTTATTTGTTTGGCTCATTTATATCTGCGCAAACACACACACACACATGGTAAGGAACACCCACCAGCCTCGTATGGGCGCGAGCTGTAAGCTCTGTATTCTTAGCATCGTCTAATTGCTCTGCCTCTCCTCTAATACCCTTCCAGCGCTGTGTTTGCTTTCCAATGATTCCTATCCCCTACTGTGCCGCCCCCCACCCACCCTCCCTCCGTAGCCATTCTCGGCTAAATAATTAATTTGTTTGAAGCCAGTCTCTCTCCCCTGGCTAACTGCGAGCTACAAGCACTTCAATGTGCTTCTCTTTAATGTGTTCTTGCTCTTTCACAGCAATCTGTGACCCTTAGAGATAATTGTAAAGCCATTATGTGGAATCATTGTAATTATGCAAGCTGCCAACGCATGATTGTTGTTCCTTTTTGTACAGTATCAGCCGGGGCCATTGCTTAGGTTAGATATGTTGTCATGTTCGGCTGAATGTGCCACAAATGGACGATAATATCCTATCTTATTATGCTAGGTTCCCCACAGCATCTGGTGATGACGTGACTGAATTAAGTACATGATGTAAAACAATGTGCTATGTGTTCTCAGCTCCAACATCAGCATCACCTGCATGAACTCTAAAGATGTGAACATTGAGGTTGTTTATCTTATTATCCACCACACAGTACATATTTATAGTAGATTATGTTTTGTTGAGGCTGTTTTGTATATTATATACATACATATATCTTCCATAGAGAAACATTTCCTTCACACCTAAATGAGGAGTATGAACCAAAAGCTTGTTTTTTCTTACGAATATTATAATCGTGAAAACTCACTTGATGAAAAAGAAATTCATCAAAATAACCAAAACAGAAAACGTTAAGAGTGAAATGTTTCAACGCTCCCTTCGGTGCCGAGGTCCACAGTCGCCATCCTTCCCCCCCTAACTCCCCCCCTCTACACACACACACACACACACACACATCACATGCAGTCACAGCAGACACAGCCTCTCCCTCAACGAGCTGCAGACAAACAGTCAGAGGCTCTGTGCTCGCGGCCCGGAGGCAAACAGTCCCTGCCAGACTCAGACACAGCAACAGTCATTTGGTTTCCTTTTGCAATGGAAATGCACATGCGAGAGTAGACTGGGCCTGAATAAAGAGACACGGGGATGATGCAGCGCGTGGTGTATGCTCACTCTTTTGTCTGCATGATAACCACGAGAGCAGAGTAAGCTCCTTCGAGCTGATTGGCTTTATGTATTTCAGCCCTTTCAGATTGCTTAATTGGTCAGTATTGGTACTTTGGAGCTGGCGGGTTGTGGTTTCTCTTCTTTTACAACATGATATGAAAAGAAATAGATTGACTGAGCAGGAGAGGCAGATTCAAAGAAGTCCCTGAAGTCATTTTTTTTCTTGCTCTTTTTTTTAATTTCTATTTTTTTCTCTTGGTCTTTCCCCCAACCTTCACTTGTCCCTTTTACTTTATTAAATAAAAAATGTTATCACGTGCGTTTAGCTTTTTTAAATGGTTTATTTTTTCAAATCCGAAAGCCATTTCTCTCTCTCTCTCTCTCTCTCTCTTTCTCTCTCTCTCTTTCTCTCTCCCTCTCTTTTCTCTGACAATCTCTGGTCCTTAGAGAAAAAAAAAGAAAAGGCGACTCAATTAATTTTTTACTCTTTTTCATGATTCACGTGACACAAAAACAAGTTGCGTTTGACTTAGTGTAACACGAAAAACGTGCCACCACGAGGACCTGGCTGTCAGTATTTTCTTTGGTTCCACGTTTTGTCAGTACAGCTTAGTCTCTGTCGACTAACACGACTTGAGATAAAGTGCCAGCAAGGTGTAAGTCTCCTTTTTATTTGGCTGTGTTTTATCCTTTGAAGGCAGAGCCTGTGAAGCACAAAATGGTAAATTACAGCGAACATTACTCATACTAAAAGACGCCCAGTCTTTTCATGGTGGGAAAACGGCAGCGGCGTACCGGTTCAATCACACGCTGGACACTTGAAATGGACGTAGTCGCTCGGTCGCCGACGAGGGCTAACTGAAGTGTGTTTTTGAGAGACACTGACGGATCTGCTCAACGTGAGTCACAGATGAGGTGAATCACACCTAAGTACAGCAAGCATACCGTATCTTTGACTTCACTGTCTCCTGGAAGGAGCTCCAGCGGTGCAGAGAACAGGTAAAAAGAAGAAGCGGTACAAATATAGACGCAAATCTAGACAAGAGTTGAATGACTCTGCTAAGTCCCGCCCCCTTTTTGATATCCCGTCAAGCTGTCAGACCACCGTGGAGCCCACGCTGTCACTAACTGCACTCGGAAACAGACGGGAGGCTCTACGATATGTGTTTGAAGGATTTATCCCGGATGCCGATCTGATTCAGCGGAGAAAACAAGTTAAAAAGATCACAGTTTGAAAGTGATCCCTTTATCTGCCGATCGAGGCAGAAGGCAATGAAATGAAGGAACGACACTGTTCCTGTAAAGCCCGGTCAGTCTTTATTCCCTATTGCGTCAAGCAGCCTTCAGTAGCCTTGAATGGTGGGAGCTGGTCTGCTCACATCGGCCAGTCAAGAGTTCCAGCGGCCGGAAATAGTGCAGGGTTGATTACAAGATGGGGTGTAAAAAGATATAAATAGGGATGGACCAAAATATTTGTATGTGCGCGTTCCAGTTTCTGCAATACGACCTTCCCCTTCACGTCCTCCTTCCTTCCCGTGGTCTTTTCTTACTGTGATAATGGTGATTAACAGAAAAACTGTTGGTCAATACAACGCACTCCATTTATATGAACCGAAAGGGCATTTTGGTTAGAGGATTGATTTTACCCCCTTTAACTGCTGAAAGGCTATTTACTGTCAGGCCTTGCCTCTCTCTCTCTCTCTCTCTCTCTCTCTCTCTCTCTCTCTCTCTCTCTCTTTCTCTCTCTCTCTCTCCCTCCTCCGGCTCACTATTCAGGTGAGTAAATGCCTGACCTGTTAGATAGTGCAATCAAAACCTCTATTGAAACTCATTTCACACGAGCGATTGCGCCAAATGACCAAAGACATTATCTCCGTGCAGATCTCTGTTTGTCCTTTGAGAATCAGCAGAGCTTGTGAAGGTGCTACGAGTGACTGTAGTGTGAAACACAGTCGCAGTGTTCACCCGCCACACGGTACGTTTATTAGCTAACGGTATATTAGCTAACGGTGAAAAACGCCGAATCTCGTCCGAGAGCAGCTTTTAAACGCGAGTTCATATCGTCATCTGCGTATCGATCGAGTGTTTACTGGCCTGAGTTAATCCTGACATGATCAGAGAGGCGTTATATATCCGCAGCTACCTTTTCCCAGAGCGTACGGAGCCCTGACATTCAACCGCTCCGTGAAGTTTGATGACTCGCCTCCCATCACCCCGCAGTTGCTTTCCGCGAAGAGCTGGGAGCCGGCACAAGATAATGAACCTGTAGACATGTTGGTGAGGAGGAGAGACGGACCTACGCCGAGGGGGGATATTGCATACGGGGAAAGGTCAGGGAGCGGAATGAGCAAAGCTGTCAGTCCGCACAAATGTCAGACGCACAGTTCACCAGGTGTTATTAGGCAAAAGGCGAGCCAATTAATCTGGATTAGACAGGTTTTTCCGGGGGCAGAGAGCCAGGGTTGAACTTTTTTTGGTTTTGTATCTCTCTATTGAAGACGTAAAGAGTGAAGGAAGAAATGATAGGAGCCAAGTGTACATGTTCTTGTCTCAGCAGTCCTTTTAGTTCTTGCTCTGTTATGTCACTGTTCTTACTGCACTGGCTGTCTCGGGTAGGGCAGTGGAGTTCATTCCAGTGATTTCATCAAAAAAAAACCTAGAAACATGGCTATTTTTTTATATTCATGTGTGTGTATATTATCTTTATTTAATTGCTGTCAACAGACATGTGTGATAGTTCAATTACAGATGTTTTTTTTCCCTGCAGTTTGATTTTTCACTGGTTTTGTGTCCACATATTCTATCTCCGTCTCCACCGGCCCTTTAGTGCTTCGCCGCTTCCCGTTTAGTTTAATCCAAAATGAAAGGGCCCCCACCCGTGCAGTAGCTCATCTCTTTTTTTTTCTCTCCTCCGTTTTGTCACTTTGCATCATGTCGACAGCTCTTCTCCCTTTTAGTGTCGGTGATTTACCCTGATACCAAATGGGATTTGTTGTGCAAATGAACAAAAGATAAATTGATGGATTGTCCCCGCCCCTCGACTCACATTCATCCTACTTCCTGCAGAGGTCTCTAAACTCCATTATGCCGGTGGGCTCGTGCCTCCCTCAGATAAAAAATATTAACAGTGCAGAGCCTGGCACGCCAGCTGTTATAATCTGTTATATATCACGTTATAGTCTTTCATTGCCAGCCTCTCTCTGGCTCTGATCAGCAGGCTTCCTGTGTCTCTCCTCCTTTCTGCTGAACGGCTTTCATGATGATTTCGCAGGTGCGCCGTAATCTGTTTCAAAACATGAATTACCACAGCACAAACACAGCGCAGTAACTGGAAGAAGAAGAAGAAGAAGAAGAAGAAGAAGAAGAAGCAGTATTGCTACATTGCACACTCACTGCTAGGAAGAGAGGATCCTGTTGACTCCCTCCCCAAGTGTGGACGAGCGTATCCTCGTGTCATGTCACATGTTTTTGTCAACAGCGGGATTCATGTGCGAGATGGGTGATGCGAAACAAGTTTACTCTGTAACGGCCCCCCTCAATCAATCCCATCGCCCTTCCTGTCTTGGGAGAGTGACATTGCAATCAGTACGGCGGCTCCCGCTCTCACCCAGGAGTGATTACAGCGAAGGAGAGGCAGCGAGCGAGCGGCCGTCTTCTCTCCGAGTCCCGCTGCTCGGCGGCGGCAGACCGACGCACCGAATGCGACGGCCACGACGTGCAAAAAAAAGAAAAGTGCTCTGAACAGGAACACTTCTGTAATTTACACAGAATGCACCATCCATGAGGAACGCCGGCTTTTTTTTTTTTAGAACAGCACAAAGTGAATGAAATGGACTCAGCAGGTTTCATAAAAAATGATGTCCCCATTTGAAACCTAATCTACCAGATTGTATGCGATACAACACATTGTATTTGCCTCCTTGCGTCCCTTTACGCTGCATCTGCTCTTAGCGGCCTTTTGCGAGCCCCGTGGACGGTCTTGTAACGCGACATAGGCGGTTCAGCGTGTCCCGGCTTCGGGCGCAGCTTACAGGCACGAATCCTAACGCCGCGCTCATTAACTGACGGATCTCGTAACGTGGGGGGAGAGCGATGTGAAGAAAAAACAACAACCCCTGACTATCTGATGAGACCATCTGCGGAAGCTGGAGAGGCATCTGTTAGGCCAAGGGGTAAATGTCATGAATGAGCGTCGATACACAACAACTGCAGATATGTTCTTGCGGCGCCACGAACTGTTGCTGCTGCAGCGTTTCAGGAGATAATTCCAGTGATTTTAATATACGGCGGTGACGTCTGAGAGCGATTGGAAGCACTGTCTTAAGCACTATGCATTTTTAATGGGCCCTTCATTTTGAATTTTCCAAATCATCTCCTGTTAAGCTGGGGAGGATTTGAAGTGAACTTTTTTTGGCAGAGGAATTAGTGGGTCTTGTAAGGCCAGAAGGCTCCTTCTACATCGTTGTGCCGGTTCGACATAATTTGATACCTCATAGATTCCGCCATGGTGACTTTGACTTTTCCACGTCTCCATCCTCTCTCTCGCTCTGTTGGCCTCGTGCCTGGTGTGTCCCGGGCCCCGCCCTAAGCGTCCCTCCTTCTGCCTATCTGCTTCCCCTTTCTTCACCCCGCTCCCCATCCTTCAACTCTGTCCTGAGGGAGTCGGGGGAAGCTAATGGCTTTGAGCTGAACCCTCACCATTAATCAGGCCCCCATTAGCCGAGCCCATATAAAGCTTTGGACTAATGGAAACACAGGAATGAGAGGACGGGAGTTTACGGAGACGGGGCAGGGTAGAGAGGGTCAATTACAAAGAAAGGGGAGGGGAGCAGCCGAGGTTGCAGAGTTACAGTTAGTGTTTGTGTGTGGCACCTGTCTGTCACATCTGCAGCAGGAGGGAAAACATCCCGCCATGATGCTTCAATAGAAACCGCAAAAATGAAATATGACTGAGCACACTGCACATTTAACTTGTCCTTGTTCTCCCTGTTTAAGCAAGCCTTGCCGTTAAGTCTTCACCCAAGGTCGTCAGCTATAATATTCCAGTTAATATTCCAATTTGGTCGCGTCATGCAATGGAGGACAAATAATGTAGCCAACCAAAATGTCTTGTCATTTGTTATTTAGCTTGATTACATTCATCAGCCTAGTCTCAATGAATAGCATATGAGTAGCATTCTAATTTCTCTTTTTTTGTATTATTGTTCTGCTTTCTTTGTTATTTTTGGGTA
Source organism: Clinocottus analis (assembly GCF_023055335.1). Lineage (NCBI taxonomy): Eukaryota > Metazoa > Chordata > Actinopteri > Perciformes > Cottidae > Clinocottus > Clinocottus analis. Next base: position 12,415,839 of record NW_027175943.1, on the reverse strand, counting down.
TATCCCTGGATGCTCAGCGCAAGTGCTCGAGTAGTCTGGAGCCATTCGATAGTTAATTAATTTAAAGTCAATAGTTGACTCATTTGGTAACAACTGAACGTACATGCTAAACTTAACACTCAACCTATGAAAGTACTTTTGTTCTCATACCTTCAACAAGTAGCATTTGATTTCACAACATCAACCACGTGTTCAGAACTGTGTGTCTACATGTGACACGTTGGGAATAAGAACAGAGCATAAAATACGTAGTCATGACTCGTGAAGTGTCCTAAAAAAAGCGACATCCTATTCATCCGCCTGCATGCGAAGTCGTTGTTTTAACATCGGCTTTATATAATTAACAGTAGCAACAGTAACGCGGTAGCAGTGTTGCCCTCCACGTATCAGACTAGCGTGAAGCTAAATTAGCGTAAACTCCATTGTTTGCCTGCTGCGTATGACAGAAGCATTTTCATATTCCCTTTAGTATTGCACGTTAAGCGAGCTCCGCGTTGGTTAAGATCCACCCAGTTAACGAAAGGCGGCGGCGGCGGCGGCGCTCCCGCTGCCTCGCAGATAATCAGCTCAATAACAGCGCCGCGCTGCGCTCCCCGCTAGCCTAGCTGGAGTCCACAGGGATCCTTTGATTAGCTCTGGCGCGCCGTGCTGCTGTTGACGTCTCTCTGCTCATGCCCACCGTATTCCCAACTTTGCCTGCGCCGAAATCACACGACAAAAATGTGTACACAACAACTTTTTTTTTGCTTCTTTTTTTTCTTCCTCATTATGACTCGGGAGGAATCTGCTGAGTTGGGAGGATCCAGACAGCAATTATCCGAGCCGGAGAAGTCAGCGAGCGGCATGGCGCCGCAGGAAAGGCCTGTTAGACAGACACAACACCGTGTTCCTCGACGCGCAGAGTCCTCATCAGAGCCGCGGCCGCCCGCTCGGTGACTGACTATCCTGTCTCTGGTCGCAATGAAAGAGAAAAGGGGGAAAAAACACTAAACGGGCCAATTTAATAGGCTGCAAAACAAGAGTATTGGAGTGTGGTTGGGAAAAGAGGGGATATCCAAAGGCACTGTGATCTGATGTATCACTCTGCTAATAGCAGCGGCGAGTTGGAACCTGGAATGATGGTGCACACAGATAAAGAAGTATCCGAGGGGCGCCTCTTGCTTCCCCCGATGGAAGGGAGAAAAAATGAATCGCATTGTTTAATGCATGCCACATTTTGCTTTATTTCAGGACAGGAAGGTGGCGTGTCTAATTTAATGCGAGCAGATGGGGTAACGTCCTTTTGAAGACCTTTCATTCTTGTGCTTCTCTGCGGCGCTAACTAATGCAGCAGGTTGTTTTTTTTTTTTTAAATGTGGCTTTCTTCCACTTTGGGTTGTTTTCACTGTGTGTATGTCGTTTTTGCCGCTGATATTTATGGAAGTAAACATGCTGAGTGGTGCAGATCAACAGTAAGTTGACTTCCCAGACAAGGGGAGACAAGATGGAGGGGTGGAAGTGGGGTGAGAGGAGGGTGGGGGGGGGCACCATCATTTTCTGTTGCTGCATGTTTTCCCCACAGTGGCAGGCTTGCTGCTTCTTGCATGTCAGAGCCTCTGCCAAGGTCTGAAATATAGATGATGGAGGTGGAGGGGGGGGCGGCGCGGTGTTTTCAGGACCTCCCATTATGACTGTGAATCAGAGCATTCTCCACAGCGCTGAATAATTCATGCGGGGAAAGTATCTGCTTAGTCAGATTTGTTCTTTCTTCCACCTGATGTGGAGAACGGAGAGAGAGAGCAGTCAGCACTCGTCCTGGAGGAGCTCGGGCACAGAGTTCAAGATCCAGCCGGAGTGGAGAGGGGGGGGGGGGGGGGGGACTTATGAAGTGAAAAGAAAAACTTTAATCTTCGCAAATGGCAGATAGATCTCGAAAGAGAGATTGTCCCCGGTGGGGTTGGTAGAAGAGTCTATTTTCAGAGGAAGTCCTTTTTGCAACCTGCAAGAATCGCAATGAGAGGAGGAAGGGAAACGGGTGAGGCGGGGGGAGGTGGAGGAGGGGGGAGGGGCTGTTCTGGTGGCCCCCTTTTATTTATTCCACGCGCTCTCAGTGTCCCATTACTCAGGCAGCCTGAGAGATCTTACTCATTGAAACCCTGTTAAAGCCCCGCGTCAGCAACACAGACAGACTCACAGAGGGGAGGAAGCAGACACACAGGGTGTGTGTGTGTGTGTGTGTGTGTGTGTGGAGGGGGGGGGGGGGTGTAGGAGAAAACAGAGGTGAGACAAAAACACTCGTCCTGCTCTCGGCCCCATTTTTCCTGAGTGTCTGCCGGTGCTCGCTATCCAAACCTCCATTAGCCAGCATGAATAATGAAAGGGAACAATGAGTGTGTTAGCATTGAGCTAACACACACACACACACACACACACACACACTGCCGGGCCTCCGTCCCTGTGAGCAAGTGGGTGGCTATTTAGGCAGACATGGTTGAGAAATTAGAAAAGATGTGCCAGGAATGCCCCGGACTGATCTAAAGGGGCAAATTAAAGTTCTTTTTGGAGCTACTCGCCTTATCCGTCTTGCCGCCTGCCGGGTTTGTGTCAGGGGAGTCATTGTTTATGGACTTCTTATCTGTTTAAGGTGCAGTGTTGCAGGCTGGAAAACTTTGCCTTTGTTGGTTTTAGAAAAGTTTTCAGATTGACTTTCGGTATCGCGGCACTTTGAAGAAAACAGGGAACAGCTCGGGACAAAACCTTTTGGAAGCAATTACAACTGTATTAATACATGATTATACATGTGCCAATATTTGAACTTGAAATGAGTCGTAGAACTCTAGAAAGCATACTCATCGTTTTAAAAAACGTCCTTAGAAGACTCCTGTGATGTATATTTTAAGAAGTCATGAATTCTTAAGGCTCTACAACGCGGGCACTGTGGCCTGAAAGTGCCATTCTATGATAACCATCTGGATTGTATTTAAATATTAAATATGACCTCTATTGAGGGTTTTTGATCTTGACTAATGTCGGAAAGCCACTATTATCGGTGTCTCCTCAAGCTCTCTCTCCGTTCCACTCATTACTTGCTGATTATGAAAAGGTTTATTGTATTTCTTCTTTTTTAATCACCCCGTGTCTGCGCGTCAGCATTTTCCACTCACCTGATGTCGACTGTGGGTAGAAGTGCTGTATTTCGCGCAACGTTCGCCGCCTCTTCTGCTATCTACTTAGCAAAAGGCTAACCTGCCTGAGACCATTGTGACGGTTTAAAGACATGCAAACAAACCTGATTTTTTATTTTCCCCCATACTAGAACGATCATTTGTTCAGTGAAGCCAATGAGGAAGTGTCTATGAACCTGCATTTCCTCTACTGGCCATCAGGGGGCGACTCCTTCGGTTGCAAAACAAAGTCTGATTGTATTGTAAAAGAAAAAAATGACCCTTCTTCTTTCTTGAGTAACATTTTAAACAATATGTTATGGTCTCCAGTGATAGTTTTAAGTATTCTTCAATGAATTATGATCCCATTTAGAGAGAAATATAAAGCATATTGGGCTTTAGGGGCTACCTCGTTGCTACCGCGGCGTGGTCCCAGTCTGTGAGTTGAACTTTTGAACGAGTGAACGGTAACACCACAAACCAAAGGCCGGCGTCACGGCGACTCCATCCACTACTTGTCTAGAGTTATTTGTGAAGCCAGACGTTCTGTAGCGCTGGCAGCGGCGCGGAGATTAGCCCACCCAACCTGTTTCTCAAAATTGATTTGGGCAAAGAGAACATACTCGCCCTCACTTAAAGGAAATCGGCCGGGCCTGTCTTGTATTCCAGCCTGAATTTTCCATTCACACTTTTTGATTTTCTGTTAAGCAACATTTCCTCACCGTCTGCTCTGTGAACCTCGTCCCTCAGCTGTTTGTGCACATGCCCGGACCCATCGCTATCTCTCCTTGTTGTGGGAACACTTGAAACGGCTCAAATCAGACGGCAACAGCTGGCCTCAGACCTCTGCTTGGGAGGAAAAAACACAAACAAAAAGATAGGCTGAGAGCAGAAGAGAGAGAGAGAGGGCAGCGGTGATAGTACAAAAGAGGAAAGTAGATAGAGGCTGAATGAGGGAGCGCAACAGAGGGAAGGGAAAGACTGGCAGTGATGAATAAGAGACCAAAAGGAGAAAACCGCATTGGAGAGTGAAGCTGTTAAAACAGACCCAAACAAAAAAGTATTTATCGCGGCTCTCTCTTCGGCTCCTCGCTCTGAACGGCAGCAGGAAGAGATGTTGGGATAAAGGAACCGAGGGAACTCTGATTTGTCATAAACATGACACCCGTGCGCCCTTACGTCACTTTGAAGGGATGCCAATTACTCATGGCACGAGGAGCCGCCGCGTCAGCCGTCACTGCGCTTGTGATGGATTGTTTGGCGTCTTGAAGATGTCTCTACTTGCATGTTGTTTGCATACCATGACAGAAATAGGATGTGAAATGGGATGTGTATTTTCCCTTTTACGATTTGGTGCGCAGCGTGACAGAGATCCAAATACCTTTTTTTTAAAGATTGGATACATTGTGGATATAGATATGCTTAAATGGTTCTGTGTGAAGGCTGCGTCTTTTCTTTTTGACAATTGCAACACACCTTATGTTGATTGTTTCTCTTCGCTAGGGGAATCATGTGATCGGTGTCCGTGGTGTGCCGGCGTCTGTCCACTGCTAATGTTGCGCTCCGCTGCGGCACATCGTGTGTTAATTTAGCTGGCCAGTTATGGCCGCATGCTACAGGACGTTAGCGTGATCTTTTAGCGAAGCCGATTGGTTGCAATGACTCACGTGGTCTCGTACTGCACTGACGAGCTGTCGACTGATGTTGGACAGTATGTTTAGCTAACAGCTAGCTAACAGATAACGTCGCCACCGGTACACACACACACACACACACATCAGCGCCACTGAGATGCTTCTCAGCGGACATACAACTTTGTGAATTTATATTCAGTTGTTTGTGTGATCATTGCAGACACAGCTCGTGGAAATTTGCATCTTTTGAGTTGCTGCTGATGCAATTTTCAATATTTCAAACGGATAAATAAAATAATAAAAGCTGTCACCTTGAACTCTTGGACAAACACCGGTTGTGTTTCAGGTAGACGTTGCAGCTCCTCACCTCTGGCCCGCTCTATAATCTCGGCGCTCTGCGGCCGCGCTGATGCCGATGGTTGGTATCCGCGGATGTCAACACAGCGCTCTCGATTGTTCATCTCTCATGTCAGCCGGCGCCGGGCCGGCGCACGTGGGATTTCACGCTCGGCCGAGCGTGTTTTCTCTCGATCCGTCCTCCCTTCTTTCTCACTCCCTCCGCTCCATCCTTTTTTTATCCCAGCACTTACTCATTCGGTCACGGTGGAGGGGGCAGGACGGGGCTCCAGGTGAAGCGTTACGACGGCGCTCCACGTGTCGGCCCCACCTCGTGAGATCCAGATCCATTATCTGAACCGAAAGAATGATGAACATTTTGTTGTGTCTTGAGGCACTTGGTGAAGGTTGGGGAAAATCAGGGTCTTGATCTTTGTCTCTCCATGTGTCCGCCAGACCTCGTCTGTGTATTGTCGGATGCTGAAAGGGAGATTGCCTGCATGTGTGGCTGGATGCTGGTGTGCGTGAATCAGCTCTTGAAAGAAAAGGATGTAAAAGAAACGGGCAGCTGCTCTGAACTCTCCTCCTGCCGTATTATTCGCCGGCGTGTTGATCCTCAGCGCTGCGGCCGGTCGTCATCACCTACCAGTCAAATGTTGCTAAACTCGACCAAAGCATGACCCCCACAGAGGTGGCGAGGGCAGCGGTAAGGCGAGGGTCGCCCCTGGCAAAAGATTTGCTCGCTTTGTAGCTTTTGATCTGATGTCAACTTTCATTTATGAGCTGATGTGAAAATGCGTCGAGATAAATGTGTTGCTTCTGCAACCGCTGAGGTGCTAAGTTAAGAAAAGATGGATACAAAGTGCTGCCATTGATTACCTGAGGTCAAAAGCGGGGAGTTCAGATGGAATCATATGACGAATGGCGGATGGGGATGAAGTTCAGTTCCCATCTTCACAGTAATGACGTTCCTTCTTCCGAAGCCGAGTCGCCACACAATGACCCTGGTTCATGTTGAAAGTTATCCAGGCTGCCATCTCAACCCACCTGTCTAATTCTCAACGATAATGATCGAGCAAATTCACAAGAGATGGCCAGAGGGCGCGGGAAAAAAAACAACCTACAAAGCGGGTGAGAGAAGTGATTACAGGTGTAATGGATGGGTCGAGGGAGCCGGGGGGGAAGGAGGCGCTCTTGGTTCCCGGGATGCGGCGAGGCAGTGAAATATGAAGCCCAAAAAGCAAAGTGACAGAGAAAAATGTCTCTCTCCCTCCCCCCGTCCCCGTTCCCCTCGCTTATCACCGCAAATCAGCCCCGCGTCTTCAAGAAGTCCTCAGGTGCACGTCACACCTCGTGAACACTACCAAACAGGCCCCGGCGGACAGGGGCGAAGCAAAAAAACAAAGTGATTACATCTGGCTAGCCATGTTTAATCAGGCTCCCACTCTGCTTTAGATAACTTCTGACCCGGGCTTGATAGGAAATTAAAACGATTTATTTCGGGCGGAGGATTTCAAGGAGTAGTTTCCTGAAGGACATTCATGTCCTTAATTACATTCTGGGCGATTCTCCATTACGGGGGTCAACACGAGACGGCCTTATTCAGTCAAAAAGCAGGAAGTGAATTGCCCGGATTCATCTGGTTATGGGTTCCTTGGATGCCCCGTGACCTCACTAATCCGACTGGGGCTGCTCCAAAAGTAGAAACGCCGTCTTTACCTTGACCTCGATACAAAACGTCGTGAGGTCAAGGACATTTGTAATGGAATTTATAAGGGAATTTATAAGGACTTAGGAGACGACTGTGGTGCCAAGTGGATGCGCCGGCACTTACGCAACAGCAGACAGATGTTTTTTTATTCCAAGTATCAACTTTAGAAGACATAAAATAAGTACAGCGTGACAAACTCGGTGCCGTACGATTCAAGTGAGGTTCCAGTACAAAACAGAATCTGCGTCTTTCTGATGCAAACCGTTGTACTGCCTGAAGCTATACTCTGAGCTTTTTTTAGCGAGTTTCATTTCAGCCAAACTTGGCACATGTCCCGCCTTTTTCTTCTTCTTTTTTTTGCAGTGCGAAAGCTCAGAAAAATCAACCTCCCCCTCAGAAAAAACATCCCATTGCTTTTCTGCCGAGTCATATTCACATACTTGTGAAAGCTCTCGAGACAAAAATACTGAAATTAAAATGTTACTTTCGACTTTTGGAATTGTGGGTTGGCTCTATTTCCTTTCCTGAAGAATAGTCCAGTGTACCCTATGCTAAAGGAGACAAGAGAAGGAAGCATTGAAGCAGCTTTCCTGCATGTAATCCAACAAACTCTTCTTACTTTTCAAATGTAGCCTCAGTCTCTCGATCAAAGCCCCGCCGTGTGGGCGTGGTTTCAAATACGTGGTTGTAACAAAGATCACAAAACGATAAAATCAGCAGCCATCTTTTGAAAATTCAGCAGAAAGTATCCTGCTTCTCCGAGGCGTTGACAAAGTTTCCCTATTCACACTTTGGATAAACCCTGCTGTGCACCGACAGCATCTTCACACACACACACACACACACACACACACACACACACACACACACACTTGGCTCTGGTTAGCATTCAGCCTCTGCATCCGAATCCCCAGGTCCGATGTCTCGACAGTAATGGCGTGAATAAATACAATAGATATCACATCCATTTGGCCCTTCTGATCGATCTGCACGCCTCGCGTTGATATGATGAATATCCGGGGGAAAGAAGTGACTCGCTTGACAGGAAAACAATGCAGGGGATGACTCTGTGTGTGTGTGTGTGTGTGTGTGTGTGTGTGCGCTCTTTGGGTCCTCACTGTCAGTATTATGCAGAGCAGATGCATACACAAACATTTACAAACCCGGAGCTTTGCACACCGCTGCCTCCGCGACAGGAATACGTATGAGCGACTTGAGCGGATGCTAACGCGCTCGCAAACTGCTCGCGCGACAATCGGAAACAGAAGTAGGTCAGAACGACCGAGAACGGGGCATCGATTTCGCACAACTGCACGACTAACTACCTCTTCACTCATTTCATCCACGGAGACTGCTTGCATATTGATTTCGGAGGAGCTCGGTGCATGAAAACTTCCCGACGACAGCCCCCTCTTCAGCCCCGCAACTCGCCTTTTCCGATGCTACTTAGCCACTTTCTACGGCCGTGAAGTCGACGTGAATAAGAGCGACGAGGTGACGCTCTCCCACACAGAGAGGCAAGGTTCTGGTGTTGCATGAGCGAGCTGGGAAGGGAAAGGTCTTCTCCTGCCTGTGGTGCTGAAGATGGAGGAGGACGGGGGTGGCGGCAGACACAGAGGGGACGGTAGCTTCAGCCGCCTCGTCCACAGGGCCCAACCGTATCGACTTGTTACCGTATGGATTGTGTGTATGGAGGTGTTGAGGACAGCATGGATACACACCACAGTGTGTGTCTCTATTTTTACACCAAACAAAACATGACTAAAAAACACCACCAGGCTACGAGTACTGTATAGCTTGAAAGGCGATATACACTCTTGCAACAACTGTTGCTGCCACGCAGTCGCATCGACGGACTCGTTTTGGTTTTATGGTTCCCGCCTTTTCCATACGCCAGAACCGTTTAGAGTCGACGCCATCTTTGGGCGTGGTAGTCGTTGGAACTTTACCGTCATCTGTGTGTCCTTATACTCCGTCAAAGACGACGGTCTTATGCTACGAAACCGGAAATGCGAGACGTAGCTCTGTCGGGTAGTCCGAAATTTTGGGCCACGTACGCAAGAGGGCTGACGGGACGACGCATTGGCAAACCAAAGATTGTTATTTAGGGTTTGATTTATTTATCGTTAGCAATTTGGATGTCGCTCAACACTGTCGTGACAGCCCCAAAGCCTGCTGGGTCATACTGACGACATCAGGACTATATTAGGACAAAGCTGTGTCTCAGCTGGGCCTCCAGCTTAAAGCAAACATATTTATGTTTGCTTCATTACATTTGGCATTTCCATTCACTTACCAAGCATGGACTTTTTTCACTGAACTTCAAATAATGTGTGTTTTAATTTTTTTTTAAATTACATTCCTTTTTAATAGTGTGTGTAGTGATTGTGTGTATACATTATGTTTGTGTGATGCCTTGAGCTACTCTAATCCTGAATTTCCCTTAGGCGATCAATAAAGTAATTATCTATCTATATATCTACCTATCCGTCTCTATCCATCTATCTTCATGCATGTTTTGAAGTATAGCATTAGAAAGGCTGAAGCAAAATTTAATGAATCTTCCTCAATGGAGAAAATATTTTTTAGCTCTTGTGGGTTGTTTTGCAATTCAGCAAAAAAGATTTGATCGAATAACTGATTATGGAAAGTCTGACGCAGTGAATGCATCTCACTCACCTGACTTGGTTATTCCCATAACGTGTGAATGTCTTTGACTCTGGACAGCATTAAACAAGGAAACGTGACATAACTATTGAAGCTTGCTCAATTGAGACTTGTTCCTGGAGACCTCTCTCCCTTTATCTCTCTTAAATAGGTTTGATTATTTATTGCAACTTTTTCTTTTGTGTTTACTGACAGACTACAACCGTACAGCCGGTCCGACAACGCTAACTATCTGAAAGTATTCGCTCCAAACCAGTTGATGAACACCTGTTTTATTTGCACCATATCAAAGGTCCGCAGCCCGTTTGCTCCGGCAGAACGCCGCCTGCCCTTCTTCAGAGGAATAATCAGCCTCTTCGTGCATTAAGTGGATTTGATGGGCGCTCGCGCCTCCTTAGTTCTTGAAATTCCCTTGATTAACGTTTGACCACTGCAAAGCTGAGTTTGATTGATACCATGTGATTATGAGAGCGGACAGGCCCCAGTGAAAGTGTCTGATTGATATCATCGACAAATACCCCACAATAAGTAATTGAAATGTGGCTCGCTGGCCCAAAATAATTGTGTCATTAGTGTGACACGGTGGCTGCCCCGCATTTTGAGAACGGACATGAAAGCATTTGAGAAAGTGTTGGTGCAGAGAATGAAATGAAGAGGACAAACCACTTTAAATTAGACCGCTGATATGATGAAAATCAAAACATGAGTAAGCCGTCTTGTCCTTGTTTCCACTGTGATTCATCACGAGATTGAATAACACACGATCACAGTCTGCATACCATGAGACGATATCAGAGGGGGGGCTTAAATGATTGGGTGCATTGCAGGAATTAAAAAGATAAAGGCTTAAAAATGTAGCTAATAGATCTCAGCATGAAACTTCCCCTTGTCGAGATGACTTGCCTCGTCTATAAAAAGGCGCCCGAGAGACGAGGAGGAGCAAGGTGAGGACGCCATGCTACAGTGTGATGACGGGCAATTCCTGTAAAACATGATGCAGTGCTCGGCAGCCTCGGTTATAAAAGACACGGGCGAGTGGAATTATCTGTAGACTGATGGGGGAGTTGCACTAATGGTCACAGAGGCAGTGCGAAAGAACAGAGGTGGCAAAGTGCAGCAGGAAAGATCCTCCAAACTGTTTTAATTCTCTGTCGTCTTAATGGAGACGGATCACAGGGCCGCGGAAACCAAATCTGAAACCCCCCCATTCAAAACTCAATTAACATTTTACAGCGGGGTGTTATCTCCATGTTTGATGGTCCTCTACGCGCGTTGGTAAGTGTCTCGCGTGTCCGTTCCGCTGAAATATCAGCGAGGCCCAGAATAACACACGCACATCCGCTTCTCCTTTGTTGGTGGAAAAACGCCCGCACGGAAATAATAGGCTGTCAACATCCATTCATGTCTTTTCTGCCATGCGATGTCTGTTCTAGACCGACAATAAAGCCGCGACCGTGTGATCTCCCAGAGGCCGTGAAAGGTATTAACTAGATTTGATCAATCCACACTGAATATGTATTCAACGCACATAACTGCTTTGGCCTCGAGTCATCCCCATGATCATAGCACCTGATACCGAAATCAAATTAAAGCAAATTAAAAAACCAGCCTAATGAATGGAGAAGGCAATAGCTGCTCCTGGCTGCAAAGGTGCCAGTAAGTCATGAAGAAAAAGAAAAGGCTTTTTATGTTCGAGAAATCCCAGATTAGATCAGAAACTGTCCAATCCTAGAGGACACTTGAGGACACACGAGTGAATGTTCAGTGAAACTCTTCCGCATACACTTCACCGCTCCTGGATAATCTTCTGAAGACAGTACGAGTGGAAAAGGATCCATGCGGGAGTGTTTTCCTGCACATTGGAAGGAAGGGAGGACATCACAAACGGATTGCGCGGCTTTTGCAGCCACTAAAACCGCACAAAGACAAACCCAGAGAAACCTCGTCATTTCTCAAAGCGCCCGCAAAGGGTGACGAGCACCCACAACTGCACTGCCGAGGGAATGGCGTCTCAGCGCGCCTGTGCTTATTTGCATGTATGCAAATCAGGTAATATGCAGACATTTTATGCAAAAGGAGTCTAATTCACAAAGACGGGCATTAATAGCCACGCGCCGTTGAAGTGCATTTCTAATGGGTTTCATGGCCCAGACTTTTTAGATTAAATCCAAAATAAATCCTGTCACGTCTGAATTCCTTGCATGAAATATTTGATCACTTCCTCTTGTGTTAGCTTTCTGTTAGCATATCTTGTGTTTAACGGGTCGGTTTTGACCCACGTCTTAAATCAGCTGTAAAATACACTAAAAACCATTGTTAGGCTTCATTATCCATGAAAATATTGTTGTATGTTTTGATATTTTTGGTGTGGACCTCTGAGCCTTTTCTTTGTCAGGCAATTAAAAACAGATTAAAATTAACCTCAAGAGAATCATATAAATAAATAAAAGGTTGTTGTGTTACTTGACTATTACTGAGAGGTATTAGAACACATCTAAATATATTTGTTTCATTTATTTTTTCATTTTAATAAAATAAACCTGGTGTGCTGTTCCAAAACATTACGTTTTTGATATTAAGATCCACTTTGTCTCCACTTTTGTTTTAAATATTGGAGATAAATATGTTGCAGATGTTCTCATGCAGCTTGTTCTTGACCTTGGGCTCCATCAGACATCTTGTATATTTATGTATAACCGAACATCGATGGTGTTACGGGTCAATTTCGACCCATGTATATTTACTAGCAGAAAAAGGCAAAAAAAGTATTTTTTCCAGCAATATAACTTTAATACAAACACACAGAGAAAAGCACAACAAGTCATAACACAACATGTACAACACAAAGCATTTTAACCAGAGCATTGTATTTTAGTGAACAACAAGAGTTTTTGTTTTATTTAGTTGAAATAGACGTTCTTGACAGTTAAAAACCTTCATACAACACATTTTATATGGTTTTTTTTAATGCATTTAAAACCCTAAAACGGGTCAGGGCCGACCCGAACACGAGAGGAACGTTAAAACAGGCTATTGCAAATGTTTGCCCCTAAAACTGGACGCAGGCTAACGCGCTATCAAGCGATGTGCACTTCATGGTGCTACGAGCGGCTGTAATTTATTCTGTGTGAATTTGCCCGACGGTCTTTCATGTCGAGATAATGTGGTGAAAAAGCAGAAGGAAAAATGTCCCATGTCACCAGAGCCTGCCCTTTTCCCACACTCTCCTCATCACGAGCAGTCACCACTGCGGGCAAGTGTTAAAACGTCAGGAGATTAGTCACAATAAGAGCCTCGCGCGTGTGTGTGTGTGTGTGTGTGTGTGTGTGTGTGTGTGTGTGTGTGCGAGGACGAGTGTGTGCGTCAAGTGCCCGGGCTCCTTCCAACACGTCTTAATCGCTGCCAGGAGCTGGAGCGAAGCCCCTCCCCCCCCCCGGCTCCGTCGGGCCTGGTGGCCGGTTTGTCTGGGACGGCGCTAACGCACGCTAACGCACGCTAACATGCGAACGCAGACGGTGACACGACTCCTAACGCCATCTGGCTTTCGCGGCCCGCCTCCCCCCCGCGTCTCGGGCCCCCCGGAGAGACCTGCAAAAAAAAGAGTGGGTGGCAAAGAGAAGGACACGAGGAGAGGGAAGGGAGCAAAGGGAGAGTTTGAGTGTGTGAAATTGAAGACTGATCTCCACCTGCCTGCTACTTATTGCTAATTGGCCATCAGGCAGTTGAGGCTGTGCCAACACGATAGCACGATGCCAGCGTACCATTCGACTGCCTTATTTTCTCTCTCTCTCTCTCTCTGTTTATTCTGTCCTCCCTTATCCTTTGAGTCCCCAATCTATGTCGACTCCTTGTTATTGAGAGTAGCGTGAGCCGAAAGGCCCGGTCCTGGAGGACGTGAGGCTACAAGATGCCGATTGCCCTCACCGCGGGGCATGAGAAATGCTGGAGTGGTACATGGCTGTTGCTTTGACTTAGCACCTGGTGTCCTTGCACAAGGTTAAGTGCAGCTCCTCATGTAAAAACAGCGGCGTGTGCTTTGCATGCTAACAAGCGCCGCGAGTGCATAACATCCAGGCAGAGCGATTGACAGGCAGACGCTGACTCTTCCTTCATGGAAACATAGTCCTGTTTGAACGGGAATCGGTAAAGGTGGTAAACCCAAACGACGCCTTCGCTGTTTTGAAACTCTCAAAGGTGCGATGAGCCGCTGCGTGAGTTTCCGTGGCAACGCCGTGCTTGTCTGTATCCCACTTTCCCAATTTTCTCCGTTGTTTGATTGGTAATTAGATTAATGTCTGGTCAGAGCTGAGCAACACGGAGAATATCACTATATCGATCTTCCATAACGAGATTTTCGAGATATAATCATCAGTATTGTTGATGTAATGACTAAGTGGGTGAAGGGAAATAATAGAACAATGTGGTAAATTCAGTAAATGAAATCACTTCACTGTAATTCCTGGAGAAAAACACACACACATTACAATATCCACAATCTAAGACAATATGTTGCGTCCCAATATCAATGAATTGATATATAGTTGATCCGTTTCTTTAGTTTTCCTGCAGAAAAAGGAAACGCCATGAATATGTTGTATTAGCAAGTTAGCATTCTGGATCTTGTCTGGGATACAATACATGGGAACATTTATGAAAGCAAAGCTGGAATCCCGTATAAGTGACATTTGACTTTCCAAATGGCCGTTTCCTTCTCCTTTTGATTTGACATACGTGTGCCAGTGTTTTTTGTTGTTGACAAGAAGGTCTACAATGGATATGTCAAGGTGTTAAGCAATGAATACGGACGCTTAACAGAGAAATGGCAGCAAGTGGCCTGGCTTAATTAATAGCCCTTCATGGAGGAGCTGGCAGAGGAGCAGTTACTTTCAAGTGTGCATTGGTTAATAAAAACAAGAATGGAGACAAGACGATAATTGTCATCTAATTTAAGTTGTGTGCCTTTAACAACCCAGCCTTTTTATGTTAACTGAAGGGAAGAGACAGAGGAGACAATTTGCCCCCCGGGAAGTTAAAGCATCAGTGAAAAAGAGGAGAAGGCAGGCGAGGAAGAATATGATTATGTGGCCGGGCGTTGGAAATTGAATTATTTAAATGTACGCACTTGCAAGGGTGTGAAAATAACACGACCAGATCCAACGAGTGAAGCGGAGTGATGGAGACAGAAAGAGACAAAATGCTGAGCTTGTGTGTACGGTGCGATTTCTGTACGCAGTGTTTTTTTGCCATGCGTGTGCCAAAGCTCCGTGTCCCATAAACATTCAGCTATTTGAAATGCAAGGTTCGCCCTCACTCTGAAGTAGGAAGGTCCGTCGACTATGAGCTGGAAAAGCAGACTCATGGAGCTGATAAAAATAACATAAAGGAACAAAAACATGAAGTAATATGGCACAGCCTCGGTTGCCCATGTTTTTAATACAGATTAATTCATATGGTTTGTAGTTGGAGCCCCCTCACAAGCCAATCCCTCGGAGCAAGATTAACTTACCCCCCTGTTTACAAATGAACTGCCATTTTGTGTGCCTGTGTGTTTTTGTTGTTTTTTTACATTACCGTTCCCTCTGTAGTTCAAATCATCCTCGATTAGCAATCCTTCATTACACGTTCCTCGCTCATTTCGACTGGCATTCGTCCCCTTGTGTTCCACGCTATCTCTTGGCTAACAAAAGGACATCTCTGCCCATGTCCTATTATGAGCATGGAAGCCTAATGACTTTATCAGACCCTGTCGCACAGTGATTCCTGTAAACCATCGCCGTGCATGTGCACCAGACACGGGGCAGAGCACTGCAAGGGTCTTTTAATTAAATGTGTTATCTTGGCGTTGGATTAGCCTAGCAGGGCATTATGGTCGCCTGACGGTGAGAGAGGGGGAAGAAAGCCACCAACGCAGGGGTTGGAAGTTTAGAAGTGCACGCAGTCCCTTACCTGAGCTGTTGGATTTCTTGTCGTGTACAATCTAGTCCTCATCGGATGTCCTAATGGTGTCCCCGTGCAGTGGTGTCAGCAGTTTAGCTGGCATTTCAGAGAGATTGCTGTTGAAAACGTCAAACATCCCGAGAAAGACGAATGTCTTCACCGAACCCATCCTCAAATATGGATTGCCCCTAGAAAGTGCTCGCACAGCGCTCATATTCCGTCTAAATTATTGAGCGCATACATGCGGTGTGTTTACTTGGCCTGTGTCCGTATGAATAAGTAATGATGTGTCACGCACAGAGCAAGTAAAGAAATACAAACGCCCGAGATTTTGCAGTGAAGAGGGAGGGTGATTCTGTGGAGACGGTTGGGAGAATGTGGCTAATGTAATTACGTTCTAAAAATAAATGTCATTTCCTCACTCGAGAACGACACTTTTTCGGTTGGTATTCACCGCGACCAAGCCGGGTGGACACCTCGGGGTCTGAGAAGTGAAGCCAACACTAAAGTAGCTATGACTTGTATTGTTTATAATGCACATCAGGGGACGACTCGTCTGGTTGTAAAATAAATAAATAAAAGTTGCATTGCATAGAAGTCCATGAGAGAATGACCCTACCTCTTACTTGATTTATTACCAAAACATTGTAAATGTTTATGGTTTCAATCTCTATTTTCAAGTCTTATTCAATGCAGCATGATGCTCAGTTAGAAAGTTATGGTCCCGTTTAGAATAAAACAGACCATAAAGCACGGTATGCTTCAGGGTGTGCCTACCTTGTAATTTCCTTGGAGCTACCACTGGCATTGTCAGTTTTTTTGTCTTACAACTTTAAGCCTTTTTTTTGTTACACACGGGTGTTCTTTTATTGAAGTTAATTGTACCATTTTGGTTGCCTAAAGATATCTTATCCAGCATTTCTTTGTACTTAGCTGTCAGTGTCTGCTCTGGTTTCACTTCTGGTTTCAAGAAACCAAGATGGCGGCGGCCACAATAACAAACTCGAGGCTTCACTCGAGGCACCGCTTCTTATTTACAGTGTAGAATAACACACAGTTATCCTTTATGAGTAAAGCATAAGTCAATGTTAAGCATGTGTCTGTTTCATTGTAGAGCCATGTGTCCTGTCAGCCATAGGCTCCCATTGTTTTATCAAGGACACAGTCTTTAACCCCTCATACACAGCATGCGGTTCTATACAATCCCGCAGTGAAAGCCAACGCATCTGCAGTTCAGCATCATGCATCCCATTAGTCTTTGTACTGTGCGTTGGCTGCTTTGAGACATGTGGAGGTGTGTCTTCACCGCTGAAGGGCCCGTCAAGATTTTCTTCCCCACCTTTACTCTCAAGGTACAGTGCTTTCCCACAACTTGTTAAATTATAATTCCTGTATATTGAAGTCAGTCAGGTGCCTAACACAGTGGCGTTACCTTGCCAGCTTGTGAAAATGTCATATAAAGGCCACATAGTTTATTTGTCGGCCGTCTTATCTTGCACTGAAGAGGGATACTCGCAATATCGGGATCATGCATAAACCCATCATCCGGCCTCAGTGGTTCGGACCACTCAGGTGTGTGTGTGTGTGTGTGACGCACCTTTACCCTTAATGCTAACGGTGGCTCCTAAAGGGGTTAGGGAGGATTCTCAATTGAAGAGCGAAGAACAGCACTGAAGGGAGACGTGTTCTCCTCCCGACTCGCCAAGTAATTTAAGAGCTTCTGCCCTTCCTCAAATTGGTTTCCAATGACAGCTGCTGAGATGGTTCTGTGTAACAAACCAGTGATGGGTGTCCAGTTACAGCACTTCACAGCATCAGTATCACTTACAACAGCTGACTGGCGGTCAGTGAGCATTATCATGCATACGTCAAGGACTCTGTGTGTTTGTATACATGTATATATTTGTGTTTGTGTGGGTTAGGGTATGGTAGCTTTATTTCTTCCTTGTGTCTGGAGATGAATTCACTGTATACCCACTGACACAACCACTCCTAGTCATTAAGTCTGCGGGAGAAGACTACGGCTTCATGCCTAATTATTATGTTGGTGATGTCACCTCATGCCTCAGTTCCTTTGCATGCGCTCATGTGGCGCATGAGGATGAGGGGGCGAGAGCGGCGTATAAGAATTAATTGGGGGAAAAGCAGAATACATTTCAAGACACTCATTTCAAAGATGAACATATTTACCCGATGACTCGGTTTGTTATGGCTTGATTATCAGTGCGCCGACTCTTCTCCAATTAAAACCCTCAATCGTTCCCTTGCCATTAAAATCTGCTGCGCGGCACTTTTTCCCCCACCCTGACTGGCGGCAGCACTCGATACCATGATGGGAAGTCATGTTCACATATTCAAAGCAGGTGCGCTATGGCCCTATTGATAACCTGAGCATGTTAACCCTTCAACCTTGCGCTTCCTGCCAGTCAACAGATAAGCTCTGGGACTTGACGTCTCCATCAGTCTCGTTCCTAATGAGCCCTCACGTAGCCCCTCCGGAGCAGGCTCTGAGGTGGTTGAGGTCCAGTGAGCTGAATCTTTTGTAGCCCTCACAGGAGGAATGATGAGGGAGAGAGGTAGATAAATGTTCCAGGACGACTGTCTTTGTGTCTCCACTACTAACATGAGTCATGGTGAGTAAAAAAGAATCACAATTACTTCCAGCCACTAGAGAGCTTGTCGTTATTTTTCCCATGTTATTGGCTCTATGGGTGAAAAATAGCTATGTAAACTGAATTTTTGAACTTTATAAACTTAAAGAACTCGATAAAAAGGTTGCCTTCGTTCAATCCCAGCCTCCCGGCCACACAGCAAGGCTCGTGCATGTGTTTATGGTGCCACCAATCAATGGTGCACAGCTTGATTTGAACAGCAAATCTGGGTTGAAATCCTTGGAGGAAATCTGTTTAGCGTTAGCAGTTAGCGGCCGGGGTGTATTGCCCAACTAAATAACATTAATGAAGGTTGGATAAAGTTAGATTATGATGCTTTCAAGCTCTATTCAATCAAAATTAGGTTTTGGCAAGAAACAAAGATGTTTTCACAGCGATAAAAAATGTATATTAGGGAGTTAACTATGACTACGCCAACTCTAAAAAGCTTAAAATACATTATTTAAGCCACTCAAGGGATCAATTCATCAATCATTTGAATGGCGGGTTTTCTTTATGCAAATAATTACTAAAGATGACAACAACAAAGTAAAAGGAGAACAATATTTTGACAGTTTACAAATCTGGAGGGTGGAATATATTTTCTAGGATAGTGGAGAAAACGGTTTGTCTTGAAACCCAGAGTCTAGCAAAAGTATTTATTAACCAATTACTCAATGGAATAATATGTAAAACATGACTAAAATAATCAATAGTACCCGCCCAAGGGATGTGGAGAAACTGCAAGTTTGCCATGAAGCATAGATTCATAAATGATGAAGGTCTTCTTTATCAAACAGCATCAGCGATTTAGCCGTCCGCCATGGATTACTCACACGTTTTTTTTATAAAACGGAACACATGAAAACACATAACCATCGTCAAAACCAGTTTTTCTTCCCACAACGACAAACAATGGAGGATAGGAATGTCAGGAAAAAAAGCCAAGAAACGGTAAATAATACAAACTTCTTGAATAAACCTGTAATCGCACTTAACAGATCGTGTTTTCAGAGCTTGGTGCTAAAGACACAGCAGTCAAAACACTGCTTTGGGTTGTATTTTGCTTTTCTTCAACCCATCCTGCCGCTGCGTCGCCCTGGAACGGACAGCAGTAGTTTCTGTGTGCAGAGCGTGTAACGAAGGCTGACACGTCGAGGAGGCAGCAGTCACCCCGTCCATTAACTCTGAAATCCCGATTTTGGTCAGCTACACTGCAACAGAAGCTCTGCACTTTTGCTGCACACACACACAGCTACAACACATTCAATCTGTTTCCATGTACAAATTCACCCAAAACAACCCGAAAAGGATATTTTCTGCTTCTGTTTTTTGAGAAGTTAAACTTTGCCAGTGATAAGTGTAACTGTATATCGAGCAGTGGGAGGAAATATTTCCCCTCTGAGGGAAAAAAATCTGTGTAAAGTGTTTATTTCAAGGTTTTTTCCCCTTAGATAAGAGATGACACAAGAAGGAGCAAACATCAGAAAGGGGGATTATGACCAAACTGCCACCCAGAGGGAGCGAACGATAAAGACTAGAGCTGCTTTTTAAGTCCAAGCTGGGAGCTGGTGTTGGGGTGGAGTATTAAAATGACAGGTATGAATATCAAGTCTCGATTGGGTCATCCCAATGAAAGGACACTGCAGAGAAGTGGTGCTATCCGATATCTGAGCAGACGGGAATCTACAATCCCGTGGTTTACTTCCTGCTTACTGCCCGTCTGTCTCCTGGATGAATACACCGATTCAGTGTGTCAAGTTTATTTGCATATAGAGTCTCTCTACTGAACTTCTACGTAGGTCAGTATTATGTGTAAAAACATTATTTAAGTTATCCATCGATGTTACTCAGGGCCAAGAAAGTGGATCGTTAGCCTTGTCACTTTCAATCTGCTGAAATATATCCACATTGTACCAGTTGTGTCTGAAAGCTGCTACTATGACGAACACACTTCCTGTTGGGGAGGAATAAAGTATCCATCAATCCATCCATTTATCCATCTAAAGTATTTATCTACCCGTCTATCCATCTAAAGTATCTATCTTTCCATCTATCCATTTATCTATCCATCTTTAACCAATTAGCAGAGCGAAACATCTGAAAATGTTATTATATATATATATATATATATATATATATATATATATATATATATATATATATATATATATATATATACATGTACACACACACACAGATTCAGGTTTAATAGGATTTCTGCTTCCTGACCACGTTAAAAATGGCAACAATCTCAACCCCTATCGGTCCGATGACGGATAAGCCTTTGGGGGCAAGGGTCTATACTTCTGGATTTAGGGTGTAGCCATCTTATATCCTCCGTTTTCAGCTTACGATTTCAGACTGGAGTTGAGAAACGGCGTGAAGGACAAGAGTTTTTTCTTCACAAGTTTGAAGATGGGTGTGGTCTGAGCAAAGGGGGGCCGGAGGTAAGGGGCAGCAGCCATTGGACCCCACCCTTTCTACCCTTGCTCCAATGTGGCAGCTTGATCCCATCGCAAGATGGCCTCTTGTTTCCTTTCTGTCTCTCTCTGCTTGTGCCAGGCTTCCATCCTTCTATCCTTGTGTGTCATGTGTTGCAGGTAAAATACACAATGCCCAGTGGGAAAACAGAAATAAACCAAGCGTCGCCAATGTGTTTCATTGCCTGGTGAACTACTGGTTCAGCAGCAGAAGACATTAAAAGAGCGCAGCCTGAGACCCCGGGTCTGTTTCGACAAATGTTAAACACAATCTCTCTTTCTCCGTATAACGCTGTGCACGCTCTATGGAAGCACTTTTGAGCCCACAGGTTGCTGTTTTTAGCACACACACACACACACACACACAGTGCATGAGCGCCTCTACAAACATGGAGCAGACACAGCTGTGTCATGCTTGAAGTCGTGCCGGCGTCTCGGAGCGTGCTTGCGAATCCATGCCGGGCGCTATCTGCCGTAGACGACGCTGCAGCTCAAGCCGTGTATCTCATGCGCTGGATAAGGCCAAGAGAATTCCCCCAATCTCTCTCCTACCCCCCATTGTTGTTGCGTGTTAATCTTCTGAGATAACGGCGAAAGACTCGACGCGGCCTATCTGGAGTCTTAATCGATAGGCGCTTCCCAGTTCCGTGGAGCACGGACCCCAACAGAGCGCCAGAAGACGGCGTATGTCTTCAATAAGCGGTTACGCAGTGCGTCGCCTGTCTTTCTGGGGTGTAGACACACTCGCGTTAACCGCTGTCTGTCTTCACGTAGGTTTCAGATCAATTAGATGTGATTCAGCAGGCGTCTTAAACGCCGGGGCGTCTCGTGCCCTCCAGCGCCGCAGTCTGGCTCCCCGGAAAAGAGGATGACTCTTTCTCTTCCTCCCGCCTCCCTCCCCTCACCCCAACCAACTCCCTCTCTCGTACCATGCTCTGTCCCGCCCCCTCACCCCCTCCCTCCTCTCTCTCCCCGGCGCTATTGTTGGGCCCTCATTGCGTATCGAAATTGTATTTAAAATCCTTAAATCCTTGTCAAAATTTCTCCCTGTGTGCAAGAGATTACTGTGAGCCAGTATTATTCTGGAATAGCTTTAGCAGACACTCTGCCTGCCCACCAACCTTTGAGCATGCACCCCGATTATTACGTTCACAATGCCGCGCAGACGGGAATCGTTTTCAGGTTTCCCGGTAAACCTGCACGTCCCCTCGCGGAGTTTTTAGAGTAATCACTTTTTCGGGGGGGGGTGGAATGTGTTAGCGCTAGCGCTAATAGTTTCATCGAATGCACCGGAAGCGTATCTTTCACCGTGTTGTCTTGGCTCAGTGAGCGTAACGCGCTCTGGGGCCAGTTGTCCCCGGCTTGAGGTTAGGGGAGGGCCCCCCCCCCCACCCTCCTCATAGACATCATGGATGAGGGTGGAGATGAGCCCATCTGGCCCAGACAGCTGGGTCCACAGCTGGAGGGACAGACAGTGACAGCTGACTCACCACACAGCGCCAGGCTGCGGAGAAGGATGGATGGATGGCTGGAGGGGGGAGGAACAGAAGCAATGGAGAGGAGGAAAAGTGGAGGTGTGAGAGAGGGAGATGGAGGGGGAAGCTGGCTAGCTCACCAGCAGCGCTCTTATTTTGCATTTCTCCAACGGCTGAATTGATGTGGGAAAAAGCCTGGCAGGTGTGATGGGGAAATTGGGCTGCTTTGGCTCAGTGGGTCCAGCGGGTCGTCCTTCACCACGAAGGTTGGCGGTTTGAGCCACAGCTTCTACTGCCTGCATGTCCAAGAGTCCTTAACCCGAAACCCCAAGTTGATCCAAATACAAATGCGTGTTCTTGAACATATTGTGATAAAGTAACGTTGTGTCATCCTCGCTCCCATTTTAAGTCCCAGCATGCCCCATTCAGACAATCTTTTGGCATAAAATACGTAATTTTTCCATTTTTAAACCGAACGACTCAGGTTTTTGACTGAAGCTCCTTCCTGAGAGGCCAAGGTTTTGTTTTATTGTGATTTTTTGTTGCAGATTACGATTCTTTAGGTCCTAATCTTTCTATAAAGGTGTCTTATTGACCGCTACAGGAGGCATTTTGGGGAAATCTGGCTCATATCATGCTGGATATTATACAATTAAAAAGTGTTTTTTTTTCTTTCAGATGTACATTTTTTTCCTAAGACTTTGCTGAACAAATACATACAATAATCATAAGTATTGAAAAAAGGAGGAAAGGGGAAAAGGTCTAGAGACAGAATTGGTTTCCACAGTTTTCAACGGGTTAAATCGCCTGACCGAGCATGCGCACCATGCAGTTAATGATTTATGTACATATCTCTAAATCTAATCTAAAGCTCACTAAGATTGCATTTACCCTTTTAACTTTAAAACAAATGTGATGCTATTCTTCTAGCACAAATGACTGATTCAAGAAAGCAATCTGGGAGCAACAATTACTGACGAAATGCAAATTAAAGTACCCCTGACACCCCCGTGCTCAGTAGAGGCCCGTAAGTAATTACCCGGTTAAAAAGGTCGTGGGGGAGCGTCGACCTTGGCCTCACCCCGGGGCGGACCGGGCTTCATCTGTTACCGTGTTGTCAAGATGGTTAAATTATTTTTATTGTGGGTGTGAACAAAAGACATCAGATTACAGCACCCTGGGGGGCGAGACATACCTGCGCCAATTAAATATTCAACATCTGATAGATATCAGATCTTTGTAATTACCAAACACCCAATTAACTCGGACAGGGAGAGCTAACATAAGATTGGCAGACAATGTCATTCTGCGTATGATCGTTAATGGAATCTCAGAGAAAATAGCTTTTATGGTGATGGGAAAGGGAAGGGTGTCGGGAGGGAGGGGGTGATTTATATTACTCCCTAATCTACTTGCTGTCTCCCTCTCTCTCTTCTGGAGGATATATATCATCTCACATGATTAAGATGTGTGCAACCTGCTGCTCCAGCCAAGCAAAACAGGAGATGGATCCCTCTTCCCTTGCTGGTTATCTTCCCTCTCCTCCACCTCGCTGAGGCTTCTGGTGCTCACGACATGCACATTTCCCTGTAAACCCCTCCCCTCTTATTAACACACACACACACACACACACACACACACACTCCTTGCTTCCTTCCTGATTGACTTTCATCCCGTTTACACCTGTTTTTATTTAACTTGTTGAAAACTGTGGAACCAATACTTGTCTCCAGACCTCTTTTTCCCTGTGTTTGAGTCATCGTAGGAACCCCAAATTAATTCCAATACTTGTGTTTATTGTATGTATTTGTTCAACCAAGTCATGGGAAAAAATGTTTATCTGAAAAAAATGTACTTTTAAAAGATATTTTGATCGTAACTATGAACATCCAGCATGATATGAGCCAGATTTACCAAAAATGCCTCCTGGAGTGGTAAATAAGACACCTTTATGGAAAGATTAGGACCTAAATAATTGGAATCTGCAACAAAAATCACAATAAAACAAAGTCTTGGCCTGTTAGGAAGGAGTTTCAGTCAAAAAACTGCGTTGTTCGGTTCGAAACTGAAAAAAAGACGTATTTTTTGCCAAAAGATTGTCTGAATGGGGCCTGCTGGGACTTAAAATTGGCATAGGGGGATTTTCACGCACACTTTCCCAAAAGATTAACCCTCCTTCTCAAATTCTCCCTGCATCCAAGGCTAAACCTCTTAATATTTGTCCGTCTGAGTTCCCGTAGCGCCGGTGTCAGCATACACCGTAAAGACGCATTCATAAGATCATAGCACTCAAAGCTGGTGAAGCCACATTAGTTATTAGTGGATTCCTTTGTTTCATTACGCTGTACTCTAATGCACCCATCAGCTCTGTTAGATGGCCGAATAGCATGCTTCCATTCACTCTGGTTTGTGGCTTACTTTGAAGCCATTGTTGGGTAAATGCATGCGTCTGATTACCGGCAGGATAATTGATGCCGTGTTGGTGGAAAACCCCAATAGATTTTAATTACCGAACCTCTCCGAGAGCAGCATTTTAAAGTAAATAAACCGAATGAATCGCATTACAGGCCACAGTCGAGCCCCTCGTTTTCATCTTGGCCTGCTCTGTACAGTACAACGGAGCGTGTACCGCATATGTAACATCTACTTAGGGGGACATAAAGAGAAAGGTTTTTATTTTTGATAATCCACAGCTTATATTCAAGACTGTGCTCCCCAGAAAGAAATGCGACGGTCCTCCGCTATTGAGGTGCTTGGAATAATCCATTTCTACATTTTCCTTGACAAGCAACCTCTTGAGGTCTTGTACTCTCTTAAAAGCAAAGGCAGTGGGATGTCAGCAGCGGACCACAAAATGTCTTCGGTTGCGGTCGGCGGTTTTGTGCGCGAGGTGTCTTGACTTTGACACCGCCAACCACAGATTGCACCATAGCCTCGGTCTTCCCCTAACCTCGGGAAACGGCTGGTATTAATCATTTCTGTAATGGTTATGCGAGACATTTAGCAAGGCAACAATGTCATACTGACAATAGCGGCGGCGGATCAGAAAACGCTCGACTGGGTCATATCGGTAGGTCATTCGCCAGCAACGTATTTTTGTTGTTTAGGTGCGACGACTTTATCTGCGCGACACCGTGTTCATTCTCTTGGGAAGGACGCTCTCAGGAAAAGCTTTGAGCAATATGGTGAGTCTGGGGCCGATCACACCAGATGCGACTTTTGAAAAGCGCAGCCGCTTAAAAAACGCTTTGACGAAAGCCTGTGGAGCGGGGCTGCACGCGCAACCGGGCGATAAAACTTTATTTACAAAATGGATTCAAGCAGACTCTTGCCCTTACTGTGTTGTGGGATGAGGAGGCGGGAAAAGTCCTAAAAAAGTGGAGTTTTGGGGTTGACGCTATTAAAAAAAAAGGAAAGAATACGACGAATACCAGCATCTATTCTATGAATTGTGTCTGGATGACGAGAGCTTTCAGTT
This sequence comes from Clinocottus analis, assembly GCF_023055335.1. Taxonomy (NCBI): domain Eukaryota; kingdom Metazoa; phylum Chordata; class Actinopteri; order Perciformes; family Cottidae; genus Clinocottus; species Clinocottus analis. The sequence continues at coordinate 12,390,324 of NW_027175943.1, read as the reverse complement.
GTACTTTGGGCTGAGCAGAAGTCAGCTGGAGCGTCTTCTGAGCAGTAGAGTCGTGTTTCTATCTAGAATTATAAAGCTCTTCGTAATTGAATACCGCTAACATTAGCGCCTCGTTGGAGGGAAGCCATTTTCTTTTGACTTCCCCGCTGTTTACACCACATGAAGACAGGAAGGAATAAAGCCCGCCTCTCGCTATATGATGTTGAGGAGCAGAGCGACTCTTTGACAACTTTTAAGCGCGCCGAAAAAACGCTAGAAAACCATAGGAACACAATGCTTTTGCTAGCGACGTGTTCTTGAGAGTCGCGTCTGGTGCAATCGGCCCCTTAGACGTTCTGTCATCACGGAAGTAGACGGCCTTTTTTGTGATCGTGTCTCGATTTGGATTCAGACTGTTGTGCGACAGTAGATTTCTGCTGTCGGATGAGTTTCTTTCTCTTAAGAAAGTCATCTCTTTTTCTTTTTTTTTTCGGAAATCAAATTATCCAAAGTTGTAAATTGATGAGGCATTATTTGAGTTCCACAAAAGGCTTTGAAGTAATTTTGATTAGCTTGTCTGGGAGACGGCGGTCGACAATCAACAACGCCGTTGCCAAACCACTTTGTCTGTCTCGGTTTGTATTCCATGCAAACAAGCTTATTATTATGTGTGCGGCATCCCGCAGTGCACTTATATAAGCGTCCAACATCGGGGCTCCGTCTGGAGGACGTTTTTTCCCCAACAGTGCCCTTCCATAAGCGGTTAACATCGGGGGCTTGGTGCGGGAGAAAGCTACTGAATAGCACAAACAGGAGACGGCAGTTAAAAATTGATGACTTGCTTTTTGTGTTTCGCCTTCCCCCCACTGCGCCAGCGCTCAGAGATTCAGCGTGTCCTAGTTTCCTGACCTCACTCAACAGAACAATCCACGTCTTTCCGCTACTTTTTGTTGTTGTTGTTGTTGTTGCGACTGACTGATGGCCATCTTTAATTTGAGCTGTACATTAATATCACATACAGCCATGCTGACGCTTTATACCATGCCTCCTTGAAAAGGGAAAAAAAAAGGGATTTTTTTTTAAGTGTTGCGTGAGCTTCTTATCTTTTGTCAGTGTCGTAGCGACAATAGAGTTTGGAGAAATAGTCGGGAGCAGAGTAATGTACTTCTAGTCAGAAAGGATTTTTAGACTAGAATAATCTACGACGGGGAGCTGAATTATTCCACATGTTTCAATGCCGTCTGGTGGCTTTGAAGAGAGCGTTGGCTCCATCGGTAAGGCTCTGACAGCAATGTGAAGCTGAGTACATATTTTTAATGTAACTACACTAATGTTGATGCTTTTTAGGAGTCTCAATAGGTTTTACTGCATCACAGTAATCCATCACTTTGCCCCCGTGCTGGTACTGAGTCTGTTTCTTCAAACAGCATCTACTGAAGGAGTACACTGACCGTGTACCTCAAACCACTTCAAAACACTCTGCTATCCCTGTCACACTGGCAAAACAAGGAATAAGGTTCATTCGAGGTAAGAAGAGGCTTTCGTCCCACGTCCGTCAGTAAACTAATCCCACTTCCTCCATCTATGACCTCACTTCCCCTGAGGGATTCTGGAGTTACATTGGGGGAATATTTATCGCTTTTCGCTTCTGGGAAATGGGTGTTGCATCACGCAGCAGTGTGACGTGACATTTGTGTGTGTGTGTCATGCAATTAGTACGTCTGTCTGTGTGTCTGGACCGATTGTTCGCCGGTGTGTGTGTGTATGTATGTGTGTGTGTGTGTGTGTGTGTGTGTGTGTGTGTGCTCTATATTCCTTGTTTTTCGGTGCCGGAGGGGAGTGGAGCAGCAGGTGTTGGCAGTCCTCAGTGTGTTTCATCATAATGAGTTCCCAGTCCACACACTGTCCTCCAAAGGAAACTGCTTCAATGTTCGTGACAGTCGCATAATAAAACAGCACATTTTATTTTATATACTGATAAAATATTGCAAAACTTAAGTTTTAATTTTTTCTAATTTTATTTGTGCATGTCGTTTCCCGTAAGGTTACATTAAAAAAAAACATTGAATACCCCATTTACCCAAATCCAGACTACAAGGCTGAGACGTGTGTGAAAGACGATGTACACCTACAAAGTGATGATTGACGTTGTATTAATTACATTAAAGTGAGGCTTGAAAAAAAATGTTGTTTGATAAAATATGTTTTATATCCAAGTAATCAATAAATGTAATGCTCTGATAAAAGACACAGCTGGTTCCTGTGGGTCTCGCAGGCCTGTAGCACATCCAATTATTTCCTCCCGCCCTTCATGAAATGATTGGATGGATGACTTTCATGTCTGCCTACCGACCAGCGTACCTGCATGTCCTCACTGCTCGTCTGCACGGCTCGGCAGGCAACATGTCCCACAACTAGCTTGCTAGCTTGACAGCTGAGTACCAACTATAGCGTGCTGCAGGAAGGATGTATTATTGTTTTCCAGTCCTGTTTTTTTAGCGACGCACTAGTTCCCTCAACAAAGAGCCAATGGCATTTTTTTCCTATTTGATTTTGCATTATTGCAGAAAATGTGGCAAACAAATAATTTAGATTTTGTTCAGCAAGACAATCGTTCCAATGGACCCACAATGGAGCTCACAATAAAGGAACTGTAGCACGATTGCCAGCACACACACAACGATGCTGTCACTTAAAAGCTTGTAAATTCACGAGGATCTTTGTGTTGAAATCTCCTCAGCTTGTGTTAACCACACAACTTATTTCAGGCATCTAAACAATAAGCGAGGTGCTGGGATTTTTTTTTTTCCAGCTGGATACTTCAGAAATATCTTGCTAGTTTTCTCCAAAGTGGCCTTTAGCCAAGCTTTTTTCAAAGCACTCCACTGGTGGTCAACAATCCAATGTCAAGTATGCTGGAGCTGGAAAGCGCATGAATAAAAAGCAGGACTTGGTGCACCAGCTGGTTTTGGACACAATAGCAGAAATACCTGCACTATATAATTAAGACCATTTAAAAAAAAAGTCTTAGGATTACCTCCGCAGGCTATTACTTCCAGATCAGTGCACTGGAGGAGTCAGAGCGTGAAATGAAAGCAACCGACTCCTACCCACTGTCTTCATTACTGTTAATTTTATGAATATGTGACATTTCAGACAGACATCCTTTATTATAACGCTTTTTTTCCCTTCCACCGGGCCATTAACACGTCTGGCCAGAAAGGTCAAACTGAACAGCGAGGTACTAATACTACCTTTTTTGAATCCTGGTGTTCTTCAGAGTACATCCAGCGTGGCAGGTTGATAATGTTGAATTCTGTCGGGACCGTTAGGACCTGTCAGCGGTATCGATTTGCGCTCTGTAGGGTTGTGTTGTGCGAATTGTGTTATATGCAAGAGCTCCTGTCGCTCCGGCTACCATCTGTCCGTGTGGTATAATTAACAAGTTGAAAGGCTGATTGAAGACCTGCCTGTGGAGGCACAGTGGACGCATGCAGAGGAGGAGATTTTTCAAACACCGGCGCGCTCCAGAGCAAACAGAAAGGAAGCGGACAGAGAATGACCACGAGCCTGTTTGGATGCGGACGCTGGACATGTTGGAGTGGGACGCTTCCTTTTCTTTCTTTTTTTTGTTTGTGTGTGTGTGTGTGTGTGGAGATTTTGTCGTCCGTCTGAGTTCAGCTGTTGGTTCAAGTTCAGGACGTGTCTCTCGGTCACACCCCCGGGTGTCACATCACTCGTCACCCTGACGACAGCGAGCACAGCATCCCTCCCCTGGGATGCTCCCACCTGGCACAGGTGCTGAGAGAGAGAGAGAGAGAGAGAGAGAGAGAGAGAGAGAGAGAGAGAGAAAGAGAGAGTCCATGAGTAATAGTCTGGACCCGTTTCTCTCCATCAGTACAGAATACCTGCTCTGGCTTTTTCCTGTTTTGGCCATTTTTCTTGCTTCTTGTCTCCAGCGCTGAGGTCCTGTCCCAGCTGAGCTCTCTATCGGCCATGATTTATCAGATACACAATCTCCCCCCATTTTTCTCTTTCTCGCCCTTTCTCTCTCTCTCTCTCTCTCTCTCTCTCTCTCTCTCTCTCTCATACGTCCTTCCCTCCTGCAATCAAATGTCGACATTACTCTCCTCGCTGCTGGCGTCTTTCTCCTCATTATTTTTGCACCCCTATGTTTTTCCCACTCCTCTTACGTCCACGCTCTCTCTCTCTCTCTCTCTCTCTCTCTCTCTCTCTCTCTCTCTCTCTCTCTCTCTCTCTCTCTCTCTCATGCTTTCTGTCTTGCCCACACAATGTATCCCACCTTCTCTTTGACAATGAAATAGCTGAGCACAATGTGTGCGAGGAGACAATACAAGTGCAGAGGGGGCCAAAAAGTCAATAGGAGAGTGAGAGAGAGCGAAGAGAGAGAGAGAGCGAAGAGAGAGAGAGAGAGAGAGAGAGAGAGAGAGAGAGAGAGAAGAGGATAAAGATGTGGGAAGGAGCGTGGACGCACTGTGTTTGTACGGACGACAAAAGGGAAATGATCTTTAAGTAAATACTTCACTTGATTGTCGGGGGAGCTCCGGTTTAGTGTGACTTGTGGGTACACACACACACACACACACACACACACCGATGCAAATGTGCCATTGCTTTGCGTTCTCCAGACGGTGTGTGTATTAAAAACCTGTGGCTGCTGTCTGCGTATGCAACAACAAACCCGCCATACATGCGTGCCTCCCGTCGCTCTCGTGTGCGCGCTCTCCTCCTTCAATTCCCTCCACTCATTTCCCTCCCACTCTCTCTCTCTCTCTCTCTCTCTCTCTCTCTCTCCCCCTCGCTGCTCCAAGCAGACACAAACGCTCTCCCTCTCTGTGTCTCCGCTCTGCCCTATGTATCATAGTCACCGTCTGTGCGTTCAAAGGATCCCAGAGAGTGTCCACCTTTCCTCTATCGCCGCTGCTCCTGCCTTCTGACTCGTGCTTCTTTCTTTTTTTTTTTGTTGTTGTTGTAGTGTGTGTGTGTGTGTGTGTGTGTGTGTTGCCCTGCCCAGCCCGGCACAGAGCTATGCGCGCGTGCCTTTGGGGGGGGGTTGGCCGACTTAATCGGAGGGAAAAAGGAGAAGGGAGAGCTACGCGGGCAGGAAGGATGCGCTCGTTGCTGCAGCTTCTGATTCAATTAGCATGAATTTCACAGCAGCAGCAGCGGCAGCAGCAGTAGCGGCGGCAGCAGCAGCATCGTCAGACTCGCTCGGCAAGCCAGCAGCAGCAGCAGCAGCAGCAGCAGCAGCAGCAGCAGCAGCAGCAGCACCCCGTGTCGGAGCCCCATCGAGAGGACCAGCGGCCGCTTCCCAGCAGCATCCCGCCCCGGAAAGCAGCGTTTGAAAAAAAAAAAAAGGAGGAGGGGGGGCAGAGAGAGAGTGGAGATCGCGTTCTCAAAAAAAAAAAAGGGGTGAAGAGCGATCACAAGTAGGGACCGGAGCGCCAGTGACAAGTCTCCAGGACTGGAGGATTGTTGAACCGGACAAACAAAGCACTCTGACGCTGGTTCAGAGCTTCGGCGATGGTTTCATCCCGTTAAAAGGTGTCTTTCTCGGGTTTGCGGTTCTCCATTTCATGACCTACATTGATTTGTTTTGTCAGAAAAGAGGAGAGGGAATTCAGCGTCGCCGCACTTGGAAATAGCCTTCCCGTTTTTTTGTCCTCCCCTCTCGCCTTCCTCCACCCTCCCCCTCCCCTCCACCCGGTCCTGTATTCTATTTATTTATCCATCCCCTTGTTTCGCTGCTCTGGGGCTGCAGGCAGCACGGGGTTCGGCGCCGCTTCAGGGATTTGAAGCACCCGAAACAGGATTTGGCTGCTCTTTCATCTCGGCAGCCTTGCTTTTCTGCCGCTCTTTCTTTTTCGCCTCTCCCTTTTGCAGCCTGCTTCTTCTTCTTTTTTCTTTCTACGCCTATGTATCTCTCTATACTGGCGCCCTCCGTTCAAGTTGTCTCCAAAAAAAGCTCCAAAGGGATGTCGGGAGTCTTTTTCTTGGCGATGGAGCATTGGCTTCTGGGAGGAGAAACCCTCTGAAGATCTCCCCCAAGGCGAAGGAAACCCTGTCGAACAATTAACTTAAAGAGCTGTACACAAGATATATTTCAAGGAGCTAAGATGGAGTCTTGTGTTTCACAAATTGGTTCTGCTAAGCTGTGATTATTTGTTCTCGGGTTCCAAGGAAGTTGCTTGTGAGACAAAAGAGGTTAAGTTTTATACAAAAGCTTTAATTGTAGTAGTAGAGGAGTGGGAGTTGCTTTTCTTCTCAAGGATCGGAAGCTTTTGGATATCAACATTAGACTGTTGGAAGATTTTTGGGGTCTTTCTTTTCAGGAAGGATTTTGTAATTTTTTTTTTTTTTCCGAATCATTTTTGGGATTTTCAAACGAGGATCTCTTTTTTTCTCCTTTCTTGGCTTATTTTTCAAATTTCAAAAAAAAAAAAAAATCTGCTGTTTTCTTCTCCTCCCTGGGCTGGAAAGCAGGGGATCATGGGCCCTGGATTCATTTGAGATGATCACTTCCTGTTTGTGTCGTCTGAGGGGGAGGGGCCTTCTGTTCCTCTCAGGCCCCGCCCCCATGGAGCAGGAGGTGGAAGTGGAGGTGGACGGTGGGTCGCTACTGATGCCCAGGCCAGCTGTGGCGTCGCCGGTTGTGTGGGCCAGTCCGGCCTTCCTCTTCCGGTTGGTGCTGTCTCTGGCGCTGCTGGTGTTCCCCTGCCCGGCCGTGGCGGCCCGAGTCTCCTCCTCCCTCAGTACCACCCACCACGTCCACCACTTCCACAACAAGCATGGCACTGTGCCCATCGCCATCAACCGGATGCCCTTTCTAACACGCGGGGGCCATGGTAAGATCCTCCGTTTCCTCTTTTCAGACCTCCCTCTTGACCCGATCGGCTCGTGATTCATCAGTTATGCTGAGTGAGGTAAAGCGAAAACACAAGTTTGAGTTTCGCGGAGCGACGCGGACTCGAGGGGTCAATGCCGGTTAATTTTCTTCAAAGGGGGGGTTGATTTGCGGTGCCAACGAGCTCTAAATTGAGTACATAAGCCCAGGCAATTGGTTCATCCATCTATTGATCCCTGTCGTCTCTCCAAAGACTGAGAGGAGCCAGGCCTGGGCGACCAACCTCCCTGCCTCGGCTCCCCTAGGCCTCCGTCTTGATTCATGCCCCCCCGAATTGGCGGATGATGTTTCCAGAAGCTGTTCCCTTCTGGGTTCTTTTTTTTTTTATTCCTTCTTTGGCGGCACATCGCCAGCCATCTGGGTCCCGCTACTTTGCCTTTTCTAGCTCAGCAGCCATCTTGGAAGTGCCGACGTATTGAACTGTGGCCAATTCAAATTCATGTAATCCCCACCCGTATTAACTGTGGACGTACGACGGCCGCCACCGAAAGAGAACGCCCGTACCTGGATGTCGAGATGGTAAATCGTGACAAGCTGTGTCGTGGTACATCGTGTTCTCGTGGAAAAAAAAACAAACCCATGGATAATTGCCTGTGCGCTACTTAATTTGCCCTACTTCCTACAGTATATGTCTTTGGCTCAGTGCTCTGTGGTGCATCAGTTGCTACGCTGTTCTTAGCCTAAGCTGTCAGGGACAAGGCAGAGTCTCACTCTGATGATTCCTTTGATGTTCCCCAACCCAAGCTTTTTACACAGCATTTCTTCCCTCTCCCCGTTTTGCCTCCGTATCCTCCCACCTCGTACATTGCCTCGACAGGAGACGTAAATATAATTTAGTCGATACAACGTATTGATTCTTCAGCACGTTCATGCTAATGCTGTTCCATTTGCATCCACTTAGCGCTTCGACAACAAGGCACTACTTCTCTCCGTGCACCCGTCTGTCTCTTTCTACCTCCGTCTCCTCTATTTACCTGTGATCTGTATCAATCGGTGTGTTGTCAGATGGGTAGATCAGCCTCACGTCAGACCCCCCCCCCCCCCCTCCCTCCCTTTGCGGTCGATCGGCTGTGGTGAAGCCTCTACAGACATGGCCGGCGCACAACTTGGTCCCGGACACTCGGTGCTGCATTGGATTCATGGCTACCCATATTCTCCTCCCAGCCCACAGCTGCATGCGCACAAGCCCTCGCAGTCCAACTGTGACTGAGCACGCGGATGAGGGCTGACCTGCGTCGTGGAGGAGCAGTAAAGGAATGTACAGCGTGCTGTCGATGACGGATTAATGAGGTTATCTTTTTTTTTTTTTGTTCACCGGGGGTGTAAAGTTTTATGAAACCCTTAAATTGATTTATCTTTTGAGTCTGGGAGCCTGTTTCACGAGTGGATTTGTATTTGATTCGGTTTGTTCACATTAAGACAATTGAACTATATTCTCATCATATTAGACAAATTGTGAAAGAATCCAGATAAATGGCATGTTTCCTATTACACTTCATTATTATTTGCATATGTTCTTTTATTTCCAGTTCAAATATAACCCTCATGTTCAAGAACAGAAGCACATCGATGATACAGTGGAAACATCATTTCCACTGTTTTACTCGACGTCTGAGGATGAATGTGAAATGTGTTTAATTGTATTGTGAAACACTCGAATGCACCGCTGCAGAAAACAGGAAAACAGGCTTAAAAACAATTGATGACTCTATTTTCTTAGTGATTTTGCTTTTCTCTCTCGAAGAGATTAGTTGGTAGTCAGTTTGGGTTTCAATGCAGCTGAAAGTGTCTGTTGTTTCACGTGTTAAGCGTCTCCATGCTGTTGACCTCAGGACAAGCAGGGTGGATCTCTGGTGTACGTTGCAGTCTGAATTATTCCTGAATATTTCTCAACCTTCAATAACTCGGATCAGCTGCTGATTACACAAAGCATTCATCGATCCCATCTCTGTTTCGGGTAATTAAAATCACAACATGAATCATTTCCACACAATGGCAGTTGTTATCTTCTAAAATGGCAGCTCAAACCAGTGTCCGCCCCTCATTGCTGTGTTTTATTTTTTATTTTCCTGCCTTCCCTTTTCTCCTAGCTTAGATAATTGGATTGCACCTCTCACATTTTGAGTTGCTAAGCTATTTAAATTGACATAATTAACATAAAAATGTTCCCTGGCTCTCCCTCTCTCGCTCTCTCTCTCTCTCTCTCTCTGCGGATTTATGGCCTGTCAGAAGATATTGGCCTGCGAAAGAGAAATGGTACGCCGGCCCCCGTGAAAAGGCAAAGGCTACATCTCCATAACGAACTTAGCGCTCGGGCCGGGACGTCACCCGGCGCTCCACAGACCTGCCCGTCAGTCTTCTGTGTTTGTGCTCGCATGCTGCAAGTTTGACAATCATGCGTAAAGAAGTACATGCTGAGTGAGGGAGAAGAAGAAGAAAAAAGAAGCTTAGCAGAAGCAAGATGGAGAAGTTCTCTGGTTGGTTGGCTGTATCCGCTGTTCTTTTTCCCCGCCTCCCCTATGGCAATATGCTCTCGCAGTTACTAATGTACGCCTACACAGCAAACACTGCTGCTTCTCATTGGGTTTGTGTTTTATTTTAGTCGCACACTTCCAGCCTTTTCATTATCTCCTATAAGACAGCACACGCGTGTGTTGGAACGGCCGCTCTCGCGCGGGGAGTCGGTTTCAGTCGGCGTCGTGAATACTTCCATTTACAGCCCGGCATATCAAGTCCTTGTCTGAAATACCAGCTCTCCAAAGTATTGTCGACCAAGTGGCACAGCTTATTACCAGCACTAATACCCCACTCAGTGATAAGAGGCCTACTTGCTTCAGAGCCCTTTCGGTCCACAGTTTCTCAACCCGGTGTCATTTTTTCTAACACACCTGTTCTCGAGCCTTTTTGCCGCCACAGACACACACACGCACACGCACACTCTGCACACCGCTTCGGTCAAGCCTCCCGTCGAGCTCGCAAAGCCTCGGAAAGCCCCTCCACCTGCCTGCACAGTATGCTAAGCAAGCTGTCCGGTGTTCTGCTGGGCTTCCACTGTGGCCCGCCACCCACAGTCAGAGAGGAAGGTCTGTACGCGCCAACAAAGACGTGAAAATGCTTAATACTCGGCTGTTAATATTTTGCATCGAAACTGTGCATAAGGGCAGTGATTTTAATTTCCAACAGCTACAGTAACCCGGATAGGACCGCCCATCCGGGTTACTATTGAGCCAGAGCAGCGTCTGGCTGTATGTCTGAGGCAAACTGTTGTGTAGCCTCAAGCTACTAAAGCTATGTTGTTGAGTTTCCTTTAAGCAAAATGCTCTAAGAGACTTTTAGTTCCCTCTGATGAACAGTTATGCGATGTGTATGGGCTTTTAGTGTGAAAGGTAATAACAGAAAATACAATGTATATGGTCTGCGCTTCCTTAGTCAAGATGGAAAGTAGCATTAATGTCTGCCGTGTTGCTCGGGATCACTTAGTGTACCGTACAGGAGAAGTGTATTGAATGTGTCCATTAAGAACGGCACACTTTTGTGTGATGTTTTGATTCGCCGTGCCGAGTGATATTCGCATTCTGTGAGAATAAACATGACATAAACAACAATTTACATAACATACATTTAGACTGACGTGCAAATAATTGCACCAAAAATAATTAAATATTTCCCCCGGTGTGGAAAAAGAGCCTTATAGATTGAAGGTTCTGGTTTATCTGCTGCTCTCATCCCACAGCATCATTATTATGCTACATCTGTCTGGATGTCTGCAGCGCCGCACTCACTTGCTGGTACACACACACACACACCCACGTATGAATACACACATGCAGCACAACAGATGTGATTGCTGCATCCAAATATGCATTTTTCTGTATTTTCTACGACATTTGGGCAAATCTTTTTGGGTGAAACCAACTCGATGCACACGTCCTCCTCCCACATGTCTTTTAAATGGATCGGTACCCAACTGGGGCCACGACCTGGGACCCACATTTAATTTGATTGAAGATCTCCATTGTTACCAGCAACCGGCAACGATAGATGAAGAGATGCCCGACTCAGAGGGCCCGTTCTGTCGGTCCGAGACAGCGACCAATTGCAGCCTTCTATATGTAAAGCAGTTCATTACTGTCTGTTCAGATGCAGCAGAGTCTCGGCCATATTGCTCTGATTACAGTTAATTGGAGAGTCTTGACTGGTGAACTGCAGCATTTTACTGGGCTGTCTGCCTGGTGATAAGTGAGCCCCCTCCACACACACACACACACACACACACACACACACACATTGTCTTCTCTCTCCGATCCACTGGCATCGAGAAGGTTTGGTGTCGAAAGGTATGACTCTCTTCTGGGAGTCCGTACGTCGTTATGCCGTATAGGTGCGTGTTGCATTCAAAGTGCTTCCGCTCCCTATAGGTTATGTACACATGAACACACCGGCGCTGCAATTAGAGGGAGGTGATGTCAAAACCGCCCGACCCAAAAGCTTTACCCCCAAGGCATGTTTGATCATCACTGTTTCGCACCGGCGGCGTGTTGTCGGTGCGTCTCGCTTCACTCATCGATCATCCATCAACACATCTGTGCTTGCTTCCAAAAAAAAACAAAAAAACATCACTTATGCACACTTTTTTTTTTTTTTTACGACCCTGGGATTGGGGACGAAGAAAAAAAACAGTTTGTCATGCGAGGTAATCCTTACCTGAACACACCACTGCATAGGGCTAAAGGGATTAAAAAGCTCATTTTAATTCAGGCTGTCTTTGATGTTTTAGATGGAGAGCTTCCAAGAGATTTTATTGCTGGTTGGATCACTTTGTCCTTGGCAGTGGACGGTGTATATCCACCGGGGGGGCGACCGGAAGTGGGCATGGTGTTACATACGTGTGCATATTTTGCAAGTTTGCCTTGTAGAAATACTCCCAAGGTTAAAAATATCTCCCGCAGTAGCTAAGGGCTAGATTTCAAGAATGATTGCGAGCATCCTTCCCGTCTTCGCCCGGTCCATCATAATTGGTCACCTAAGAAGCCGAGGACGGACTCTGTGTCCGTGGAAACAGGCGTGAAATGGAAGGTTGACCTTGATCACCTCAGACTATCAAATGATTTCAGATTCTGACAAGACCGTAATTACAGCTGCTCCCACATCGCCTTGGCCTTCCCTCAGCGCTCATTGTGCTTTGTGTGGAGATTTTGTGCTTCACACAAATGATTTTTTTTTATGTTCAAACCTGACCAACAAAGGAAATCACATCCATTGGTATCCCTCCAGCAGAACTATGTTTACAGCAAGGCCTCTATTGGGAAATAGCGTGTATATATATATATATATATTGCTTTGCCAAAGTCAAGTAAAACAGTCAGTTTCTGTTGTTTGTCATATTCAAAACATGAATTGCATCAACAAAATGATATCTGAAGAAAAGAATTGACGGCTACTGTAAATGTATCCATTACATAAAAGTGTAGTAAAGTATTGCATTGACACAGTTTATACATATGCTACAAAGTTGCACTCATTGCTTTACTGTGTGATTGAATGAATACAACCCACACTTGTCTGAGAGGTCTCGAGCGTGCAACCATAACTGGCAACCCAATTTATAATGTTTACTGCTGCCGAATGCAAGATCAGCCGTGGACGGACACAGAGGAGCACGCTCACTCACGGATGGATGCACTTGCAATCACGTGCTCCTCAGAGATAACGATGGCAAAAGTGTTTGTTTAAATGATGTTTTACCGTAAATATCCTGCAGCCACGAGGTCTTTGCATGTCTTGGACTGACTCCTCCCCCTTTTGCTGGCCTTTAGTTGTCATGACATCCCACCTCACATTATCCTTGAAGTAATTGGAGAGATATTGCATACCCACACACTGTTGACCTTCCTTTGTTAATTCAATTCCCCATTGTCATCTCTGGCATGGATTCCTTTACCTTTTTAGCTTGAGCATATAATTACCATACAGATTAATTCCAGTGTCAGTGTTGCTTGTAAACTGCTCTATTTGCTTTCCTCCATTGCCATCTTTGCATTTGTAGTTTCCTCTCCAGTCGCTTCACCTTCATCTTATTTTCCCGACCATGTCAGCGTCTCTTTTATGCGTTGTCTCTTTCATTGGAACCGTGATTTCTGCGCGCCCCGGTCCACTTCCTGCGGGAGAACAGCCGATCTTTGTCGTCCTCGGCGCGATGTCGTTTGCTTTGCTCGACTGCACATGCATACCGATGAGGTCAGCTGCAGTCTCCACCCATCTCTCCGCCCTCTCCTGAACAAGCAGGGCCGCCCGCCCCCCGATTCCCGAGGACAGACCACCATCTTCCCTGAAAACCGCCCAGTGTGTGGCCCCCTCTTCTCAAGTTGTGTCCTTTTTCTCTCACCAATGGCCTATATCACTGGTTACTGTGCTAATGGCAAGCTGCTATGTTTGATAATCACCACTTTATCTCTGGGCTGCAGGGGGAGGTCAGGTGCAGTGTATGTGTGTGTGTGTGTGTGTTTCTGTGTAGGGATGTTGAGGGGAAGAGCTGTTGAGCGCTTTCCTTTGAGAGTCAAGTCACAACCCTTCTCTTTCAGAGAAGCCATTAGTATTCATTATTCTCCCTCCACACCAACTCAAAGGCGCACAACCACATGCACGGACACGCACATCGTGATAAGAAAACGAAAGGACGCCTCAGGTGTTCTGGCCAGTTAAGATAAGCTTGCTGGTTTGACATTTTCTGTCCTGTCCCACACCCTCCAACCTCCCAATCCCTTTTTTTTTTTTTTACACCTGAGCATTTGTGCTTCTGTGAATGGGGATCCGAAAAAGCTGCCAAGACCCAAAATGGAGCGAGTTTGTCATCTGCATTAAGTTAGTCCAGGGATTTTTTTCGATTGTTGGGCTCACAATAGCTTCCATCGGTGTTCTTCTTTCGTTTGAGAACGTCTGTGTCTCCGCCTTGGTCCTCGGCTTCAGGTCAGGGCTTGTTTTAGTTTGTGAAGAGCAATGCAGGGCAGTGGGCGCATGGAGCAGCTCTCAGCCACAGCTTGAATCCACATTCCTGTTGCCTGACACCACAAACACACTTCAGCAGTGCCCTCAAACCTTATTAGTATGTGCTCGCTGGCATATGAGTGTCTCTGGTCGCTGTCTTGCTTCGTGGCGTGAGTATTTGTTCTCCGCTGACACCTCTAGGCCTATGAATGAAGTGGGCCGTGTGGACTTGTCATCCTGTTGTTTGGGCTTTAGTTTATTCGCGACACAATGGCAGCCTCAGTTTGTGACTGAAACGAGCGGGCGACGCACCAACAGAGCGGCCGAGCTCGCGCTCGTGGACGATCTTTCGCAGAGCAGATGCAGTTTTCACCAGATTGGTGTTGTGATGGGCTAGACGGGATTCAATAACCCAAATGAACAGATTTAAGCACAGCTATCAACCATCCACTGCAGCGTTGTATCAAAGACGTCTGGTGTGATCGAGCGTCGATAATGGTTTCAGTTCCCTGTTGGAAAGTAAAGTGGTGAACATTTTCAAAATATAGCGTAGGCTTAAACTGATATTGATGTCGGCGTCCAAAATATGTTCTGCAGTAAATTGCTTCACTCCTGTCTGTTTCTTCAAACCGGTGGGCATGCCAACCGCCATCTACTGTGGGTAATACCATGGATAAGTACCTCCTACAACCCCAAACTATCCCTTTAAGGGTGTTTTCAAGTCCACGTCCCTTTTATTAGTGTTTGATAGAGCACCGTAAAGCCTCTTGTCAGGACAAAATAAAGCTCCTTCAACATGTACCAGTACACGAATCACCTCTGCTCGTGAGCACGTCTTCCCCCGCTCGCCAGTGAAATTGATTGGCCCCCGTCTCGCTCTCACGTGTTTGGGCGCCGAGACGAAATAAGGTGTCGTACACGACCGCGTCGACAAGATAACGCATTCCGCCCCAACACGGCTATTCATAGTTCTTCTATTAAAAAGGAAAGGACTGAGTGAGGAGGAGAGGAAAGATTGCACATTTGCCTCGCCGAGGTGGCGAGGATACTCCGCCGCCTCCGGTTTGATTAATGCCCCACCGAAAGCAGGAGGAAGCCACGCACCAATACATACGGGACATTGCGTGGCCGTGAATGGAAATAGCATCGAGCCGGTATCATTTGCAAGAATAGTGCTGTTGACAGAACGTTTTTCTTATGAGTTATATTTTGAAATCCATCCTCTCAAGCCTTCATCAACAGCGTCAGGTGCAATTGAATCGCGGTTTCTCTCTTCTTTTTTTTTTGACAATAAAGTGTTTCTTCCTTGAGATTTAGCTGTCCTAGCGTTTGTTAAAAGTTGTCATTTAGCTCAGGGGAGGTGACATGCTTACTCTGCAGTGTTGCTGGCGACGTTCTCTCATACTCCTGCCGCACATGAAAGCACCACGGGCACATCAGAGGGAGTGCATCGCGGCGTGGGCAACGTCTTGGCTTTGTAGATGGCAGAGACGAGGGGATCTTCAGAGGGTGCAGTGATGTAAGCGCGTTTTAATTATTTAGCCGTCAGATATTAAAGCGCCGCGACGAGGGTGCCTGCGCCAAGGATTTGCATCTCCACTGGGAGTGCTCGCCATTAATAAACAAAGTGGCTTGTATTATGCATGGCTGATGCTTTGAAAAAGCGCCACCTCTGCCACTGTACCCAACCCAAAGGAGTTTTAGGATTCAGAGAAGAAAATGCTTTCATCAGCTTTGCAACTATGTGAATGCAAGCCCACATTCCTCAGCTAGCATTGCTTACAAACAACATCAGTATTCGACAGGGCCTTTTGCAAATGAAGCTGTCCATGAACAAAAAGGCTTAAAGTGTTACCAACAACAAAAGATGCTCTAAGTAGACTGCAGACATCTTCCAGGTGCGTCTGTGTTGTGATTGAATGAATACAACCTGCAATTGACTAACCCCTCCGTCTAGACACCAATGTGCTGTAAGGAATCATCAAACACGTAATTAAAGCACCAACAAGCTGCACTGTTCGCAAGCAATGGGCTCAAAGACACTTCTTACAATCTTGCCAAAAGCAAAATGAAAGTAACCAAGCCGTCTGCCGGCGGAGCAGCATCTGAGTTGCAGCAACTTACTCCGCCGTGTGCATGTTGGTGGCTCTGTTAGCTTTCAGCAAAACAACACACGACGTCCAAACCAACACAAATGAGCGGCCGATTGGCCCGAGAGGCACTCAGCGGTGCGTGTGCTGGTCGTTTCTTTCGCCGTTATTCAAACACTCCGCCAATCCCCACACTGGGAGCAAAGCAGTGAACGGAGGCTCAGGGATCACTCGCAGCCACCGACAGTAAATGATCTTTTTTATTCTGAAAGTGTAAGTCAACACAAGCACAAGAGGTCCTTGAACAGAATGCATGAATAGTGGCGGACATGCACAGGCACACGCGTGACCGAACGCACGATGCTCCTGGCAGGGGATGAATATTATATCATCATGCTGGAAATTGGACAAATATGTGCAGGAAGTCTCGCACATGACCTCTTTGTGGAGCCCGGGCGGTGCTGAGGGACATGAGGCTCATGAACTGAGCCTGTTTACGAGGCAGGGCTCAGCATATGAGACAGCACATTTGCGGCAATGTACACAAATGCTTTTGCGGTGCGCGTTGCGTCAATGTTTACAACCCATTATACTGGTAATGTTGGGAAATACCCAATGATGTGCTTACTTGCATTTCTCTGAACCATGAAAGGCAAATAATTAGAGATTATACAACATTCACTACAATTCAAACGTTGGAAATTGCCTGCCACAACAGTTTGATTGGGTACAGAGAGGACAACTCTGTGTCTGAATGGTCTTCCTCGCTTTGAGGTTGGAGAAATTCTTCTTTATAAATAGATGATATTTTGTAAGAAGGGTTTGTTTTGTACACGGGGAACAAAACGCTGTACTATGATTCAACCCGACTGACAGCTGAAAGGCCAGGAAGAGACAAAGATCCCTCTGAGCCACAGTTGAATGAGAATAGAAGGATTCATCAATCATTGGTAAAAGAAACTGGAAGCTAAGCATCAGTTTTAAATAGAAACAGATTCCTGTTTCAGTGTCAAGTGCACAATAATGAAGCATATGAAAAGCTGAAAATAGCTATTACTAAAACCTCCACATAGGTCTGTCTGGGTTTGGAGTGATTTGAATATTATTCTATGGATGAATCTCACCGCTGACTGACTGAAGAAGCTCACTTTCTGGTTCAAGCATGATCGAGGATCATTTGGGCCTTTCTGATATGGAAAATAAATCAAATTGATGTCTGAATCATATTGTTTTTAAGTCACTGCACTATTGTATATGATTGTTATGGATTTGTTGTATTATTTATATTCACTGTGGCTTTAAATACTGGATTATAACCTGTTGCATCTGAAAAAAAGGTATAAGACACATCAAAGTACCTCCAATAAACCTGGCATACCAAAAGGTAGTCGACGACTAAGAAACAGAGGATTACCAGGGAATGGAAATCCAGCAAGTACCAAGGCTGAATACTTTCCCTTAGTTGTTGATGCATGTTTAAGTATCCCATGTTTTGTTAAATATCTTAAGAAAGGCTTCGTCCGCTGGACTGAATTCTGCGCCGTTACCTTCGTGATCAGTGCCACATTAACAATACTCGGTCTCGTTTCTCCCCACCTACGGTGAACACTTTTTGGTCCATTAAACATTCATCTTAAGAACCAGCTTTGCTCAGCTGCTCTCCCGCTTGCCTCCATCCTGCCTTTCATTGTATATTCAAAAACCCTCTCCATGCTTGTATTGCCTTCAAATATTTAAATCTAATTCCTTGACTGAGAGCACTCACAGCAAGCAGGATGTCAACAGGGGTTTCCTTGTCAGCTTTTGTTTATTCCATCTGGTTGATGGAGGAAGCAACCCACAGGAGGGGCAGTATATTGGCTGCGCTTGTTTTATACCCATGATTTATTTTTACTGCAGTCCTTTGGGACCACTGATTTCTCGGCTTAATTATTCCTTGTAGCTGCGCCGTGTTGTTATGGACTTTCAAGTGCACCAAGGCAAAATGTGATATATTGCTTCGGCAGAGGTGTGCATTTGCACTGTTTGAAATAATATGTCGGGACGTGAAATTGAAGGTTTACAGAGGGAGCTTGACAGGCAGCAACCTCCTGCTGCGTCTCCGCATCCACACGCATCACATAAATACATGTGTACGCACACGCCCACGCGCCTTCCACCGGCGGAAAAGTAACTTTGCAGAGTTCCAGTGAACTTCAAAGATTCTGCATCTTCATCCGACACATCGGTGTCAGGGCTCTGATGGCTGACAGACAGCGGCATCCATCACAATCGTCAACCCACCCCGCCACCCCCGCGTCTACCGCTAATGTGCCCACCAGTCATCCCTGCATGCAGCCTGCGTGGCAGAAAAAGGAGGACTGAGGGGAACATGGGGTGTCTGGCGGAAATGAGGAAGAATGGTGGAAAGGGTGGAGATTAAGGGAGTCGGGAAAAGACGGAGAGCTTGCACAGTGGGGGCAAAGGAGGGTTGGAGAGTTTGAGAGATAAAGAGAGAGAGAGAGAAAACTACAGAGTGATAGTCTCGGTACGGTGTGTTTGAAGCCCTAACTCATCTTCTTGCACACAGAGCCTTGACACACTTAAATCTCCTCCCCGGGGCCTTTGGAAGGTCTGTAGAGATGAACCAAGGCACGACTGGATCAGAACCATAGATACGCGAACCCCTGCTACTTCCCCACTCGGCTCCACTTTACTGCCATCTTATCCCAGCCCATCAGTCATCTCACTGCAGAAATGGGTTATTCGAAAGCACGCTCAGGTGACGATCCCATTTGGGGCATACCGAAAGGCGCCTTCGTCTTCACGGTTCGGTGCCGCGAAGGCCATAAATCTCGCTCTCCTGCCCACTGCGTGATTGAAATGTGCATCAACGTGTTTTTTTCTTTCTTTTCCCTTTTCATCACCTTATTCCACATGTTGTGAAAAAAGGCCCCTGATAATGCAAACACCTTGAAGGTCGAGCCCTTTGATACTTTGAGAATTTTCCATCTGGTGTTGCATTAATACGAGCATATAGGTGAGACTTTTCATCTTCAGACTGCTGCAGAAGGGTGGTTGTATCTTAGGTGTGGACCAGGTGCTGCCTGTTCCCTATTGGCGTGGAGGAACGGCGCAGGTCAACATCTACTGAGAGCAAGTCAAGTGAAAGTGATAACTCGAAGTGGCTTGTAAACTAGAGTGATTGCAGTGGAGAACAGCGGAGGCAGAGCTTTCTAATAGTAGCAGGGCATCGAAGGCTATCCAGCATCATCCAGTATCGACAGAGAGAGTGGAGTCTATAATCTGTCTGCGACAATAACTGTAATGTGGGGGCCTTTATCTGCCAATGGAGCGGAGGGGGAGGGGGGGGGGGGGGGCAAGAGGCTTATCGCATGGCCTGTATGTAGGGCTAATTACCCAGTTGCCCATCCTCTACAAGCGTCACCATGTCCTCCTCTTCTTCTTCTTCGTCATGCCAACTACCTCATTGGGCAGATTATTGACAGGGCACGTGGGCGAGCGGAGAGGCGCGCTCTGGCAGAATATCTGGAACTAGGATGATCGTTTCCCCCCCCAGAATCTTCCATTTCAAACTGCACAGCTCAGTGTAGAATATCTTTCCTGGAATATATTACGGGGAAGAAACATGACATTTCATCTGCCTATTTGTTGATGCTGGAGGACTAAGCGGCCCCTTTGCCACATAAATTGAAACTGGCATTGAACACTGCTCCTAAATAGGGAGGATTCACTTTTAATTTGACTCTCCGAAGTAACTCAGACTCTTTGACATATTTTCAACTTAAACTCGTGTATCTTGTGTCCTGAAACCACGGAGCCCTCTTTAGCGGAGCTCTCTTAGTGCATATTCATCAGTCAGGATAATGGCCGTCCAATACACAAGCACAGTTGCCCTTTTCGGCTCGGACAGAAGGCTAGGTTTACCCGCACAGGGTTAGATTACAACTAGCTGTCAACAGGAAACTAAATCCCACAGAGACGAAGCATTATTGTGCCGTAAGTGGGCCTTGCATCAGTTAAGGTTGTATTTTTAGTCCGTAATGATCCCATTACAGGCCTGCTTACTCTACAGTTACCAAAACAAACACCTTGTTTAAGTCAAACTAATTGCAACCGGATTCATTTGTAACAAGGACGCAGCGAAAGTCATTTGGCATTTGTGGAATTAAAGCGATAGACGTGTGCAAGCGAAGCAACCGGTAGACATTTCTAGCTCAAGGTAGATGGATGGTTTGGCGTGGAGATAATTAAGGCTACATCCGGGCGCCGCCAAACAAACGACCTTCCACCTGGACTCCGCGTCTCGGATGCTTGCAACGTGCTTGACCTTCCGCCGTCCACTTGTCTGCGTCTGTCTGCATTTGAATCATTTCCTGCGCAGGAGCCTTGATCTGTTTCCCAATGATTTAGTGTTGTTTTCCCTTCTTTCTTTCCCTTTCATCATCACTCTTCTTCGCGATTAGCATCCCCTTTGCTGCGCTGCAGTATTTTAATTTCCATTTTCTTTCTTTTCCATTATTGATGGCCGGATAAAGAGCGTGTTTGCAATGAGTGGCCGAGAGTGATGTATGGCCATCTTGTGTGCCGGGGCTTTGATGCAGAGTTCGTTGGAGTTCCCAGCACTGCACTTGACTTGAATCATTTCCCCCGCTGAGAGAGTCTGTGAGTCTAACTGTCAGTCATCCGTCTTGCTTTGTCAGTGCCCTCCAACCAGTCGTAGCCCTCCCATCTCCCTTCTGGACATGCTCTGTGGTCTCTCATACAGCGCAGAGAAACGGAAAGCTCTCCAGGTATTGATTGTGTTTCACTCTCAGGTAGAGGCTATTGTCCATGAGCCGTACTTTGGAGATCAAAAGGTCAGCGCTCTTGAAGAGTAATAAACAAGATGGACGCCGGGCGCCGGTAGAGGCCTTCTAAGTGGTAGATAATGGATGCACTGTTGTACCCTCGTCAACAGGAACATTTGAAAGTTTTTGATTGTTTCTTTGCCCCCCTAAAAGCAAAGTCCTCCGGTCGTGCTTGGACACATTAATTGGCAACTTGGTCCGCTCAGAAATCAGATCTTACAAAGGTCTCCCTCCTCACACCAAACAAGACTTTCAAGTGGAAGAGAGGAGGAAAGCTTACTGCTGATTAAATAACCAATATTTCCTGACTTCAAAACGATAGCTTTTTTTATAACTAATAAATTGTGGAGAATTTATTTGGAAAATGTGTTCATTACCAGATTAGCTGAGCTTTGTTCGTGGTTTTCTTCAACAAAATCAAATCTACTTATTCTGCATCTGCAGGCAGTGAGATTAGGCGGCAAAAATAATAGGTGATTTTTTATTTTTTATTGAGAGTCTGTATATGAAATTAACTGATCCCTCCACCGTTTTACTGCTGCTCTTGTACATTTGTACATTTCAAAGTTAAACATTAAAAGGCTGGATCTATGAAGAACGCTGTGCTTTTGTTCTTGTAGTAAATGTACCTGAATACTATGTTGAGGTATGTATTTATGTATATTTATACTTCTAGTCTACTTCATCTCAGAGGAAAATATGTTATTTTAAATTACACTACATTTATTTGACAATATAATAAGTGACTAGTTACTTTGCAGACTTTAGTTTAACATGCTCTACCTTTCCTAGCTGCAACATGGAATTATAAACTTTGGTAATGCATCAATAATTATAATCCAAAGACAAAGACTTACCGTAAGTACATTACTGGAACTGGGCCATCACCATAAAGACTATGCTTTTATTTTGGGTAAATTAAATATATTTTTATACGATTACTTTTAGGAAACATTTTGAATGCAGGACACCTCGTAACAGAGTCAATCTAATATGACTCACTCCATGCTGTTGCTCTCACACAAACAAAAAAGCCACTTGCTAATCATGCCCATTACCACAAATAGCAACAGAAATGTGATTTAATGAGCCCTTCTCCCGTTCAAACATTAAACGGTGAGATAAACAGTGTTTATCTCATTTAAAAATGACATACCTTTGTGTTAACTGAAGTCCTTGTCTTGATAATCCTCCAATAAAATTAATTACACGGTGTACATTTTACGTGCAAAACGTTTGTTTTATGGTACCAAAATCTCAGGTGCAATTATAACACCATCCGACGCGTGCTGGGTAATAAAACCAGAGCCCTGCTCCGCTGTTTGCATGTGGCGCGGTGAACAGAAGTTGATGTTGGTTCGCTCATGTCACAGTCAAAGTGCCAGCCTGCGTGAGTCAATTTGTGTGGATGGCAATATAATATGTGTTGTGGGTACACTGTTGCTGTGTGTGTGTGTTGCACAAAAGGCCAGATAGATGGAAGGACCGGAGCAGAGAGGGAAGGGGGGGGGGTGGGAATTAATGAATGCAGGCGCAGTGGGCGAGCAGGTGAGAGATGGAGAGCGCTATTTCCCCCCCTCTCTCTCTCTCTCTCTCTTCCTCTCTCTCGCTCTCTTCTCTCTGAGTGCCGGGAGGTGACCTCTAGCTCAGCGATATGAAGAGAATGTCACGCAACATTACCCCTCCCTCTGCCCCAGACACAGACACGTTTTTTTTAAAAACTTTTTGTGCCACGCCGTGAAGAGAAAACAATTCTTTTTTTTTCTCCCTCCTTGATTAATGTCTGATTTGTGGGCAGGCGGTACCCAAGAGGCAGGAAAGAAAGGATTCTTTTACGCATTTGTTCTCTCTGATCCGACCGCATGTATTAATCAGACCGGCGAGCGGCTCCGTGGAGGACCGGTGCGATTCGGGGGGCTTCCTCCCTCAGGACGTCACTTGTGATCCATTCTCATTGGTTAGCTGACCTCCCCGACCTGACGGTGCTGCTATTTCACATTTCAGGCCTTTTATGGGAATATTTAATCCCTGTGGAGAACCTTTATGCTGTATGTATAAAGTAAGGCTAAGGTCAAGAGCCAGCTGCCATATGATGAATAATTAATACGTGCCTTTGTCCGATGAATCATCAAGACACACATCATCTATTTTTGCTTCCCTATCTGTTGTGTTCGTGGACTTTGTTCTGTACTGTTGCGTGGGCTTGGGCAATGTGACGAGATTGATGTTGAACAAGATGTTGGTTGGCCACATGTCCATGACAACAGGGAGATATTACCAGATTACAAATGTCATTATTGACTAAGATGGTTACAGAGATGAGGACTCGGTGCCACGTCAATCTGTGCTTGTGGACAAAGAGAGGGAAGAGAAGGTGGACCATCGCTCGCGGTGCTTTTGTGAGCAATCAGTGATGATGATTTGAATGTCAACATAATGAATGAACTATTCGGTACAGCCCGAGTAATTACCCAGGTAGCCATTGGTCCAGCGGGAAAGCCGCCTCTGTTTCTCGTCAGCAGAAAAAGAATGCAAATGGACCTATTTTGCAATTCTTTGGTTTTAAAACCAACGTCGCAGAGAAGACAGAGAACTTCAACAACGTGATTTGTATCGGTGTGATAAACAAGTAAAGATGAAACCAGATGGAGGCGGTCTCTGCTCCCGCCTGAAAAATTCACCGACCAACAGAATACGTTAGCCCGCCGCCGCCTCGATCAACAGAAAGCAACCCGACCATCACGGCGAGCAACCAACCCACGATCATCGGCAAAGAAATACAAATGTGACAGTCAACGACGGCCAGACTGTACGAGGGGACTCACCACCAGCTGATTGATCTGTTTAATGATTTCAGCTTGCCCTTTAGTAAAATAGCACTTACTTACACACTGCGGTCACTTATAGGGTTTACAATACACACCATTGCTATTTATATCCATGTGCGTCTCTCTCTTTCGCCTTTCTTTAGGACAATACTTTTTGTATATAGTTTATCTTAAAGCTATATCATCAGTAGGGACATTGCAGTATCTCACCCTGCTGTTGCCGTGTTGAGACAGGAAGCTGTCACAGCGCTGTGTTACACGCAGACTCTGTCAAGATGGCATCGAAAAGCATGTGACAGATCTCCAGCAGCGCACTGGTGACATGTCAGTTTGGTTGATTACCCGGCAAAGATGGGGATTGTCTTCCAGGTTGGTGGAGCATCCATGAGTGCCCCTCTGCATGGTTATTTAATTACTGAATTAAGTAAAGAGAACCCCCGCCCTCCTCCCCTGAGATAAACCACAACTTATCTCTGTAATTACTTGTCAGTCCTGACCATCAGATAACACTGGCATTCCATTTTTTATACAAGACCTGTACCTTAAACTCCTTTCAGTCAGTCCAGATCACACATTGAAGCTTTTCAGCGAGCGACAAGGCAGGGCTGGTGTTAAATGCTAGCATTGTCATGTCAGATATGACGGGCGGTCCCTTTAGAGGGAAGCTGTCAGCAGCTTGTCGGGCCTGACGCGCGAAAGGCGAGGGGAACATTAGGTTGTGGTTATGGACAGCGGGTGGCGAGGGCCGGCTCGAGCCAAACAGGAACTTGCCGTTTGTTATTTTAGCGACTTCTTTGTCTGCACCTGGGGGATGCTTCCAAGGTCTGCAAGTAAACAGCCAGCAACGAGCAATAAAAAGATGCCTCATGCGTGTCACGGACAAAGTGCGTTGAAGTGATTGCTTTGTGGAAGAATCTGGGAGGTGAGGAAAAGCAAGCAGTTGTGTGCATGTTAGCACAATTTGTGTCGGGGAATATCTTCTGCAGAGCTGATTAGAGAGTCCAGCAACATTCATTACACTGTTTGCGTTTAGACGAGCTCTGCTAAGTGTCATCCCAATACCTTTTTTGACGAGTGGAGAACTCACTCGTGTGAGTGGCAGAAGGGATCCGGGCATCTGGAAAAGGTGACTTTCGCTCCAAACAATGCTGAGCTTTTTGATTGGCGGCGAGAATATCCACTCCAGTCTGTCTGCGACTCGTCGCTATTTGATTATGAATTAAGCTCGACACGCTCGAGGTGAACCGATATCTTGTTACAGGTGTGGCGAGAGATAACTGATAATCTTTTCCTCATATTTACTCAAGACTCAAGGACGTCTTACACAATGGGGACGCCGTAAGACAAGGGATTACTGTGTGAGAGAAGCACGACGCTCGCAGGGCTTCTCTTTTTTTTTAAACCAATTTCATGAACAAAAGCTAATACAGAAAACTGCTATGCACTTGTTTTAGTGTATGTATCAACCAATGTGTCACCATTGGAGAGGTCAGTCTGTTTTACTGTAGATTTCTGTGAGCCATCGGCTAAAACAGAATATTTTTAATTATAAGTAATGTTTCCCGGGGGTTTAGTACTCAATCCCGGTCTCTGACACACTGCTTTCTTTTCCTAATTTGTTTTATCCCATTAGAAAGCTAACTTTTTGATAAAAGGCTCACAGCTGTAATGGCATTATGAAAGGCGAGAGGGGAGGGTTTGAAAACATGGACGAGAAAGAAGTTTGCTGAGGAGTAACCGCAGCGCTGCGTTGGTGTGTTCCCTTGTTTTTGTTTTCCTGGCTTTGGCTTGTTTTGTTGTTGTCATTATCCAAAGTTTGAATCATATTGAATTCTGTCGGTCCCTCCCCAAGTTTCCCCATTCCACGGAAAGAAAACCATGAAATGCTGTAGCACTCCTCTGACACTTGTTTGTAAAAACCTATTGTTCAGACTGAACAAATATCTGCTGTTACTGACTTGTGCATTGTGCTGGGAAGGCAGATCAGCATACAGTATGTTCTCCAAAGTTAGTGTTATTTTTGCCCATTTGTGTGGGTGTGTGTGTCTGCATGTGTGTACACTACCGTTCAAAAGTTTGGAGTCACTTAGAAATGTCCTTGTTTTTCAAAGAAAAGCACTGTTTTTTTTCAAATTAGATAACATTAAATAAGTCCGAAACACACTCTATACATTGATAATGCGGTAAAAGACTTTTCTAGGTGGAAACGTCTGGTTTTAATAAAATATCTACATAGGTGTGTAGAGGCCCAGCAGCTATCACGCCAGTGTTCTGATGGTACTTTGTGTTTAGAAGACCAATGGATGACTAGAAAAGCACATCTTAAAACAGTTGCTGGTGAGAGAAGCTATGAAACAGTTCTTCCTCTGAGCTAGTTGAGCATCTCATTTGTGGGTTCCATTAAACTCTTAAAATGGCCAGAAAAAGAGAAACTTTCATGTGAAACTCTTCAGTCTATTCTTGTTCGTAGGAGTGAAGGATATTCCATGCCAGATCTTGCGAAGGAACTGAAAATTTGTCTGCGTGACGCCAAACTTTTGAACGGTAGTGTACACATACATTTCTGGAATCTCACGGACAATTAGCATCGTCAAATAACTTGATAAAGACGTCACTTTTCCGTAACATCGATGGAGCTAAATGCAGACAACTGGACGCTGGCCCACAGCAGGAAGTGGTCCACTCGATGACATTTCATCGAGTGGAACGATGCTGTCGTGGCGTGTCCCTGTTACATGACAGACGGAGCTTTTCATCCCACCACCGGGCAGCAGATGGCTGCCAATGTGACTGAACATGAAGCCAGTGACAGCTTGGCTTCAACACCTCTGTCAGTGTTTTCCAAAAAAAAATCGCCAGTTTATAGGAAATAGCAGAATGTAGTAGACAATGGGAATACCCAATGGTATCAATGGTGGGATAATGCGCCTCACTTTGCAGAGCTCCAAGGTTGTTTCAGATAAACACCCCCAACAAAAACAGGAATGTATTTCATTTGCAACGCTGTGTAAATAATCTTGGACTGCATAATCACCACTGCACCACCATTCCTGCTGGTGATCTGCATCACGCGGGTTATCTCAAGGGCCCCAATTAAAAACGTCCCCTGATTCGGGAACATTGTCGTCCTGGAAATGTGATGCAGCTTCCTCTCTCTCACTGCCCTCATCTCAGAGATCCTTTCCATCTTTGACAAAAAGATAACAAAAAATGTTCTGTTCTGCACTCCGATTTGAAGAGATGGAATATAAAAAGGGAATATGAAGGACAGAAAAAGGAAATCAGAGCTGCTTAGAAAAGACCCGGGGCTTTTACAGCCCTGTAAGGCCAGAACGGATGAAAGTAAATAGCACTGTATTGATTGTGGGTATTTATAGTGTTTGAATCTTAAAGGCAAAAACATATTTTGTGTGAAACAAAACCTTTTGTGCAACTCAAGACAACAACAAAAAAGCACGCCTGATGACCCAGTGGCCAGAGTTTAGTCTTTGAGGTTTTGTTTGTCACATTTAAATTGTTCTGTTTCTCTTAAAATCACCAGAACGTTGATCCGGCCAACAAAAAGAAGAATCTTTTCTCTAACTAGAATAGATCAGACATCCATCAGTGTCTTTTTGGGATAATTGACGGGTCCAGTTTCATAGAAAGAACTTAAAACAGGGGCTTTTTTGTGCAATTAATTCAACATTGACAAAGGCAGCACCAGATCTACACCTTCTGTTATTACCTTTCACAATAAAAGCCCGAGGCCAACACAGTACTCTGCATGACTCTTTTTCCCTCAAAGGAAACCTGATGAGGTTATACAACATTTTCCCTCAGATGCTGCTCGGGGTCAATAGGACCGCAGTAGTTGGTTCTCTGCCTGCACAAATCTGTTCAATACTTTTTATTGAAGTGTTGCAACTGTCGCAAATTCACACTTCCGCCGGTACGAATAGTTTGGATGTGAAATATTCGCAGCAGTGTGTTTTAAACTTCACATTATTGTGTGAAAGGCGTCAACGGTCTTTGTGAGACTGACCCTTCACAGCCAATGTGAGTATAACACCACGAGTAGCATCCCGCTTCTCCATAAAGGGTTCTGCTCCACCATACCGCGATATCTTGATGCTTTCAGGGTGACTGCTGCCTTTATTGATCCCTTCTCCCCTCCTGACTCTTTCTCTCCGCTCCATTCCCCATCGGTGATGTGGAGCTGGGAGGTTTTTTCCTGGGTTTGCGGTTTGGAGCAGCTGTCACTGGCACAGCGGACTCTCTTAATTGGCTCCCCTGGGGCAGTCCCCCCTTTTGCGGGGGCAGGGCAGGGCGGTAACTGCGGAGGCCTGCTGGAGAGAACCAGCACCCGTGCAGGTCTAGTTTAAAAACCCACTGAACAAGCCTCTGGGTGCCATCGCTCTGCTTTATAATCCAGTTGACATTTTCAAGGGAGGTAAAACAATTTGAACAATGTTCACTGATGAGGGACGTCTTTGTAAATGGATGATCTAAGCGTGTTCTGAGCAGCTTTTGGTGGTTGTATTGAGAAGCATAGTTGGGTTGTGATGAGGAAATATGACGCCATTGCTCCGGAAGGGTCAGCCAGGGCTCAATTGGCAACCATATTGAGACATTGGCAACCGATTATTGGCCTGTGGTTGCCGTCAGTGGCATCCGCCTGGTTGCCAAAATCTGCCCCAATGCGCCAGACTGAACACCGCAACATCCAGACCGGCAAAACATATTCCCAACAAACAGAAGACCAATTCCTCCACATGAGTAACTATATGCGGATTCCCAACGCCAATCTAATGGGTATCTCCTAGCGTCTCAAGACTCCTCACTGATGTTCAGTCAATCTTGCGTCTGCCCTTGCCTCCATTTCTTTCCGCTTCATATCA
Organism: Clinocottus analis; assembly: GCF_023055335.1. Classification (NCBI taxonomy): domain Eukaryota; kingdom Metazoa; phylum Chordata; class Actinopteri; order Perciformes; family Cottidae; genus Clinocottus; species Clinocottus analis. The sequence goes on along the minus strand of NW_027175943.1, from coordinate 12,361,788 downwards.
TCTTTTACCTTAAAATACCTCCGTCTATCACGGCCCTTTCTTCTTTTTTTCCTCCGACGGGCCGGCTTTGTGCGGCTCAGTGCCAGAGCAGAAGGATCAGTGGGTGAATCAGACATCTGCTTTCCCCTCTCTCTCTCTCTCTCTCTCTCTCTCTCTCTCTCTCTCTGCCATCCGGCCTGCACCCCTTCATGCCACTGATCTGCTTTCATTCCCGCTCTCTGCATCTTCTCCTCTCCTCTCATTTCTTCCCTCCTCATTTTTCTTGGCGGTCTTGTTTCCGTTCTACCGGCATCTCTCACTGTATCATCCTCCTTTTCATCCATTCTCTTTCCGTTTCTCCTCTTGTCTGCTGCTGCAACATGAAGGTTTTTATCTTTATCTTCTGGTCCCCTCATTAAAGCTAATGCAATTCCATCACTTTAGTGTTTCTTCCCTTTGCCTCTCACCCCCCCTTTGGTCCAGCCCAGACTGATTAGGTGGCATTGTTATAGGACTCCGAAGAAATAAGAGCGTGATTGCGTGCCTCCTGCTATTAATTGAGATGCAAGTCGACAGAGGGATGGATAGATAAAGGGATGGAGGAAGAACGACTGAAATCTGGGAGGCTTGCAGGGGATAACTTGAGTATCAGAGAGCATTGCCAATCTTACTAATGGCTGTGTCTCAGCATAACTCAAGAGATTGGCTTTTTGGCAGGCGCCCTAGTTTTTTTTTTTCGGGGCGTTTCTCCAAAGTTTATTCAGTAAGCACGGCTATCAGCATGCAGTCACTGAAAACAAACTAACTTTACTGCGTGGAACTCAGAAGGTATTGGCGTAAAACACACCTGCTAATATCAACAGAACTGCAACACCTCAACAGCATCAGGACGTGGTCGCACATACAGTTAGCATTAGCTAATGATTAACATCCAGTCCCTGGTGTAGTCAATGCTAACCAATTAGCGCCGAGTAGCGAAAAAGAAGCAACTTCACACTGGAATATTTTCATAACCTATGGTTCTTTGGCATTTCAACTGATTTCTTAATTAAAAGGTAGGTGTGTTTGTGGGGGAGGGGGGATTTGACCTTTTTAGCTCAATTGGTTTCCGAGCCGCTGCCGGATCGGGGGTATGTTTGCTTTTCTTTCCTCCCGGTGAGCAACCGAGCGAGGAGCGGGGCCTGCACCCGCGGGTATCCTGCAGTCTGAATTATACAGTCACTGGGCCTGTGAGTGTTTGTATATGCGCTGTGCAAACACACACGTATTCATAGCACAGCAACAGAATTATTCATCCGTGTCTGTTCTTGTTAGCAAACAGTGCACACGCACAGCGGGCGCACACCTGCTCTGACGCACCTGCATTTAAAGACACAACGCGGAGCTGTTGTGGCAGCAACACAAACACAGAGCGGTTAGCGCATACAGCGCACTGCTTTTAATGTGAGACAGTATGCTTTTGTACTTAAAAAAAAACATGTTTTAACCCTTTGGACTTCAATTTTAAGGGCGTTTTTTTTTGCTTCTGCCTGATTCATCACTATAATCTTGTTTTTCACCTGTGTTGAAACGGCACAATGGTGCCTAGAAGACGTCTTTTGTGCAGCTTAACACTGTTATCATGTCATCATCCGCAAAGACTACAAGTTGAATAGCTTTAGCAATTTAATTTACAAGGGACAAAACCTTGTCATCGACAGGTTTTCCCAAGTTCCCACAAGAGTGACAAATATCTTTGATTGTCTTGATTTATTAAGATATCTTTATTTTTATTTTACTCATTTACCTGCTTGTTGTTTGTGTGTGTGTGTGTGTGTGTGTGTGTGTGTGTGTGTGTGAGTGTGTGTGTGTGTGTGTGTGTGTTTTCCTTGTGGCCCTTTTGGCATGGTTCGTTTGTTGTATTTTTTCTCACCTTTTGAGTGACGTATTTTTCTGTTGTAGAAATAATTAAATAAAATATCAAGTATGAAAAGAAAAAAAGTGACAAATATTGTGGGCGAAAAAGGTTTCCGAATGCGATATAATTTAAACTATGAACATTTTAGCCGCCTGTCCTGTCACATCGTGTCTGCTCCGTCTGAAACGAGCCGCACTTCACTTCAGCGTTCTTGTCTCGTGGATGTTGTTCTCAGTCGTTCGAGGCTCACCGCAGGATTTCGTGTTTTCCTCGCGGGCTCTCGTTCGTGCGAGCGGTTCATTCTTGGCGGAATTTAAATGGCACGTCTGGAATAAAATGGTTTTGATGAAATGTCAAGCTTATATTTGGTTTTGTTTCAATAAGCATTCGTCGCACATGATTCATTCAAGCGCCGTTAAAACATGTAAAACCCCACAATATTTCCTGTTTTCACAGTTTCTGTCTGTGATGAATTGTGTAACGTTTGTATTTTATCTTTTGGGAAAAACATGCTTTTCAACCCTGATATTGAGACGTCAGGGGAACTGACTCACCGATACAGCAGCAGCTTGGCACTCGTTCATTTTTCGGGGTTATTTTAAAGTTATTTCCGTCAATATGTCTTTTCTCGTTCTGTCTCGGAGGTCAGTGGGGTCGCAGGACCCGAGAACATTTTACTGTTTTACTGCACAGATCAATTTATTTTCTCCCGCGCCAACAGCTGTCGGAGCGAGCAGCGTGGAGCGCCATATGCTTCACTTCACTTTCAATATTTCTGATAACTAATTCATTCATTGTGCTAAACATCAGTGGCCGCTGCGTTCTGCCCCAACGAGGGTCTGAAGCAAAACTCTTTCGCTGACGTTTTTAATATGCTAAACATATTTGATCAAAGTCCAAACTTTTATCCTCAACTTGGTGCTACCTCCTGCTTCCCAAGCCGCAACAAATGCAGAGTATGTTTTTTTTTTGTTGGAAAAATCCTGAACCAGCTCGCTTTGGATCTTTTCAGCTCAGCTCTGATCTCCTTCCACCGCTGGTTTCTTAACCGCTTCCGTTCAGGGCGGTTCATCCAGCTAGATAATGAGCTGTAGCGCTGTGAAATTGCTTCATCTTCTGCTGTTTGATTATTGTCTTAAGTCTAACACTTGATTGGACCAACGTGGAAAAAGATGGATTCCTGGAGAGTTTCAGAATACAACAAGAAAACGGGAGGAAGTGATTAAAGACAAATGAGACAGCTGGAGAGAGTGATGGAGGGTCTCAGGCCAAGGCCAGTTCAGCCAGTTAGGCGGATGGTTAGGCAGCATGCTGGGGTCTCCAGCTGACTCAAATTAAGAGCGATGGCGGATCCGAGGTGACGGGCACGCTGACCAGGGAGATTGATGAAAGGTGCCACTGGGAGACAGATGAGGGCGCGATGGGAAGGGACACATCAGATGGAATGTCGGGATGGAAAAAGGTCAAAGTTTGGGCCACAAAGGGAATGTGTTGTACTTTGAAGCGGTGCCTTGTGGACGGAGGGCTTTCTCAACTGTGAGGGCGACATGGTGCCCGGTGGAGGCGTGGAGGGCTGGACCAAACCTCCCTGCTGAACCCTGAGGAAACACAGACACGCTCCTGTTTTTCCACGTCGGATTCATAACTGATGCCCTGCAGCTGTAACCGAGAGTCCGAGCTGGTGAGGAGGATTGTGACGAATGTTACCAATATATATTTACAGTATGATTATGTCATACATAGTTTAAAGGTCTGTGATCTTTTTTATGGCTTTTTGCATTTTATTTGTGGCAGTAAAATAGAAAATAACAAGCAACATGAGGATACAACGGCCACCAAACAAAATCAACAACTTTTGGTTCCCACCTTAAAAGCCTTTTTACTAATAAGATCCACCTTAATACATTAAATAGTCATAGGGAGATGAAGCTAAATAAATGTGTATGTGTTGTCTATATCTATCTATCTATCTTAACCTGTCTGTATAAATAGACAGATAGATAGATAGATAGATAGATAGATAGATAGATAGATAGATAGATAGATAACAAAAGGAACACCCTAAAGTTCAGTTTCTCCAATTAGGATAACAAGGATAGGACTACATGCATTGTAAATACATATTCAGTCATTGATTTTATTCATGCATGTCTTCCTACAGATATTGCACCATAAATAAACAGTGACAGGTAGAAAACAGGCACAGCTATCGGTCCCCCATTCATTAAAAAGATGCCCTCCCCCTCCTGTTCAGAGAAGAGCAAACACTAGCCGGAGCTTATAGCTCACCTATGGCAGCGAAAGAAGGAGGGCGTAAAAAAAAAGAGTGTAATTTGCCAGAAGTCGCAGTGTAACTAACTACGATGGAGACGAGACAGAGAAAACAACCATCTTGATGAATGGGAGTCGACAGTGGAAGTGAGTCAGCGCAGGCAGTAACCTTGAGGTTAGAGACGCTCGGTCGTGACAGAGAGGGCGGAGAATACCGAGGGAGAGGCAGCCGAGGTACATGACCGACGGATGTGCGCCTGTGCAGTGACCGGCATCAGTGGGCTGTGATCTGTGGGCAGCTCCCAGGAGGACTGTGTGGATGTCAGCATGTGAAGGAGCACGTCCGCCTCCCCCGTATGAATACATGTTTAACAAGATCTGCAGGCCCTGCTGGCAGCGCCGTGGTTAATTATACCCGATGCCACGCATGTTGTGCCAAATGCTGCCATTACTGGAGCGTCACGAGAGATACGGAGGAGAAGAGGAGACCAATCTGTCCCGAGGGGATTGGAATGCATGGCGCGCCGCCATTTTGATTTTGTGACATCGTATGGGAGCTATTGGTCCAATTGTACGGGCGCCCCGATAGGCGACAGGTGAGGCAAAGAGAAGGGAAAAGAAAAAGTTGTGTCTTTTAAAAAACAACTGAAAGCTTGCCTGTTTATGCTGGCGTTTGTTTAAATACCTACGACCTGCTTTTATCTGTTTGTTCTTTTGTTTTAATGTGTTTTTTGCTGCTCCATCTTTTAATGTGTTTTTTAATCTGTACAGCACTTTGTGACCTCTTTGTCTGTAAATAAAATAATAATTATTAGCAGGCGAATTTATGGCTAAATAGTATTACAACAACAAACACTTTGGGTGCAAAAACGTAACCTCATTAACGGGATAAAAAACTATTAATATTCAATCGGGGGGGGGAGTTACCAACAAAATGTGTGTGTGTGTCAGACAACAGTACCCCCCCCCCCCCCCCCCCTGTACCATTAATGACACCCGGCCCCATAATACATAATAATAACACTATCTGCTCACCGCACGCTCGTATCCACCGGCTCTCGTCGCGACACATGTTCTCCCGCCTGAAGCACAAAAGCTGTTGCACGCCGGCCCAGAGCGAGATGGATCATCTCAGTCAAGATCATAGACGTTTCTATTCATGCCACCTCTCTCTCTCTGTAGAAGCTAATGGATTTTCCCTGCAGAACATCTTTATTGTCTAATGCACAATAATGCCGCGGATGTTTTATGAGTTTGACCTAGCACGCAGACGGAGAAGAAAGTAACGCCGAGGCTGATCGATGGCGAGCTGGTTGATGGATATAACCATGTGGAACAGGAAGGTTTACGGGGGGGCGGAGCTGTGCTACAGGAAGCTACATTAGCGACGACGTTCTTGTTGTTCTGGGGAGGAACATCTGGGCTTAATGCAGAGCACGAGGATTCGTTTTTTCTTATCCGCGGTGAATTATAAATGTGTTCCACTTATAAATACGAGGAAACAGCTCGCGTGCCGCGATAGATTTGGATAGAAATAGATAAAAATGGACCTGAGGCTTGTTGTAAAAATCAGCTGAGGTTATTCATACACGTTGCCTATTTGTTTCATTCAAAGGTGTTTTCTACCTTCTGCTTTGCTCTGCGTGAAGGCTCACCTTTTGACTGATGTTAAAACATCTGCGTCTGTCGGAGCGGAAGAGACAAACGCTGGTGGAGTGGGGGAGAAGTTTATAAAAAGAAGTGGAAAAAACACCTGTCTACGATCTCACAATATGGCAAATGATGTCGTCAAATTAGTCCGATTTGAGATCGCACTCCCAAAATAACCCATGTCCTTATATCTATGGATGTAGCTTTGCTTCCTCTAGTACAGAGGAAGATGTTAGCTTAGCGGTGCATAGCATGAGAGGACAGGGCAGCAGTCCAGTGGGAGGGGCCCTGCACCTGTCTGTTGTGTGTGTACGATACTCGGCCTCACTAAGCACCACGTGTATGAGGACCGGTAACAGTTTGATGTTACAGAGACAGCAGAGACCTACAGCAAAGCACTGATCGTGTGCTATCGTGTTTAATCAAGCATCTGCACAGATGTCCAGTGGAAGTTGGAGCGCTCTCCATCTAAAGTTTTACATCCAAACTGCCTCCCTCTGTGTCTCCGATTCGATTTCACTGCTTTACTTTCTCTAAGCCTCTCCCTTCATTCCCCATTTTGCTCTTCTCACTTGGGGGAAAATAACCCACCGAAGCTTTCTTGGCATCTTGCCGTCGCAAATGTCATTTTGAAGGATATGATCTCCATTTTCTTTAAACTGTGGCATTCACTTGAAGATGATACCTCCCCTGAGGAAAAAAGGTGTCAGAACCAAAGGTGAAGCGCTTGCCTACGTTATTCCGTTCTTGTCTAACAGACCGAGGGGGAAATAAGCTCGTCTGCAGCCATTTTTAAATGTTAAAAGATGAAACTCTGTCGCTTAGCGCACGCCTGAAGAAGAAAGTGGATGGAGTCTCTGCGTCGTCTCCCTTTTGCTTTGACAACTTGGGCTCTGATGCCTCGAGCTTTGGCGTTCTAAGAAGTTCTAAGAAGAAAACGGGGACGAGTCCCTGAGCGGACATGGCGCCTGGTCGCGACCCAAGAAGGTAGCCACGACCTAAAGCATGGCCTGCATATGCTCTACATGAGCCCATTCATTTGCTAAACAAACAACATACCGTCTTGAATGCTGTCTCCTGGCGGACTTTGGAAGATTAGCAAACCCAGTTCAGGTTTTCACTCAGCCACCCAGCTCCGGGGACTCGGGGCCCTCTCTCTTTCTTGCTGCAGCCTTCAAAGTCCCCGGTCTTTAGCCGGCCAATCCTTTTTAAATCGGGAGCAGACTCCACCGGATGACGTTCACAGCAGGAGCTCAGTCGGATGTGTGTGAGGGTGGGAGTGTCTTTTCCAAGCAAAGTTTCTCTTTAAATGGGTTTCAAAGGGACTGTGGTCCCTCAGTCAGACAGCCTTAGCACCTTATTATAATGAATAATATAGCGTGTTGCATTCATGGTGGCTAAAGCGTATGTTGGGGCCCACCAGCCCCCCCGAGAGGCCGTCCTCTCTGCACTTTGCCTGAACCACTCTTATCTATACCAGCAGCCATATAGGGCTCGCCGATTATGTTCTTTCCGTTGGCAGGCCGCACGGGCAGTACGTCTCTTTCAACAGGCCCCGGTAATCTCACTGCCACTCGTTTTTGTTTTTTTTGCCAGTGTTTTTGTAACGCTGTTAACTCCTGATAATGACCAGCAGTCAACAGGGTTTTTATTTATGCCCCCGACGGTCAACACTCGACGATCGCTCTCTTGACATTCGACTGTCAGCGTGTAATTTCGGTGGAAAGTGTGGCTCGCGAAGCAACCTCCAATGTGGAGGATCTGTTTACGGGTGTGTCTTTTGTCCGATGGCTGAAAGTGCCGGTTTTTATGATTTAATAACAACAATTATCACTTTAGACGTGGGGGGGAGGGCAAAGAATAGACCGTTTATCGGTCTCTGGATAGCTTGAACAGAGCTCGCTGTGTTTGTGTCGCTGCTATCTCTGTGCCACATGCAGACATATTCAGGGAGGGGGGGTGAGGTGATGTGTGTGTTCGTGTGAGATGGAAAAGATGTGCCGTCATTGTTCTACTTCATTGTCATTCCCCGTTGTTTATTTGGCTCATTCGTCTCAATGTATTACTTTTAAGGATCCGCTGAGAGGAAGAGGGATGGGTCGAAGCAGGGAAAAAAAATGACGCCGGAAGAAAGAGGGCGAGAGAGACAAAGGGAGAATGGAAAGGTTGCAAAACCCCAAAGAAGAGAACTGAATCCTGAAGGGAATTAAAGAGGAAGCGGGTAAAAGGAAGAGGTCGATGACGGAGAGGTAGTCGTCTTTGCTGTAATATTCTCACGTATAATGTTTAAATAAAAGAAGCGCGGCCTCAGTCCGGCTGGATGGATTCAGGAAGAGACTCCTGGGGGAAAGAGTGAGTTCCTATAGACACACACTCACTCACTTTCCTTTCAATAGGCTCCATCTTGTCATCACTCATTGTCCTTTCAGAAACTGTTGAGCAGATCAAACGCGGGCTGGAGCTGTGTGTGTGTGTGTGTTTTGAGAGTTGGTGTGTTTAAAGTACACAGATAAAGGTGGTGGAGCATGCAGGAGAAGGGAGCACTTTAGACTAATGCACCATGATGTCTGGCTCGACAAACGCGTTTCACACGTCTCTGCAGCTCACATTAGACCTTCATATTTCATAAGTGTAATGTTTATTTCATCACATGTCTATCTCCGGCTCGCGCTTTGTATTGACGTTGTCTGGCCCCTCTGAGCCGCCGCACGGCCTGTACTTCTACCCGTGTACTTCTTGTATCCATTCCGGTGTTCACTTCTCGTACTTATTTACCCCCATAACATCCGTTGTGAACATGTTGCCAATTCAGCATTATCTTTTTCTCTTAAAGACATTGACAGAGTGTCTCAAATATATAACGCACAGAGGATCTAGAGCAGTGGTCCCCAACCACCGGGCCGCAGGGAAAGAATGAACAGAAGAAATAAATAATTAAGGTCAGAAAAAAACGTTTTATTTTGAAAAAAGACCGGATAAATCCGTCTGCGGGTAACCTCAGACGTAACCTCTGAGACATGTTACGTGATAGTTACCCCCAAAAATGAAACTTAAAAGTCTGTTTCAACTTGGTGTTCTGGATTAAAATCAAAGCAGAGCATCCTTGAGATCACAAAGAAGAGACCTTTGTTCTCTGGCAGTGGTGGTGAAATGCAAACTGTATCCTCAGGTGTCCAAAAACGTGGTTTCAGGTTTTGACCAAACAGCCAATTTTGTGTTTTTTTTTTCCCGTTGAGTGAAGAAGTGGTTTCTCTTGTCCCTCTGATTTAAAGCCGCCACAAGTGTTCCTGCTGCATTGTGGGAACTGTTACCAAATAAAGCATCCAATTATGTTCTGTTCACAAAGCCAGTAATTCTTTGTCTACACTGAAATCCCCACCAACATGGGAATGTCAACGTTTAGAGTTCTGTTTTTCATTTTCGCGAGACTCATTGGAAGCAACACTAGCGTAAAGAAGAGTGACATGCAATCCCTTATGGAAGGATGACTGCATACAGTACTCTCTGATGTTGCTCATACTCAATGATATTTTCTGACACATCCAATATAGGTGATATATCCCTCCAGTGAAGTAGAGAGCAGGTTTTTTTTTTTTTAGCAGCGTAGCTTCTCCTATATGGACTCATTTTGATGCAAGGTTCAGCATCCCATTATTAACAGTATTCCATTTCTCAATTCTCATTTTACAGGATGTTATATGGCACAGCTCATAACATTCATGTTCTACACATTGCACAGGGCGTGAGCTGGAGAACGGTCTGCCAGAACATCAGGAGGTGTCAGCAGTAACAGCCAAGCAGTGTGAACAGGACAAAGCGTGCAGTAAAATGAAAGTGGACGTCATTAAGGATTATGGTTATGAGCATTATTGTATCTTGGAGAAGAAAAAACTAGCAGGCTTTCTGTTACCATTTTTAAAAAAGGAAGGAAGTTCTTTATTTATAATTGATAGTTTAAAATTGAATTGACGTAGTTCTCGTTTCATTGAGATGCGTGCACTTTTTAGATTTATTTTCTGTCCGTCAATTTCTCAGATTACATTTTAAAGGACTTAGATTCCCTTGAATCATTTATTTTTTTGCAGAACAGTACTTTAACTTGAAGAAGATATTTTAATCCTCTTTCCATCTCTTGTGATCACGCACTGACAACAAAGATGAACTTCTTAATGCTCTGGATTAGTGTTGCTGTTGGTGCACTGTAACGTTGGCGTGCATGTAGGAGCTCATTCGAGTCCCCATGAAAAAAAATATCCTGTCAGTCGTCTCCGTTCAACTGCAGAACTGTTAGCGAGCGGTTTTGCAAACCAATATAAAAAAGAGAGATGGACCATGACAGGTTCAAGGACTGCCGTAAATGGAAGATATTGCTTCACAATACAGTTGCAAAAGTATGCACAATACATGAGTATTTTAAAATAGAATGCATGTCAAATGGAACAATGTGTGTATATATATATATATATATATATATATATATATATATATATATATATATATATATATATATATATATATTACTAAAAGGTACATACGACTAGTAGCCTTCTCAGCCAAAGCAGCATTGCTTCCATTCATTCCCAAGATGTGCTTCACGCACTCGGCATCATGTGGGGAAGATGACATGTATATATGTAGGAATTTTCCATGACCAGGAAAGAAGCGAGCAAGCGAGGGAGAGAGAAGGGGAGATAAATAAAGGAGCAAGTAGAAAGAAGGGATCGGGAGGAAGAAAGGTCTAGTGGGACGACTAGTATATAGGACAAATATAGAAATGATGATAATAATAATAGGCACATGCTGTTCTACATGCATGGTTTAGACAAGAGCTGTGAAATGGTTTTCACACGTATTTACCATACATTTCATTAAATATATTAATATTTTAAGAAAACTACATATTTAATTGAACCACTGCAACAGTCACAGTTGAAATGTCTCATTTGAAGGTTTCATGTCCAAATAGCAAGTCACCGTTATGATCAATCCACGGCTACAACATACCAACACAACACCAACTATATGAGTCATACAGTTCAGTGTTTACATGTTTCCCTCGGTGGGACGACCGACATAGGAGGAATACATTTAAAGGACTATTCAAAGGAAACAAGCCATATTCATTTCTCCCCCATGGCTGCTGCCGTTCAGCTCTTTTAGCTAACGGTACATGCAGGATGTAACGGCTGGTCTTTCAGGTATTTGTCTCACCCTTCCTCCTCGAACAAATGACAGCATTTTACCAGAAGTTTGACCCAAACAACAAGAAAATCTCCAAATGCGCAGCAGCCATTGCTACGCACCTCGTCAAGCTGCTAGTGTGCGTAGCATAGCGCGAAGAGGTAGCATCCGCTAACACGCGGTGAGGTGATAGCTCGTCATCCATAGCGGTCGGCTTGTCAATACTGCGTCACCGCTAATCTTAAATTCTGTGAAAGTGAGCCCACCCTTAGTTAGTTTGTTTCCCCTCGATAGCCTTCCCAATATTTGGTTCAGATTATTCTCATGCTACGAGTATTAGCCTTGGATCCGGCCTTGGTTTAAGGTCCTCTTTCGAAGAAGGCTCTCGTGCTAAATATTTATGCCAGGGGGGCTGGCGATATGAATAAATATGGAGACGTTCTCTCTCCCAGTCTCTGTGTCTCCCTCTGCTCGCTTCTATTATCCGTTATGTGTTTTGGGATTTGAGATTCCAGACCGATTCCAAAGGCCCAGCGTTCCGAGTTAATGAAGTCAACCGCACGCATTCCCGTTTTTGGACATGCGAGCAGCTGCATATAATTCTTCGAAGTAATCAGTGAATTGCAAAAACAGTCACAGTTTGTACAAAAAAAAACCACTCCTTTGTTGAGTACAAGAGGAAACATTACGAACCCAGTCACACACAAACAGCCCAGTCTCCAAAAACAACATTGGCATTGTGTGTTTTTACAACCTAAGAGATGTGTTGAGTGTGGACACTTGTGACCCATCTCAGTGACCCAAACCCCCTCTGGTTTGGTTCCAGGCCCTCCACCGTTGCCTTTCTCGCCCCCCCGGCACCGGATTTCCGAGCGAGCTCAGGAGGCCTCAGAGAAACAAAGCTTCCCAAATGTGATCCAGATACATTTTGACAACGATCTAATGCACCGCTGAGAAAGCCCTCTTTGTTTTTGTGGGGCAGCTCCATCACTCTCGTCTGAGTGCTTCCTTTGTTTTATTTACTGCTGTTTTCACAGAGATGTATTTTACTCCTCGCCCACCTCTTTTGTTGATATGCGCAATGCAGTTTACGAATCATCTCCACGATGTTAGAAATATGGACATGCATCATGTTTATCTTTACAATATAAATACTTTTGTTTTGCACCAGAGACTTTCAGGAGCATTGGGGAAAAAATGGATTGAAATCCGTGTGTTTGTGTGTTGGTTTGACTTCTCTATCGGAGCTATTCAGGTACAACGGAGATACATGAAACTCTGTCCTCCATTCTACATCCTCCTCTCTCTCTTCCAAACAGGAAGCTCGTGTTCAGGCCTGTTTCAGCGCCGTTCGAGGCTCCCGCTGAGGCTGAGAACGAAGACTGTAAAAAGACAAAAGTGGCGATCTGAGCCGCAACACAGATTTGGCAAACCGACTGGCGGCGGGGTTTAGTGTAGACGGGACAAAGAGTGTAGTCCAACAGATATGGAAGAGCCAGCTGGATTTTGTCAGCTTAAAAACACAGTAACCCAGCTGGTCACACGCAGGGTACTTTGGAGCGTACGCGCACACGTTTGTGTTGAGAAGTGTTGGCTCGTCTTATGCGGTGCACCGGAGCGAGCGTCTCGCTTCTCTGTTGTCATCTTTTTGTCAAACTTTTCGGTGTGGCTCGGAACGATGTTGCTGTCAAGCAAAATATAATTAGGCCCATCTGTGTGAGATTTGGGGACTTCGGTGTGTGCGTGTACAGGTACTGCATTAGACGGCTTTTATTTGCTTCATCTGGCTTGTTTGCTTTTTATATTCCTCTGAAGTTGTTTTGGATTCCAGTTTAATAAAAAGCATAGATTCTGTAGCTTTACTAGATTTTGCTCCAGGCATAATTTAACTTCAGTTTATGGTAATGAACTCTGCAACTTTTCCTCTGTATGGAAATGACCAAAACACATTCGTCTGAAAAGCTATTTAAAAAAAAAGGTCTCTTCGGAAAAACACATTTAAATTATCAATCACACCAACTGCAGCCTAATCTGTGTGTGAGCGAACGTTCCTTAAAAATAATATAAGCAAACAAACAGCCGAGCAAACAGATTAATAAGTAAACACATAAACATATGAATAGATAAAATATCTTCACGTCTCATTTTGCATTTTGCATCTAACCCTCCCACCCGCCCCCCACTCTGTGTCTCTTCATCCAAATCCCCATCTTATCAATTAACCCTGGAGGAAGTCGCTCGCTGTTATGGAGAAAACAAAGGTGAAACGTCACACACACACACACACACACACACACACACCCTCTGTCCTCTCCCCTTCTTTATATTCCTGCATCATCTTGTCCACCTTTTTCCTTCGTCCTCCGGATCCGCCCGTGCTCAACTCCACTCCGATAGCGCTCGGTTTAAACTGAGGTCAGTGGAAAGAGCAGAGGGATGAAGAGTCTGAATACCGAACAGCGGGGGCGCACACACTCCTTTCAAACACACACTTCCCGCGTGCCTTTGCCTAGATCAATCGCAGGCGACCGCAGCAGGCGCCATCATGGAAGCTGATGGGGTGGTGCAGTGGCACCACGAGTCCTTTCATCTGTCCAATTAGTTCCTGGCTCGAGCGTCTCTCCTCCAGAAGCATACCTATTATAGCCAGGGGCACTTTGAGGTATTTTTTGTGAAAGAGCACATTGTCATGCCTTTCATTCAACGTTGACAACAGCACGCAGGAGCTTACAGTGGAAATTGTCAGCGTGATTTCCGTTTTATTGAATGAAACCAAGTATATGCCCGTACAGATTAATGGGAAGAAATAGTTTAACCCTCACTGTGTGACATTGGGTACAGACCTCTAATGCATTCGGTGAGCTATTGATTCTTAAATAAATGTAATGGGAAACATTCTTCATACGCACCTTGGTAAGATTCAATAAATGCCTGGTAGTTTTCCCCCCAGACCTTTAACCAGTACGAGGCGTGGACTAACTCATGAAATAGATTCTTTTTCCCAGGGGGGACTATCTTTGGTTTTAACCAAACACAACGCTGGTCATTAGTTGTCTCCCGCAGTGATTCTCCAACCTTCAGCTTAATGACTCATGAAAATAGTTTAAAAATGGTTTAATGATCAAAAAGGAGAGCGGAGTTGTGGCTGCCTCAAGCTGGAATTCGCCAGTGAAGTAACTAACAGTGCACCCGCTGCCCACCCGACAGCGACTCATCACACGGTGTTTCTGCCGTGTGACTTGGAAAGGGCAGTCCAAAGATGGACCTTGTCTGGAAATGAAACAGAAGACTTCCTCTTCTCTCTGTGGGGCATCCAAGGTTTTGTCTTATCTCGTGAAAGACACTTGCCGGCCTGCTTTGATCCAGATTTTCATCACACCGTATGTTTTAGTCAGCTGGCTTAGAAATACACCAGAGCAGTTAAGAAAATGAAGACGTTGCGTTGGATTGAAATGATTCAGAAATGATGCAAGCTTAGCGTACATGTAGTTTCACTCTAATCCCAATATGCTGCTCTGCTCACTATACTTCTAACTCAAATAGTTGCCAACAACAATATCTTTTGACACATATAGCTGTCTCCTGTACGTCGTATCTAAAGTCTTTTTTTTATTTGGCAAACTTTCACCCAGGAGGCCGCTGTTCATGTCCTGTGTGAATCTAAAAGTCAATATGTTATTTTAAGATTACGCATATTACTACATTATGTGCGTACAAATGTACTTCATTGAACCCAAAAAGTTTTCCCTAATTCTTATGACCAAGGAGTTCCTCACGACATGAACTAGAACGGCTATTTCAGTATGAGGGGGCATGTCGGGACATGTAACCCGTGGATGAGAAAACGAACAGCGTGTCATGAGCAAGTCAAACCTGACATAAAATAACATTTCTCCGGCTCAGTCTAGAACTCAACTATTGATTTGCAAACCACCTCATTACAACACGTGGACCAAACAGCAGCTAAGTTGGGATCACTCAGTATAGCGCGAGGTAGCACCATTAGACTGACTAATAGCCCGCCTGACCTAATTTCATCTCATGATTAACACATCCTAAAGATGTATTTATACACACATTTATTCCAGAGCTGTTACTGAATGCACTCTGCAAGGGACTGGCAGTGGTGTTGGTGGATGTTTATGTGACAAACCCTTTTCTTTTTTCACATTTCACATCATATATTAAAAGACAAAATTAGCATTCTTATTTCAACACCCATTAACACAAGTGCCACTTGTGCACTCATTATGCAAAGCAATAGATTTCCCGGGACAAAGAACAGCGTACAAAAATAACACTCCACTTACTCATTTCCAAGCTGATACAGACTCACCGGCTGTATTACACAAATATTGCATTTACCAGAATGCACGGCGGGCTCCTATCGCACGTCATAATGGAGCATGCACGTCGTACTGCTGTTCATTTGTTTATGAAATAGTCAGCTTTCAAGTCACCGTGCCGCATCCCCTCTCCCAAAGACAAATTATTACTCTAAGCCACTGCAGCCAATTTAGTGTCTGTTATTCCCATCCCTTCAGATGTTGAGACACACGCAGGCGTGATAAGGTGAGAGAGGCAGTAATAAACGTAGGCTGCTGCATATCATGCAAAGTATAAACAACTATTAGTATAGGATATACATTGCTTTTTCCTCGTCTTCCTCCCACCTACGTTTTCCTGCATTTACTCAGTACGTAGTTGGCGTGTACCGCACAACGATCTTTGATTTAAATTCCCTGTTGGCAGTTCTGATCCGTAGGAGGCATGATAGCATTAGCCCTAATATCCCAGTCTATCAGGACATGCCGTGGTGTTACTGGATAATGGCCCTTTTTCTTTTTTTTTTTTAACCAGGCGGAGGTGTTCTGTGTTTTGATGAAGGCAGCTGAGGGAAATGGGAAAAAAGTAGTTTTGTGTGTGAAATGGGTTCTCACTTTGTGCGTTTAGAAAACTGCCCCGGCATTGTTTCATCCTTCATTTGCTGTAATGCACATTAGCAGTGCCTAAGTGCAATATCTCTTGGTACAAAATGATGTTTGCAGGTGTGTGTGTGTGTGTGTGTGTGTGTGTGTGTGTGTGTGTGTGTTTGTATGCATGAAAAGGTCCTATTTCAAACGTGGACTTCTGCCAGGATTCAGCCCGCTCAGGCTCGTCTCTGATCAGCCGACTTCTGTTGTCCATTCTTCTTTTTTCCCTATTGTGCCTCAGCCACAAACAGTTAAATTGAGGGGAAAAATGAACCATAAAAGGAAAAAAAACAGAAAAGAAGACTATTTATCTCACTGTGTTTGGCACCAACGTTGCTGTCATTTCAGTGGTTTTCTCCTTCTGTTACTCTCTTGTGTCTCTCACCACCAGTGCTGTGATGGTTTCGGACCGCAGGATGAAATGTGGCCGTGCCTCTTGTCAAACGAAAAGCACCGTCTCTTAGAACGCGCCTCGTCACGATGAGCCAACGCCGGTCCCGTCCGGGGGCCCGACGCTCCTCTGGGTGCTCCAAGTGCTGCTCTGTGGGAATCAAAGACCAAGTGCGCCATTGTCCTCTTTCTGCTCATAATGCCCCACTTTAAGTAGCAATTTCTGACCATAATATATCTGCAGGAGGCTGATAGGGCCGTCGATCAATAACAATTAGTTAATGATTCCCCCGTTGTGTGGAAGGATTTCTTTCAAATCTCATTTTCTAATTTGAGCGCTATTTGGGGACAAAGCGATCCGTTTGGAGTGTCGAGACCCTCCGAATCCTCGAGTATCCCTCGAGCTGGTCAGGATTAAGCATCTTGCTCAAGGACACTTCAGCCGGCTAAAGGCTTGGCTGTAAAACATCAAACTTTTAGTCATCGACGAGTCGAACAGCGATATAAATTCATGACGCGATCAGCCATCTACCAGTTCAAACTGTCTCAAACAAAACACTTGTTGGAGCAGTGATATCCCACTAAAGGTGCTCAGAGTTTTCCCCTGTGGATCATCTGCTGATATATTCGCTCAGCTACTCTGTGAATGTTGCCTCCAGTCCGTTGCCCAGCCTGAGGGTCCTCAGACCCTTACGGCCCCAACGCGATCAATGATTAGAGGCAAACCTTCGATCGTCTCCTCACCCTCACCCCTCCTCCCGCTTCACATCCGAGATGACAGATAATACTGTCTGCTCTCACGTTGTTCTCAGGGTCTCACCCTCCACCACCTCACGTTCACACACTTGCCCTTTAATGTTAAACTTGGCTGTCAAACCCCCCTGACGGCCCTCCTGAGTGCAAAGACAAATGTTTCCCATGGAAATGAGAATCGATTTAATTCCCGACCACCTCCGTAATCAGTGGTTCGTACATTTCCATTTCAATAAACAGTGGCAAGGGGCACCGTTGCGATGCAATGTCCCGGTGGAGAATTGAAGGGCACCCGAGTGTGGGGGCTGTAGGGGGGTATTTGACTGCAAGTTTGGCACCTCGTTGACGAGATCTCGCCACTTGTTACCACTCGCGCGCCCTTGAGTCCACTCCATCAGTGGCATGATGAGCACTCCAAAGGGGCCAATTACATTATAACAAGAACCTCTGGAGTAGCATTTGACCCGTAACTATAATTTTACCCTTCACAGATGTGACCCGCTTCTGCCCCCCCCCCCCCCACCTTCCCTCGCCCCCTCACTCAATGTAGCGCAACGGTGCTTTGGCCATCCTCTCGGAGAGTGAGGTCAAGACGAAATTGGGAATATATAGAGACAATATTATGCAACGGAAAAGTCGGATGAGTGGCAGTGCATGCTACGCAGAAGGATTTACAGATCGGATGGAGGCGGGTGGGGGGTGAAGTGAATGCGGTGGGCAGGCAGGAGTTGGACCCAGACTTAATGGCCTCTGCAGCGAGGTAAATCAGCCTATAAATCCATGTGCTGATGCACCGGGCCAAGGCTTGGCACGGTCCCTCGCCAACGGTTAGCGGTCGCTTTCCACCTGACTTCCCCCATCCTCCCGGCTCTTATTTCTCTCTCGTTCTACCTCCAGTCTTAGCGTCACCGTCGGGACACAGACATCTGCGGCACTGGGTCTGCGGCGCCAAACAGATGCAGCAGCTGGAAAGATAGATCGAGCTTTAACCTCGCTGCAATGTTCTACGCAAGAATATGCTTTTATTGTGAAGCTTTGACAGAAACCTCTGACATCTGTTGTTTTTCACTTGGTGGGCTTTTACCCACAAAGCCCATGATCTCAACCAGCTGCGTGCCTCCGCCTCATCGCAGCCCCGCTCGCTCCCGTATTTCCGGTCTGTCTCCACGAAGAGTCAAAAACATCTTTTTAAAGTTTATGCACGCAATATCAATACATGGATGTGATAAATCCCAACACATGACAGCTTTATTGCGACATAACGCGGATAATTTCATTTAAGGTGCCATCTATATGCTAGTGGCGGCGCTGCAACTCCTACACATGGACATTACTTTACTGTGGAAGGAAGTGCATTCATTGTGGATTTGCTGAAGCGTCACCACTTTCTAAGGATACAGAAAAAGGAACTTTGTTTGGCAAAACGATTGCAAAAATGGCCTGGACGGAGAAATACATAATAATACCAGACGAAGATACTCTATTATATTATGTTGCTGATATTGTGAACCCAGCAGCACTGACAACACACAGCTTTTTTCCTACTTCAGCAGCTGTTTGACATGTATATGGGCCATCATCCGCACACCTCATTGCATATGCATCGTGTTCCGCAAGGGACGTTGACGAAGCCCAAGGCGGATGCACAGAGATACTCATCCCATGTCCACGAATGTCAGCGCACTGAAGCATTCGCACTTTTCTCCAAGCCACTGGATCTCTTGATCCAGCCTGCAATTACCCGCAGCCAAAGAAAAAAAGAGGGGAAAAAAAAAAGACAAGCAGTGCAGAGAAGTGCTGCATGTGTGTGTGTGTGTGTGTGTGTGTGTGTGTGTGTGTGTGTGACGAAGTGACTGGTGGGTACTTGCTGCCTCTTAGCCTTCATATCCCTTGACATTTCCCTTCACACTGGCCCCGTTTGCTTCCTCTCCTCTTTTCCGATTTGATCGTGAAAAGAGCCAATGACGGAAAGGTACGTATGTTCAGCCGTATCATTCAGCTTAAGTCCCTTAACACTCTGGCACAAAAATGTTCTCCTCCATGGCCTTTGGTATGCTAATCCGTACCCAGAAGCATCACGTTTAGACTCGCCCCTGAGGCCTACTGCAGTGCATATCTCTTGGTAGGCTGGAGTATCTTGACTAATTGAAGCGCAGCGTGGTGTTTGATCAACAAGCTGTTCCCCCCCGCTCCATGCGACTAATAGAATCTCCTCAGTTGAATTAATAATGGTGCAATAATTTAGTCCATGTTTATCTGTGACACTGGGGATTGAAGCAGCAGGCGGGGGCGCCGCAAAAAAGGAAATATATTCAAAACATAATTAATTATACCTCTATAATGACAATTCTTCAACCCCATATGTGATTGAGCGCTTTTTAATTGCGGATGCGTCTTTTCACTGACTCCCATATTTGTTTGATATCAACTGCCGTGAAGTGGCTTCGTTTTTCGGGATGGAGTTTTCCTTGAAGGGCCGCTGTTTTCAGCCGTAGCGTAGCTTTAAGTGGCCACTGTCGAGTGGCGAGCTGGTTTCAGACCGCCAAGTGCCACTTCACAGATTACTCAGTGTCTGCCGTGGAGTTGCCCCGTAGCCGAGTGGAGGATAAGAGTAAAACACAATAACAACCTGCGGCGAATGGGTGCTCGTTCGCCCTGGGCGGCGATCGCCGGGTTCCTCGTGAAAGGCTGTCATTTACATGCGATTGTAGCTGACGTTTTGTTGGCGTTCACCTCGCCGCCCTCTCTCGATACGCGGAATCAGCCAACGGTTTGCTTGTCAGATGGTTTCCATTAGTTGGGCGGTCAGGTGTATTAGAACAACTCCCCCGGTGGATAGCAGCGCTGATAGTCTTCTGTCAATCTCTTCCACTCTTGTGTCAGGCTTCACAAAGGTTTCTCCTCGTTTCTCTCTCCGTTTATCTGCTATCTCTCCCTCGCTGATTGTTCATCGCGAAAGCCTTGATACATGTTGACACGGCAAGAAGGAATCTCAGAGTAATCACCTGGAACCTCAAGTATTCACCTCAAGTAGTCAATTTTACACACAATCATGTCTTTGACATGATGCATAGAAATAAGTGTTGTAGTCGAGGGATGCTTCTTTCTTTCTATTTGTCACACTATCCTGCTTACAGTATTTTGCACATGCTGCGATAGCACAAACACAGTAGACACTAAAGACGCTGCTTTTTTTTTAATTGTACGCATTTTACAATGGGTCCAAACCTTCTGGGTGTTGAAATCTGAATTGTAAAATGTGTTAATTTGCATGTATCTTTATGAATGGCACAAAACAAAAGAAACTCCATTTCTTTAGGCAGCAGCGATGCTTCAACACTAAACACTAACGCAGAAAACAAGCATTATGATGAAACAGAGACTTTTACAATCCAACATGTTTCACATATCATCTTTAAATATCAGTGATGTGTATATATATTTAGCCCAGTCGCCTGGAATAAATGCTGTCATTGTACGTTTCTGCAAATCATTGACCACATTGAATCTTGACATTTTTGCATGTGGTGAGAGTGTAGCAGTTGTGTACTCTCTTCTTTGCGTTGTGTAATTTCTAAAGTCGAGCACACTTGGTATGGCATTGGCTTCAACCAGCCGTTCATTCAGGCAGTCAGATCCAGCAGATTCGTGACACAGAGATGACACGACGACAAAGCAACAAAAACACATCAGCTTCCCGTCGCCCAGCTCATGGCAACAGCTCCGGTACAGACTGGACAGAACACAACGGGGTGCACCGCTCGAGTCCGCAGGGGCCCAGTGGGGGCGGGGCTCTAATGTCTCACAGCACGCTATCGTTGCTACATTGTACTAAAGGACAGTGAAGGCAAGTACAATCATCAACTCTGCTACAAGAGCAAGTGACGCAGTGTATCGAGCGACTGCTGTTTTAAGCTACGTGGTATAAAAACTAGCATAACAAGCGGGAAAGTCCAGGAAGAACGGGTACAAACACAGAACTCTCACCAAGGAGTCAGCTGTCTGTGTCTCTTGTGAAAGCAAAAGTGAACGTACACCTCCTACGAAGCGTTGTTGTGTTTAAATTACATACATTGGTTCGGTTGCTACTCTGCATCGTCTCCATATAGCTCCATCGCAAACCATCATTTTGAAGTAGTTTTGTGGCACAACAACTTATTTGTGGTTGGCGAGAAACAAAACAATTTTCCTGGCAACTGAGTTGCATGATTTGTCTTTAAGTGACTGCGTTAGAGCACGCAGTATTAACTTCTAGGCTTCACAATTACACGAGCCACCGAGTCTGCGGCGTCAGAAGAGATCTGCGATGTGAGAATTGGCACGTGTCCGCCCGGCAGTCATTTCAACGTCCAATATGTTTTATCTGCCAGACCTCAGTGAGAATATGACACCTGCAGCTCACTGTTGTGTTCGCAGCACTGGATGCCAGCCAATTCAAAGTGGATCTGCTGATGTGTAATAAAGGATATTGCTTTTGTTGGAAAGGAGAACAGCAACATATGTACGAAAATCCACTTCTTGAGATTCTAATATCGATAGCGGCCCTCTTTTTTTTTTTACTCCTTTGGGCTTTTTATGAGCTCTCACATGGACTGACTTCTAGGATGACACTATAAAAGGTTTAAATAGCTCCCCAGGATAAACATGTTGGATATGAGGAAGAGCAGAGAGGAAATGCACAGTAATGACCCAATCTGTTTGAGGATGGAAAGTAATTCAGTCTTAAGCAATTCCAGTTGAGTGACAGGCCTGGCGAGAGGCCTTGATTTCCCCACAGCGCCGTCGCTCCATCTTAAAGCTAACCTCATACATAAAAAGACCACCAATTAGGAGTTAGTCAGGGCTACCCACCATCCTGGATTATGATTCCATAATTGAGTGTGCTGGAGGTGACTTTGCTTACTCTCTCTGCGGGGGGAAGTATGGGGGGGTGCAGGGAGAAGGGGGGGAGGTGAGGGGTTGGGACTTTCTATGGAACCGGCCCGGCCAACAGAAGGTGACGGCTCGCTAATAGCTGCCAACTTCCAGTAAAATTGCCTGTCAATGAAGGTAATTGGGCAGAGACGCCATCGTGTGCACTGTCATCCTGTCCACATTCACATCTCTTGTAACACTTTTTTTTTTTGAAAAAGAAAGAAGTATAATCACCATACTGTTAAAACACCCCTGACATGTCGGGTCATAGTATGACCTGAGGTTGGTCAGTAAATTATTTTAGCTATTTGTCTGTTTTCCGCTGCCCATGTCTCCTGCCTCATTGCTATTTAAACATTAGCTGTCGGATGCACAGAGCTCATCAGGTGTAATGGAGCAGTCAGTGCTGCTAGATGCCTTCTTCGGGGATTTAGCTGGATTAGCTCATCCTTACAGTATCAACTCTGGCGGGTTTCTTTAACGCGTCTGTGTGGCCCAGCTGGCTGGTTAACCCAGCACATGCATTGTCTGGCTGACGCCGGCATCCTCTCTCCTCACTGAGCTAGTTGGATGGTTACACCCCCCCCCCCTTCCCCCCTCTCCCTCCTCTTCCCCGCATCCCTTTCTGCATTCAGGTCCTGCTCGTGAACTCATCATCAATCACGTATGAAGTCTGGCGATCACAGAGCGAGGCTACAGAGGGGAAGCTGAGAATAGCACCAAACAATCAATGTTGCAAGCACTGAAAGTCAAGGAGAGGAAGGAAATGCATAGCAAATGCAATTGGTGCTGTGGAGGTACCGGGAGGCTCTGAGGCACTGAGGAAGCAGCTAAGGATCTCATATGCATTTTACAGGTGGAGAGTAGCTTTTTATTATCATCCAGCTCTTAGACGATAAAAAAAAGAAAAATCGTATAGTAATTGATTTGTGTGGTTTTGCTGCGGGTAAGAACAAGACTTTAATATTAACTGGAAGCAAACTAACACACGAATCTCTTAAACGAGAGATGAACAACCGGTTTAGTCCTGTAGGGGTTTTGGTCTGGTACCAAAGAGAGAGGAAAGAGGCTCTACCCTCCGGCCATTCTTCACCTTAATAGCTCCGATAAAACCAGGAAATGTTTCCGGTGTTAAAACGGGAATGGAAAATTTGCAAATGGAGAAAAAGTGTGAAAAACAGCGACAAACCCCTCTGCAGGAGGCAGAGCGTGTCCATTAAAAGACCCGTGTCAGCACATCGTTTAGCTTCCTGACTCTTCTTCCGTCTTCACTCTGAATCCCATCGAATCCTAAATGAAGGTAGATTTGTGTCTTTATTACACGAGCAAATTTCTTGTTTGTCAGTAAATATTTTCTGACTGCAAATCAAAAATCTCTGCTCTCCAATCAAAACACTTTGCTCTCAACTCAAAAATGTTTGCTCTCAAAAGAAAAAAATGCTCCAAAAAAAAAAAATCCTCTCTTATTTGACAGCAATTTTCTTTTTGAGAGCAATTTTTTTTTTTTTGAGCATTTTTTTTTTGGAGACAAAGATTGTTTTGTAAAGAAGTTTGATTTGAAGTCACAGTCAGAAATATAGACACAAATCTACCTTCCAAATCTCAGCTCTCATCACTCTCCTTCCGCCTCCCTTTCATCTCGCAGCTTTTCTCTATTTACCATGGATTTATTTTTCTTGCCCGACCCGGCCTCGTGTCTGCTGCTGATTGGAGCCATCAACTATTTAGCTGAACGCAACAGAGTTCTGGCCAAAGTCCTCCCTTCAACTCTCGCCACTGACTCAGCTCTGAAGCCGCCTGGTGAATTATTCACGAGTGGCCTCTCTTCCCCCTCGGCTGCCGACCTACACCGCTCCTTCACTTTTAGACTTCATTGGTTTTTAAGCCTGAGGTTGCAAATAAAAGCAGGTTCCTTCTGGTTTCACGTGCATCGGGGATTCGCGCCGCCTCGGCCGAACAAAGACGCAGCCCCATCTTTATATTTCGAGGGATTCACGAGGCGCCGGGGTGGTGAGGGTGGACTTTAAGTGCCGTCACGCGATATCCAGTTAAGAAACGCCATACGGTTGATGGCTCAAAGGGGGGATATGGAGCCGGAACAAAGGTTTGATATATTATCTGAGGACCGCTTCAAAGAATTAGAAAGTGATTGTGAAAAAAAGTTTCAAATGGATCTTTTGTGATATTTGGAGATTAGAGTAGAAGCAAAGCTGCATCTGCAATGCCTTCTTATTCTTTCAGGCCAAATCAGTGCTCTTGTATCGAGATCATCATCTGTGTGTGTTTTTTAAGCAGCCGAGCGTTGTGTACGGCACGTTCAAAGAGCGCAGAGAGGGCCGGTGAAGGGACGTGCGGTGATGGCGGGGCGTCTGGGTTTACCGTCCATGTCAATAGCGAGCGCAGCTGAGTGCACAGTGCGGTCTCTTTGTGTTGTAAACGTGGGAGGCAGCCCCTTCGCTTTCCCCGGGACTCGACCGCCGCGAAGCTCCCCGAGGCTAGTGTGCTGGAACAACGCGTATGCAAACACACGCACACACACACACACACACTCGGATGGTTAGGATGCATGACTACACCCACCCACCATGGAGCCAGTCTCTTTCTCTGAAGCACATGCAGCATGCCCACACATTCCTAATACAGCTTAATAGCTGCATCAGTCTTACTCGTCCAAAATTAGATTCATTCATTGTGTGTCGAACACCTTTGTTTTACGGTAATCGTCGCAAAGGTGCAATAATACACTTATTTGAGAAGATGATAAAGATTTGAAGGTTCGGCAAGCACTTCAGGAAGCTCAAGATGTGTGATGAGCTTTCAGGGGTCTGACACAAAGTTCCAGGAGGTGAAGATCAGGAAAAGATGGCGGTGTGCAGGTTAGAATGAGAATGATTGTAACTTAAACGCAGGAGTGGTCGAGGAGTTAAGTTACTTTACAAAAGCGGGTGGTTTTCATTGACATGACAGTGAGGAGATACAGAAACGAAGACATTGCGCGTTGGTCCCTTCGTCCTAGAAAAGTCTGAATTCATAATTGCGTTGTAAAACCTCCGGTTGTATATTAAGAGATCCGTGACGTGTCTGGTCGTAAAAAGCAAAGTGCCCGTCTTCCCATCCCCGGGTACGTTCTCGTTATGTCTCTCCGCAGACCGTCTCTCCTCTGCTCGGCAAGGACGCCGTGGTCTCCCAGGGCGAAGACTCGTGTGTGTCAGTGCGTTAAATGGGAGGACGGGACGGAGCCGTAGTATTTCAGGCTTTTGGCTGAGGTCATGCCGCTGTTGTCGCGAGCGTGGCTACGCAGCAGATGGGCCGGGCCGGGCCCCCCTTTTGTGAAATTAGCAAAGCTGTCCTTGGTGGCATCGGCACTCCAACCGGCACAGGCTTCTTCTTTTTTTGTTTTTTTTGCTTTGTATGTATCAAAGATGCTGCAGTGTAATAAATTGAGGACAAGTGATTAGCCCGGCGTTATTGAATTAGCGCGGAGTAATCGCTGTTTTATTGTGTAAGTGTTTTCTCTTTGGAGTAGATGGAGTGTTGCAGATTAAGCGTGTGTGTGTGTGTTTGCTGTCTTTGTTTGCGTTCATGCACACGCTGCAAGTCAACACAAAGGTTTTAGTAGTTTTGAGGTTTGAAAGGGGCCTCGAGTTGTTGTGATGGGAAACTGAAACTCTCCATGGGAACACATGCAAATTGTATAAAGAAGAGTGATGACTTTGGTGGGAAACAATACTTCCCTGGTGTCTGATTTCCTTCCTTCAAGCGTCTGATCCGAGAAGTTTTCTCTCTACATTAACCCGTTGAAAACTCTGCAACCAATTCTGTCTCTAGACCTCCTTTTAACCTGTTTGAGTCGTGGTAGGAACCCCAAATGAATTCCAATACTTGTGTTTATTGTATATATTTGTTCAGCAAAGTCTTGGGAAAAAAATGTTTACCTGCAAAAAAATCACTTTTAAAAGATATTTTGATAATAACTATAAACATCCAGCATGATATGAGCCCGAAAAAGCCTCCTAGAGCGTCAATAAGACACCTTTTTGGAAAGATTAGGACGTAAAGAATCAGAATCTGCAACAAGAATCACAATAAAACAAAGTCTTGGCCTGTTAGGAAGGAGTTTCAGTCAAAAAACTGTGTCGTTCGGTTCAAAAATGAAAAAATATTACGTATTTTATACCAAAAGATTGTCTGAATGGGGCATGCTGGGACTTAAAACTGGTGCGGGAGGATTTCCAAGAAGTTAAGGTCCGTGTTCCTCTGGTTGCTTTCTTTCCACTGTCATCATTTCAAAACAAAGCGTTCAAACTAAGATGCGACAGCGGCTTCTTGTCGCTGAACTCATCCTGTCACAATTCCCGTCAAACAGCAGCCGTTTATCTTCTCCGCGTCCGTGAAGAATACCTTGAAATGCTGTTTACTCATCCGGCTGCTCTTTCGGTTTTTTTTTGTCTTCTCCCCGTGTAAACAAATTGGATCGCATGTAATGGCTCACTGTCATTTTCCCTCGCACCATCCTCGTACCTGTTCCTTGGGCGCTCGGCCCGCTCCGGCATCCTCCAGCGCCGCGTCCTTCAGGGAGGAGGCGGAGGCACCGAAAGCAAAAAATAGCCGCTCGTGCATCACTACAGTCGCGCGGCCTCGTTTCGCTCCTCGTCTCTCGCTCCATCTCCCTTTTGTCTTTTTTAAACAAAGGCGCAAAGGATATCAGCGAGTGTGTTACCCCCCCCCGCCCTCCCTTTGAGAGCGCCGCTCTGACCCGCCACCTCGCCTCGCTTCCACAACCCCGCGGTACATTTTTAGCTCCGGCGTGATAACGTGCGATAAAGGCAGCGAGAGGGGAATCATGTGAGCTGAGCCAGCAACACATTTCATGATTGGATTTTGTCTGAATTGCCCGAGAATCCCTCCGATGGAGAACATTCTCCTTTCACAGCCGTGCCCCCGGTGTCCCTTTTCAGCCCTTCAGCGCTCTTCGGCGGTGTCCTGATTTAAAAAAAAGTGTGTTTTTAAAACGCGATAATCTTCGTAAGGAATTTTAGAAGCAGTTGTGTTTGTTTACAGCCGCCTTCAGTTCTTATAATACATGTGATTAGGCTTTGACTTATAGGGCAGCGGCTAATTACATTATCAGCAACAACCGCTTTCTAGTTAATGCTATCGCCGGATTGGATTAGCGGCTCGGCGAGCGCCGCGCTCTAATGACTGCACCGCCACGACGCTCTGTACGCACCTTGTTCGCCGTTATGAAATAGTTACATTATGTTGATTCATAATCATCGCAGCCTTTTGTATTTATTTGTATTCCTCCCTAGCTTCGTGCACGCTTTTGCAGCACGCTCGCCCTTTTTTTCCCTCCACTGTCACTGAGATTTATGTGCAACGCAGGGTTGATTTAAATTTCCACGGCGGTCCTGCTCATATTACCGCCTTGCCATTTTAGAGGCTGGGATTTTTTTCCCACCAAAAAGTGACTCGCAATTTGCGTGAATCCATCAGAAACGGCACTAAACCATGCTGATGGTATCTTTGCGCGATACTCCCTTAAAATGCATATAAATGGAGAAGAGAGGTGCAGCGGTTGTGCAATTGATAAATAAGTGACATTTCCTTGATTGAACAATGCGCTTCAATCAAGGGGAAAAAGGGCTTTGCAAATGTGGCCGTCGGTGTAAACGAACACCAGCCAGTACACACACACACACACACAGTACACACAGCTCCTTGATGGTGTACGTTCACTGTGTTTCTGTGCAACAGTATTAAAGAACATGCATAAAGGAATTGTATATCTAACTACTGCATGCAAGACAATTGACCTCCATTCACCTCCAGAGGGAATTTCCGGTTCTCACCTTCCCTCCATCTGCGTTCTGTTTGTGTGTGTGTGTGTGTGTGTGTGTGTTGTGACATCTCGCGTCGCAGCGCCATTGAGATTGATCAGCTGCGGCATCAGAGCAGACAGGCTCTGATTTGAAGACAGCAACGTTCACGCATACGTCAAGCGCTCTAAATATCCACACACACTCACTCCAGCATGCACGCTGTGAGAAGCACACACACAAAAAACATGTGTTTTTTTTTTTTTTGTTTACACTGAAAACGTTGCTCTCCTGTCAAACTCCATTGAAGCTGTGTTGGGAGTCACTCGACAAGACTCACAAAAACACCAAGAAGCCCACCATGTGATTAAAACTTGAAACGCTCTAAAACATGGTTGGACTCTGCCTCAGAAGCAAAGCACAATATCAGCCCGGGCCTAATAATGGCTCCTAATAGGGAGCAGTAATTGGAAATAGCAACTTCATTAGTGAGTGACAGCAGAAGGTGATAAGACAGGGGAATTCTGTGTAGCCAGTGATGCTAGAAACTCATTATCCACAATGCATGCCCCACTCCTTAATTATTTGAGAGGATCTTCACTCTCTTCTCAGCCCCCCCCCCCCCCCCCCCTCCCTCCCTTTCTCTCTCTTTGACTCCACATTCTTAAGTAGTTTCTTTAAAAGCGATATTTGGGGTGCCTCTGTTATCTGTCTTTGGAAGGTGGAGGGCCTTGGGATGAAAGTGATGAAACAGAAAAGGAGCCGTAATGAGAATCTCCGGCGCTTCGGCCTTTGATGCAAAGTAGATGCAGCTATCCATCTTTCCCTATTTTTTATTTATTTTTTTCCTGGCGTGTGTGGGTTAGCCTCACTGCCGACTGCCGCAGTTGTTTGATTTTTAATATGGCCGACAGTAGCCGCCGACATTTTTCATTAGCGGCTCATTATTGCTACCCAAATACAATATGTCACCGGCAACGGGCAACTTTAGCTCCGGCGCGCGACCCGAACCGTTCCTCATTCCTCACGCGAATGCGAGGTTCATTAAAACGAGCGCTCTCGAGGGGACACGGAGCGTACATGTTGCCTGTTTATTACAGGCTGGAGACTGAAGCCTTCAGCACGCTGAGGCAAATTAAAGGAAATGATTTACCCTCCCAGCGTTGCCCCTTCAGATCACATGCTTGACCTCTGACCCCGATTAAAGACCCAGGCTGCGGTTAAAGAGCCTTTTTGCTTGGAAAGGTTCCCAACTGAGTTAAAACCAGGAAGCACCTCGGCAGCAGCCGTGATAAGAGCTGTCCGAATCCTCTAAAAGCTGAGGAAAGGTGCTCCAATGCTTCCTTTCCTATCTCCTTTGGCATAGTCTACACTGGAACATCTTTTATGAAAGGGAAGGAGATCAATGCTATCCCACAATTCCTGACGGCAGACCCATTTCATTCATCTCCTGTTGCAATATCCATGACGTTTAAGTATGTTTAATTACTTTAGTACACATTTTTAAGTATGTTTAATTACTTTAGTACACATTTTTAAGTATGTTTAATTACTTTAGTACACATTTTTAAGTATGTTTAATTACTTTTGGACACATTTTTAAGTATGTTTAGTTACTTTTATACACATTTTTAAGTATGTTAAGTACTTTTTATACATTTTTAGGGATGTTCAAGTACAAGTATGTTCAAGTACTTTTATACACATTTTTAGGGATGTTCAAGTAGTTTTTTACACATTTTTAAGTATGTTCAATTACTTTTATACAACTTTTTAGGTACGTTCCAGTACTTTTATACACATCTAAACCTGTGACATAAGTAGAAGCAACATTTCTGAAGAGACTAGCACAGCGGCGAGGCTAAGTACGAGTGCATGTCTGTCTGCGTGTCGATAATTAGACCTGCTGGAGAGTTTGATTACCTTACAATAGCTTCCTCTCATTTGGCCCGTGATTGGCTGCCACTGGGAGGGCTGGACGAGACAAGAGGAGACGAAGGGAGAGGCAAAGATTCAGAGAGCACTTGAACTCCTGAGTGGCATTGCGATGCTAATATGCACTATTCAGAGACAGGAAAGGGGGAAGAGAGAGAGAGAGAAGAAGAAAGAAAAAAAAGAGAAATTCGAAATAGTAAAAAAGATTGAAGGAAACGGGAGTCGGGAAGGCTAATGACACCGAATAGACGAGATCACAGTGATTGAGCGAAGAGAGAAGATTACATCTGATTATCTGTGATAATATCTTCTAACCATTGAGATCTGACGCAGCCAGAAATTGGAGTCTGAGCACAAGGAAGCTCCCGCACGAGGCAGACAGAGACGTCAGTGTGGGCGGAACAGATCCTAAAAAAGAAGGAAAAAAAAAACGCTTTTGATCAAACGCAAAGACGAGGAAGGCGCCGTGAAATCCAAGCTTGGAAAAGGTCAACCTGCATTGCCGGGCAGGATCTGGCATTGCGCTCACGCACAAAGCCGGTGTTGCGGCGCGGGATGTAATTGGGGATGATGAGCCTGTTCTTTGTGATGTCCTTTGTGCCAGATCCACATGCCTGGAGGGGCTGCCAGCTGTTGTGGGGCGAAGGGGGGGGGTGGCGGCGTGACGGCCTTCAGGGGGAGGTTATGACCAATTTGCTTCCGACCGTAGCAACCGCCGCCGTGCAATCAATACGGCGACATCGTTGAGGATTATGAGTATGGATCGGTAAGCGTCGAGGAAACGCCTGCGAGCCGAGGCGGATCCAGGCGAAGCGTTCCGGCCCGAAGGCGAACGGCGCCGCACGACCAACACGGACCCGGGTGTTGCGGTGCTCCAGTCAGCGGATGTTTTAGAGGGAGATCCCGGCGTCTTTGGCGGCCCGACCGCGGTCGTGACAAGACTAACGATATTGTGTTTACTGCCGGGGGGGAAACCGGCCAAAGACACGAGTGCACACGGCAGCCAAAGAAGTGTCCCACGCATCCTGATTGGAAATTCAAATGGATCACCCGCGGCGGGATCGATACGGCAGGATAACGATGTTGTGATAGTCGGAGAGCGCCGTTTGTTCGCGACCAGGCGTGCAGGAAGCTGGCAGCGCGCGTAGAAGCGACCACGGGCCGCTGGACTCGCAGCAGAACGGTCGTCCTTGTGTTCTCTGCGTCCGGCCAACAATACCGGAAACATTATTGCTTTAACTTGTTTAATACTTTTTTTTTTGCTTCTGCCAAAATTGGCAATTGTCTCCTCTTTTCCTTTCCAAGCTAAGGATGAGTCATCGAGTGATTTATTTTCTTGTGGATCACCAGGAAAACAGGTTAACCTTGATGTGCAACACTGTTCTGATCTCTTTTGAACTGAAGAACGATAGAGCCCAGATATGGACATGTCTACTACCGCTCATCTTATTGAGCATTATGGAAAAAGGCATTGGGACTCACCTTTCTAGTAACTGCTGGGGGACGTAGCAATATTACAACTTTAATATGACCCTGCATCAGGTTTATGAACACATCTTATGGCGCTTTAAGCCCAGAATACCAACGTTAAAATAGTCACACTATCACTAACGTCGGGTGAATTTTCACGATATAATGTAGCTGATAAAATATACTTCTCATGGAAATATATGAATACAACAAAACAAGGCCAGTTGAAGTACTCTTCTTTTATTTTACCCTATGGAACATCTAATAAAACCATAAACAGGTATCACGATGAGACCCTAAAAAAAGGCTCAAAATCCGGTAAAAAATTAGCGAATCGTCACAAAAAAATTATTTAAAATCTAAATAAAAGAGCTATAAACTTGTTATTTGGGCCACGTGTTTCTAGGACATGTGAGTCTTGTTCTGTGAAGGAAAAGTCTCGCCTCAGTGTTAAAACCCATCTGGAAAAAAATAGTCATACTGTCACTAACGTTGGGTAAAATTCACACGAACACCTGTAGAAAAAACAGTAATCGGTGCAGGAAGACACGCCCACATTCAATAAGACACGCCCACCTTCATGAGACACGCCTGCCTTATATTAGACACGCCCACATTCATGAGACACGCCCGCCTTCAATAAGACACGCCCACCTTCAATAAGACACGCCCACCTTCAATAAGACACGCCTACCTTCAAAAAGACACGCCTACATTAAAAAAGACACGCCCACCTTCAATAAGACACGCCCACCTTTAATAACACCTGTGAGCAGCATGAACCCCCATTTTGAGATTTTGGGCTGTTTTACTTTCATAACTTGTCTTCTTTGTGAGCAAAGGCACTTTGCCGTTTACATTTCTCATGAATTCAGCAAAAGTGAACAATACTCAGCGCCTCATCCTCAACCTCCATGTTGATTTCTGTTCCTTCCAAACCGTTTGGCCTTTGTCCACCAAAATCCTTCAGCTGGAGCAGCTCGCTCTCTGCGCGGCATCGGCGATCCATCATGGAGGACCCGGACAGCCCCTGAGCACCATTGATCTCTCCTCTCTGCACAATGTGCATATTTGCCCCCCCGATACATCACTGGATAACGCCTCATCAAGAGGGATGGATCAAACGCAGCGGCGGGCTCGGTCTGCAGTCGAGATACTAAATATTTCGGAGGATGCTTGCCCTGCTGATTAATGGCTTCATAAAACGTCCACAGCTGCACCCCTCATCTTTGGACAGCTTTTTCCATCACGGGGATACCGTCAGAGAGGCTCTGCTCGGCCGGCGCTTCGGCAACCGGTGCAATTTGAATCTGATTTGCGCTTGTTTTGTTTTTTCCTGCCGTCGAAAAACATTCATCAGCGATTAGTGTCAACAGGGTCGTCCGTCTGGTTCACAGGACTATTTGTGTTGCTCTTTCGCAGCGTCTGGCCATATTGTCTGCTCGTCTTTGTCCCCTTAATCCTTTCCTCTCTCCTTCTGCTTACCTGTCCGGTTCCGTCCGGCTCCCTAAAAGGAGTCGGCCGCATTGTCGTGAGACACTATTAATTACCTTGTCGTCCCTCGACAGTTGGCAGTGACAGGTTTTAGACCGGCTCTCTGAGGAGGTGGGCGGACAACGGCGCTAAATTAAAAAGCCGGGAGAGCTTGTCATATCCTGTCATTGGTATATTTAATGAAAAGCTGAGCGTGTGTGTGTGTGTGTGTGTGTGTGTGTGTGTCGAGCCTGGCGAAAGGACAGGGTGATAGCCGTGCCGAATAACAACCAGATGGGCGTAAGCAGAGAGTCGGACAAGTATCGACTAAGTGAGAGAGACCGAGGAAGCAGCTGGTGGTTACATGTGCAGAGGTCTGGAGACCGAGAGGAACGAGGCCAAAACAAACGGTACAGGCGGCGATCAGAGCGCGTCAGGACAGCAGGCATGCCGACGTTAAAATGCATCACACACACGCCGGTGATATCTGAAGCGTGCACAGGCAATAACTTTGGTTACTTTACCTCATTTTCTTTTGGTCCTTCTCCCATTTTGTTCACCTGCATTCAGCCAAACGCCTGCTCGAATGTGATTGGTCAATACTACTATTGACTATTGAGATCAGACAGGTCGGGTGGGTGCTTGACGCGACAACGCTGTGCATCCACCAGCATCAACTCCTCCGTATCTTTTCATTGTGAAGAGTTGTTTTCGCTGCTATATTAACGCCCTGATTTTTTTTAATATTCAGCACCTTTTAAGTAAAGCATTTGTGGAGGTAAAAACCACATTGATAGCCAAGATGATACTGAAGAGCTGATGTGCCTCCACCTTCAGTTAGACTGTAAGGTCAACATTGGTTTTGGCTGTGGCTTAGGAGTCCTTGAGCAATACACAGACACTTAGTCTCTCCCAATGGGAAGGACAAGGTCTTTATTAGCAGTTTCGCAATCCTCGCTCCATGAATATGTGTGTGATTGAGTGGCAAATTGTGAAGCGCTTTGTCCGCTAAGATAGAAAGGCCTGCAGACCATCCCTCTAACTAAGTCATTGGTGTGTAGTTATGGATGCTTTAAATCATGCACAGCAAAATTTCCTGTTAGGCCTTTTTTTTTCTATTTTTGAAAGTTTTGGTGTTGTGGCTCCTTCCCACCTGAGTAATTGTAGTGCGACGTTGCTTTCAGCAACATAAAGCGTGTGCTATTCACAGTTCTACCCGCACATCACACAACAAGCCGAGCCGCGTCGCCGTCTCTTGAGTTTTGCCCCGAAGCGAGATGGAGATTTGTTGTTTAGATACACCACCCTTCGACTTCACCTAATGGAAAAGCCGTGTCTTCCTTCCCAGGGCCTTTCCCCCTCTTAACCTGCAGCGGCTCACGACATGCACGCCGCTGTGCTCGGGGCTCGGGAGACGAGGCTCAAGCCTGCGTGTTGGTGTTCATCGCGGTCCGGGTCGGTGTTCGGCCCGGCGAGTGTGAACAAGCTGCTGCCGCCCGGGAGAGCTGTCCGTGGTGCTGAAACCACGGATCCCTCCTCCACTGCTGGGACCGCTCGGCCCAGAAGAGCCGGAGGTGTCGAGCCCTGGCTTCACCTGCAGATGCTTTTTTTTTTGATAATTTCTTCCTTTACCTTGAGTGGAAAAGTGCAAAGGAATTGTTACCGCCGCTTATTTGTTTGCCTTCTATTAAGATTCCCGTTAAGATCCCCCATTTAATGTGTGAACGGGTGCTTATGTGAAATGACTGACAGTATTTCAAATGTAGATTCCAGGTCGGTTTCAATGTGATGAACAAAATATTCAACAATATTGACCCAATTCTTGTTTGCACCCCAAGAAAAACATCACACCTTTCTTTAAGAGCTCGCTACTCGTTCAGGGAATGAATACAGCAGCAAGCGGCTATTTGTTAAAAAGCATCGTTGCATCGTGTGTATGACATGGTTATGCTGATAGCATCGTGGTGGAAGCGTAGCACACACACACACACACACACACACACACACACACACACACACACCGGTTCCCTCCAGGTTAGCGCTGTTAGCTCAATCAGCACCGTTAGCCTCTAGCCGACGGCTCAGACGTCTCCGTGTTGAAAGCTGCGTGATGTCTAGATCATAGCCGTGCTCTGGATGTCGTCGTATAGAGCTTTTTTAAATTTGCTTCATGAGGCTATTTTCAAAAATTGGAAAGTGCTGAAGATTGTAAGCGCTTTATAAAAAGGTCACAGATATGAAAATGTATCTCAAAAGTGCACTGAAATGCTTTTTCTTCCTGCGATCTTCTTTAATCCCGCTCAGTAAAGAGAAGATTAGAACTGCAGAAAGGTATCACCCCAATTGACTGAGCACAAGTTTCAATAGAAGAAGCCTCTTTGCGGCTGCTCGGCTGTCTTTCGTCACTTTGGCTGCGGGTCACCGGAGGCTCTGGTACATCCAACGTGTCAAAAGGCGGACGACAAATTGAATTGTCCATGCTTAGTTTTGGTCGTTGAGATGATGGGTGATAACACCTCGGCCGGCGCCATTAAACGCCGCTTGAGTCTTAAACGCGGCGAGAGAAAAGTCTATTGTGAGGGCGGTGTTATTTTCAATCCCGCGCTGAAGAGGGTATGATGTTACTGCGGCATTACATCTGGAAGAAAATGCTTAGGAGGGGGAAAGACAGCAAAAAGAGAAGGGGGAAAGAAGAGAAAAGAAAAGCGGGGGTGAGAGAGCGAGAGAGAGAGAGAGAGAGAGAGAGAGAGAGAGAGAGAGAGAGAGTGAAAAGAGCCCTGGGAAATCTCCGGCCCCATCTCGCAGGCGCCTCGGCATCGCTGTTCCTCCTGCCTCACCTCGCTGACTTTCAATCGCTGGAGCCAATTTGCTCGGAGAGAAACCCCATGCTGGCAAGAAATGAAACCGCCTCCGCTCCTCGACACACCTAACCCGCAGCATCGTCCTCCTCCTCCTCCTCCTTCTCCTCCCCTCCCCCCCCCACCCCCCCTCTAGTCTTCAGCACATCAAAGGCCTGGAAGAGGAACATGGGGACTCGCTCGGTCGCCTCTTTGCCTCTCCACTCTCTTCATTTTGTACCGCAGCCTCACTCCTGGGTTTCTTGTGCCAACTGCGGGAGAGAGAGAGAGAGAGAGAGAGAGAGAGAGAGAGAGAGAGAGAGAGAGAGAGAGAGAGAGATGGTCCTCTGCAGCAGTACAGTGTCACAAGAAATGCAAGAATTGATCAAGTCGGGATACTTTGGCGACCGCTGCTGTCTTCAATGCGAGCGCGCAGGAGACAGCTGAAGCCCCCCGAAGGTCGGATTGTGTTATTGCTCGGGACCCTGAAAACCCTTGAAGGCAGAAGGGTTTTTTTTTTCATAAAGCTCAGTTTCACAAGAACAACTCGAAGGCGTCACGCAGGCGAGCGCCTTGTCGGCTGTGATACGTTGTACGGCAGCTGAGGAGGAAAACAGCGAGGCTTGAAGAAGGAAAAGGAGACAGGAAGCAAAGGTAGAGAAGGTATAAAAAAAGCAAAGAGAGTGGAGGGTTGTTTGCCTGAGGCGCTGGCTCTCCACAGCAGCGTGGTGGCAGTTTCAGGGGCTTGAGACTGTAAATAATTTACAGTCTCGGCTCAAAGAACACACACACACACACACACACACACACACACACACACTCAAGCCCTCTGCCTCTCACACACACACACACACGCGCAGACTTTGTTTGACAAAGGCCATTTTAGTTTCTCCTGGGAGTGCCAGCCACATCACGATTTCATTTCAGGATTTGTATATTTTCTTTGCTGACAAACGAGGGAGCAGTGTGGGAAGGCTAGCGGGGGGCAAAGTTAACTCCGGGGCCAAGGACGAACCATGGAGGGGGGGGGGGGGGCACCGACGTCCCCCCCCCCCCCCAATATACTCCTGGGAATCGGCGCTCCCAAAGGCCCTGGTGCTTGTTCCAACAACCCCCATCGTGGCACTAAATTACCACTTTGTTTGTTGTTATCATCCTAACATTTAATTGCATTTTTTTTGTTGTTGAAATGCCCAGGGGGAGCAGGATGCACCCTTTTTACCGCGGCGTTGTGTAACTCTTTTATAGTTGTTCTGTCGCCGGCATGAAAACATCAGTTCTCCCCCCAGAGGACTCCTCCTGACATTTACTGTGTGCTGGGTGAGGGGCGGGGCCAGAGCGGTGTATGTAAAACAGATAAATATGGGGCGAGGGGTAGAGAGAGAGAGCGAGCGAGAGAGAGAGAGAGAGAGAGGGATGGAGGCTCCCGGTTAATGGCCACTGTGTGTTTTGGGGAAACGCAAACAAAATGTCAGCTGCGAGCCGCACGGCGAAGTAAGGAGTGAATGTCAAGGGCCGACGGACAGCCGCTGAGCAATTTCCTGGGCATTAGCAAGAGTCCAGTGGCCTGGCGGGGCGCCGCCGCCGCCGCCGCCACCGCCACCGGCTCTCGTCCTGGCGAGAGTGTGTGTGTGTGTGTGTGTGTGTGTGTGTGTGTCAGAGACCAACCTGCAGGCTAATAGGGAGAAAACATATGCGGCTGATACTGTGCTGGCACGCAGACGCCGGAGACCACCGGAGCAACATGTAGAGTAGAAGAGTGTTGATTAGAAATGTTCTCGTATCGCGTTCCAGAGGTCACGAGGTCATGTTCACGTGTTCAGGAAGCGACGAGACGGTTTGATAGAATCCGAGAGAAACATGGTTTTACACACTCGGGGCGGCGGCGGCGACCTCGATGCTGCATCGCGCGTCGGATGAGACGGTTTAATGCGGACTGGGTTTGGATAATAAGGTTTTAGGGAAGACGCATGTGTTTGGGAGTTATTGAGCATTGGACTGGATTAGTAGGTTCCATTTTTACGACGTCTCTCTTCTGTAAAACTCTTCCTGCACGCACCGAACAAAAATCGTCCAAACAGATGAGCGATCGGACGCGTAGCTGACCACGCCGGTCCCGTCAAAGCTCACTTCCCCCGGTTGCAGACTGTGGCGGCTTCTCCTTCCAAAAAATTAACACGCAGTCATCTTTGAACCGCCGAGCAGGAAAAGACCCGAGCGCCGGGACGGCACGCTGACTGGAATTGGAAAAAGAGGATGCCGGTGCACCGTGCAATTACCGCTCCTCCGAAAAAGCATACTTGCTGAAGCAAACTGGTAATTTACAAATGTCTATAAACATATTTTGCAGGGGGGGAAAAGGAATGGAAGAAAAAAACCTGACACTATTGAATGAGCAAGAAAATCATTTGCCGACGCGGCGCTGAGCGACACTTGACATCATTTTCTCTCTCTCTCTCTCTCTCTCTCTCTCTCTCTCTCTCTCTCTCTCTCTCTCTCTCTGAAACCCGAAACGACGTCCTGATTTGCATGCTAACGCTGATTTCTGCAGACACGGTGCTCGCCTCCCACCACGTTCCCCTCTGAAATGCCAGTAAATGGTGGTGGTGGTGGTGGTGGTGTGTGTGTGTGGGGGGGGGGCACAACTTATGGTCTCATGATCCCCCTCCTGGCATGACGCAGATTGGAGCGGCCGTGCCACTTTGTTTTTTTCTTTCTATTTCGCTGTGATTTTGCAGCCTGTGGGCGCTGGCGGGGACACACACAGGCCTCTGCTGGCACGCGGTCCGCTCGTCTCCGCAGGATGATAAGCTAACACGGGGAGGAGGGGGTGGGGGGTGGGGGGGGGGGATGGAGGAGATGATGCTGCAGTGCAGAGAGATGCAGTTCTAGGCTGCATGTACGCCAGACGACACACGACGTGGAGAAGTATTATCTTTTGGGTCGCGTGCGTTAAGTGTTTTAAGTCAAATACAGTGCACCCCATCCCACGCCCTCCTACCTCCCCCCCCCCCCCCCCCCCCTCCACACACACACACACCTTGATCGCACATCAAAGCCGTAGCAAAGGCCACCGAAGAATGCACTCCCTCCTTCCCTTGAGTCCTCCCTCCTCTCCTCCCTCCCTCGTCCTCACCTCCCCATCTTCACGCCAGTGTGTTACTAATCAGGGCGCACAGAGCCAGACCGTTTGTTTGCTATCCGATAAGAAGCGCGGACCGGAGGGAGGAAGGAGGGCGAGGAGGGGAGGGAGGGGGGGATGGAGGAGGGGAGGGAGGAGGGGAGACACATTCTGGAAAATATCAGCAAATTGGATTCAGCAGGAGAAACTAGCGTGTATCTGATCGCACACAGGCTTGATTCTATTAATGCAGGCGGATAAACGTACGGCGGGTGGTGTGTGCGGACGTGCGTGTGTGTGTACATGAGTGTGTGTGTGTGCGTGTGTGTGATGGTGGGTTTCATTAAGGGGGTACAACATGGAACAGCTTCTCCCTCCACTGCCTTTGTAACTGAAGATAGGTGTTTGTAAGCTGGTAACCCCCCCCCCCCCCCTCGCCATCTTGCCCCCCCCCCCCCCGCCATCTTGCCCCCCCCCCTCCCGCTCGCTCCTCTCTCCCCTTGAAAGGAGGCCAAAATGCCCCACAAAGCAGTCCCCGCTCGTTGCATCTGATCTGGACATTTTGAAGCGAGCGGCTAATAAATGAAGTATAATCTGCGCCTCCTTGCCAAACTTCCACTTGGAGAACCGCCTCTTTCCTTTTCTTTCTATAACCCGCTCCATCTGCACGCCGTTTACCCGCAAAACACACACACACACACACACATGCGGCACCTCCAGTCCCTATCCCTTTCTGTCTCTCCTCCCCTCCCGCCTTCCTCCCAATATCTTCCTTGGCTGACCTAGATAGTGAAAAGCGAGGCGATGGAAAAACATGACTTCAGCAGAATCAAAATTATTTTCGACGGTCTTGCGCACAAGCCTTTTGTTACGCAGCTCGACGGGCAATTGCACATTCTTCACCTTCCAGATGGCAGTATTTATAGCAAAGGTTGCTGTTGTTACACACACACACACACACACATATACACACACACACACTCCCTTTTTTGCTAATTAACCTTTGAATATCTGACTCCAGAATCCTTTATCGTACGTGTGTTTTCAGTCATGCCTCGCTTGGAAATGGTGAAAAAAAACAAACTTGAAACCATTTTTTTCTGTTATCGCTGTGATATTTTAATCCATAAAGCCTGATTCTCTCTGTTACCTTCTGGTCACAGCGGGGCGATGTATTCCCATCACACTGGCGGCATGTTTCAATCTAAGAGTCGGGCGCGCAGGATAACCGCCGCTTCACCCGGCTGCGTCTTTAACTTAATAAGGTGCTGGAAGTATGAAAAAGCTGGTAGAAGAGATAACCTCCACATTGAACTCTGAGCAGAGAACACTTTGTTTGGAGTCTAAAGGACGTTCATCAGAGCACACAAACACATCCCACACCGCAGTTGGAGGACTGTTTGTCCTGCTTGTGCACCGTAGCGCTCCACCACCACCCGGCTAGGTCATTAGCGCCTGCAGCGGGAATACGGAAAGTCCCACGCGCTGCACAGAGTACTCAATCCACTTGTACCTGCGTCTCCTTCTTGTATGTGTGTGTCGCGACCGGCGTTAGCTGCACATGTCGCCGTACGCGGCGCCAAAATGTCTCGAGGAGCTCGTCCGGCCTCCGGATTGCAATGTGCACGCTCTTGATCTTTGCCTCGGATTTCTCTCTTCTTCTTTCCCCCCCCCCCGGATGAACGACTTTGGGTGAAGGGCGACATTTATTACATCCTCTAAAGACAGGCCGCAGCTAAGTATGATAAACGAGTGATGAATTTATCAGCATGTGATGAATGCGCGGTCTCGTCGAGGTGCATTTGAACTAACAGGTTTTTTTGTGTCTCTTTCTCTCTCCCTCATGCTCTCCCTCCTGCTCCCTCTGACACCTTGAAAACAACCAAATAGGTAAGTGACAGGATCCCACTTTGCGCGCCGAAATGTCAAATTGAGTCATTTGGTTCATTTTCTTTGCACGCGTCGACAGCAGCCGCAGAAACCAGACGAGGAATGATCCTCAATAGCGACTTCTAATGGGGACTCTGGCCCTTTTGAGTGGGAGTGACAATGGTTTACACGCCGTCTCGGTGCACCTGTGAAGCAGGGAGCAACATCGGGAGGATAGCTGTCACAAGGAAACGCGTCCTTTTAATTAAAACTCTCTTCGCCGGCCAGTGGCTCCCGTTGGTTGTGGCGTTTTCCGGCAGACTCGGCGCTGTCATTCTGGCTTGGGATTTAGGCACAGGCGGCTGCTTTTAATTACGCATTTATCTCAAAGGGTGTGTGTGTGTGTGTGGGGTGTTTTGCAAAAGCCTGGCTTGGAATCTAGGCGCGGCATTAAAATTTTATAGACAAGAGAATTGCAGCGCATCTAACTTTATGCTATCACTGACTCATTTTCTTCTCTTTCCTCGATGTATCATACTTTAATATGTCAGGGGACATTGCAATATTAATGTGTGTGGTGAAATGTAAAGGGTGGGTGGGGCAGAGGGGCAAATTGCCTCCTGCGTGTGTGAGCGAGGGTATATAGCCACGACCCCGACGGCGCTGCCGATTGGCCGGTTTCTATCAAAACCTTTTGGAGTTTGTTTTAACTTCCACTCCGCCGTTTCTCCTTTTAGCGACGCAGCATCGGGTTGCTCATTAGCGCTCACAGCAGACTGCATTAGAGAAGGTGACGCTTTACATCTCACTCATTTCACTTAGCCTCTCTCACTCTTTTACGTCGCGCCTCCATTTCCATCCCTCCCCTCTCTCACCAGCACAAAGGCAAACAGCTCATCCGTCTCTCCGGCTTTATTCCACCCTTCTGTCTTTTCATTATTCCCCTCCGTCTCCTTTTGTTCCCTTCATAATAACGAGAGCCATCTTTTCCCCCCGTCTTCTTTACGCTGCGTGTTGTTATTCCCCTCACACCTCATAAGGCGGGAGGAGGAGGGAGCAAGATGGCGTACCACACTTACAATGGGGAGCTCATGTGTTCCAATTTAATTTTCTCATTTGATCTTGTCAAGCGGCTGTATTTGGAAATACATGAGCCTGTTTAAATTCATGAGGTCAGACGGAGTGCTTTCTGTAATTGGAATCATTTACACACTTTTCTTCAGGACGCCCTCATTGGCGACAACAATGTGTGGAAAGCAGCTGCTCGCGCCACGAGGAAAGCAGAAGCAATAACGCTGCATGTATGTTTGAATATTGAGTCAGCTCGCTGGGGTCTTCTGCTCATGACCAGCAGACCATATGCGCTCATAATAACTTCAGACTTTTTACACAACAAATTCAAAATACTCGACTGTGACCGTTGTATTTCTCGGGCTTTTACTTTGAAAGGTAACAACGGAAGGAGTCGGTCTGGTCCGCGTCGCCTCGGTCGAGGTTGAACGGACTTTTACAGTCTGTGGCGTCTCGGCTCGGGAGCCGGAGCGTCGGCGCTGTTGCTTCTAAAAACACACGAGATGGCTCGATGCCTCCATAACCTAGTTTTCGGTGCATTATATTCACATTCCGAGTGAAAATATTCATGACAAAAACAACAAATGGAGAATTTGAATTCTTGGCACAAAACAAACAAACAGCACTCTCTATGATGCTCACATCTATAATCCATTATAAACATAGTTATTCATTATCACCGGCCTCTCGTTCACAACTTTCCAAGCCTTTTTTTTTTACTTTTAATGATTCTTTTTATTTCCTCAAAGCGAACATATGATAGTCAGGATATGATAGAGTGTAGTTTGTCTTCCTAGAACTCAACAATTGCATCACCACTTCCAGCACTTACTGACCACTTGGAGTGATCACATTATGATGCTTTATAAAAACAATATTGTAATGTGTTAAAACTATCAGACATATAATGAGCTCTAATGCTTGCTCCGGCCCCGCCCAGCTGCATTTTGGTATGTCGGCTTATTAACAGAATGATGAAATATAATGTCAGCGCTTTGGTGCATTTACAGCATGGCCGTAGTTTGAGTTAAAGAGTTATTCCGGAGTAACTCAAAGTTACTCAAGCGACATAATGACCTGATTATTTTCATAAAAGAATCTTAGGCTTTGTCTTTAGAAATGCTCAAACTGAAAGAAGACTCAGAGACGACCTTTTTGCTCCGGCACGATGGCGTCTTTACGCCGAGAGAGAGCCATCAACCTCCACGTTCAGCCAGCAGGTTTCTGCCATTATCGTCGCAGGATGAGGAGGAAGACAAAGTGTTGGGTTGTTGTGTTTCCACTCGCCTTCACTGCTTTGATCTGAAGGGCGATATATTCACTCTTGCAACTACAACTGCGGCCGGCCGGGCAGTTGCATTGACGGACTCGTTTTGGTTTATGGTTCCCGCCTTTTTCATACTCCAGAACAGCAGGTGGCGCAACGACCGCTTGGAGTCGACCTGCACACCGACGTTCACGATATCTCCCTCCAGGAATTCACCGCCATCTGCGTGTCCTGATACTCCGTCAGACGGGTTTTATAAATGCTCATATTTGCTGAACCTCTTCAGCCAAACGTTCTTCAACGGGATCCATTGTTCGTGTTTCTGCTGTGGCTTTTAACAAACAGCGGTATTATGCTATGAAACCGGAAATGTGAGACTCAGAAAGGATGTGGTTAGCGGACCAATCACAGGCTTGTGGGCTGCGAACGGCTTGCGTGGCTTTGATGGATAGTCAGAAATTTTGGGCGACGCACACAAGATGGCTGACGGGACGACGCATCGCAGGTCTTGCATGCTTGCATCTCTGCGTAAAACCCGAGTATAAAGCAGCCTTAAAGCGTTACAACACCGACAGCTACAGACAGGTCTGGTTTCTGATTGGTCAGCACGATTTGGCCTGCGGTCCCACTTGAGCAGGCGTTGGTTGAATGAAGGTTGAAGGTTTAATGGTAGTTAAACTTCATAGAACTGTGTAGAAATATGTAGTTTCTCCTCGGCCTGGAATAAAAAAAGAGCATTATTAAAAGTTCGTACCAGATTAAAACAACTGCGAGTCAGAAGCTTATATTAAAAACCACTTTCCGCGAGTGAAATTGCAGTGATTCGATTACGCTACAGTGGTTTCCTCTACCGACTCTGACAGCGCGAGAAGCGT
This sequence comes from Clinocottus analis, assembly GCF_023055335.1. Classification (NCBI taxonomy): domain Eukaryota; kingdom Metazoa; phylum Chordata; class Actinopteri; order Perciformes; family Cottidae; genus Clinocottus; species Clinocottus analis. The sequence goes on along the minus strand of NW_027175943.1, from coordinate 12,318,043 downwards.
CATTTTCTGGTGATTCTGAGTGACATTATCGTACGTTCGACTAATGTCTCCGTCTCGAAAAGTGGTTCATAGAAAGTCGACCGCACGCACCTGAAAACCAGCTTCTTTTTGTTGACGCCTTTCGTCCTCGGAGACGAGCTTCCGTCGGTACTGCCGCGTTTGCATTTTAAACCCGTCAGTCAGCTCCGTGAGCGGCAGGGAGATCCGAGTGTTCTCTGCCGTTGGATTTGTCAGCGTGACTGACAGTCGAAAGGAACCTTCGGGAGACTACCTGCTTTGTTTAGCCGCGAAGATGGCTCATACAGTAAATATATAACGCGTGCAGTCACCGCTGCTCTGCCCTCATCCTTCATCATTTCCCTCCCTGTGGAGGAAATGTCTTCTGAGACATCCCAGTGCAGGCTGCCAGCACTCTCAAATCCTATTGGCTCCCATCGTCTACTGGGTAATTGGCGCTTCCCCTCGGTCTTCTTATGAGAACTTTTTGTGATTGAAAATAAATATTCCAGTGCCGACTTTATCATTCTGACATATGCAAATAACCTCTCCAATGCTTTCTGACGATGTCAATTGCCTTAAATTAATTAAGTCATGTGGCAGAGTAGATGACTTATTTAGTATTTATAGTTGTTTTATAATTGGACTTTTCAATGTCCCTTTTAATGCAGAATATCATCTGGACCGTTTGTCCAGTAAGTGTTCCTCATGCGTTCCTGTTACTACAAATCCTTACGCGTGAAACTGTATAAAATGTTTAAAAATATCCCAGAATTCTGTGACGTCTACGAGCCCACACGGGATTATATCACGGGATTATATTCTGATTTCAAAGAAAGCAAACTGCGCAGGCTGCTTGGGCCTAATTGTACCGAGGTCAGAGCATCGCTCCGACTCTTCTTCTTCTTTTAAAAAAATCACTTTAAACACACGCACAGCAGCTAAGCGTTAGAGTTGCATTCCCACCCGTGCTAAAAAAACAGGAACAAATGGCCTGCCGGCAGAGTCAGATTCGGGGTGGAGGGAGTCACAGATGAGCGAGCGTCCTGCAGAGGCGACATGCGAGCGGGAGGTCTGGGGCTGCAGGCTGCCGGTTTCAGTGGTGCTTTAAATGACCCCGCTATCGCGCTCGCATTAAACACGCTGCCCTGCAATCTACACTAAGCCGGAAGCCTCACTCTGTGCAATCCGCTTACCCTTGAATAGCTCTAAATTAGCGCTTGGCTTTTTCACTTTATGCCTCCGAAGGGCCACAGGCGAGTCAAGAAGCTTTTTTTCGGAGGGGGGAGGGGGGGTTAAAGTGCTCAAGACTTAATGCAGCCTGCAGAAAAACTGTGTTTTTAATGAAGTTACCTTTGAGGTGGTCTCTATCCTGATACCTTTGATTAATTAGATGGGGCGGGTTCAGACGACGGAGCCTGCGGGCCACGCTGGATGCTCTGCTCTTTCTTTGAGGACTTCTTTCCCTCCCCAAATCCTCTAACGTGACATCGATAAGCTTCTCAATCCTAAATGTTAATCTTTAATGTGTGTTGGTGAAGGAGGTGGTAAAGCAACACAAGGCTTTACGGCTCTATGTCGTGTAAATCTAAAGCTAAGTCTGGATATTTCCTCTTCACATCCTTTTTTCTCTCTTACATTTGGGTTTAAGGTGAAGAGTAAACAAGGGATGTCCTTACTCTCTATCTCATATGTATCTCATTCAGTCATTCAAGTAAAGGTAGTAATACCACAACAACAACAAACATGTTTGCAGAATTACTTCATTGAAATTGTTACATTTATTGGATTTATGAAAGGGAAATACTCAGGTAAAGTACAAGTACCTTCAATGTCTTCTTAAGTGCAGTACTTGAATAGATGAGGCGGCACGCTGACTCAGCAATCGGATGTCTCTCGGGGGCTCGACTTCTCTCGGAGCGATGCTACATTAGGTCTCCCCATCTGCTGGGACTACAATTACAGGTATTTAATTTGCCGGCGCATCATCAGCGCTGTTTTATGCCGCCTGTCACATTCGAGCCGCCTCCACCGGCGACGGTGACCCGCGCCAGCAGGGATTGGGCCGAGAGAGCTGATTGTGATTGTGGACGCGGGAGAAAGGTCATCGGGTCGCGTGAATAATCAGCGAGAGGGAAACATCAAATAGAAGGCGGGGGAAAAAAAAAAGAAAGTTGCACAAGAGACATTTTTAAGTACTAATACGTCATCTTAGCTTAAACCTAAGGCGATATCGTGGATTCCCCTTAATTACCCGCTCGTATTCAGGAGAAAAAAAACTTCTCCGTGCACAATAAGAGATTCATAAAAATGCTAAACTGCTCCTTACCGGCACTAAATGAGTCCTGCACTCGAAGACCCACAATTAGATAGTTTGCTCGGTTCGTCCCATTGGTGTACTTTAAAGTATAAAAAAGTATTGCAGTTATAGTCCTTTAATAATATTGCTCACTTTGTAATGTTGAGTGTTTAAACAGGTGTCTCTTGCCACATGTGGCCTTCTTCTTCTTTCCTCTTTTTTGTTGAATATCTTGGCGTGTGACTGGTGTCTGGAGACCAGTGGGATGATGTGGATCCATCGGTAGGACCGTCAGACGATATTTTCAGCGACTGGCCTTCACGGGGTGGGCGATAAATACGCCGTAATAAATACGCCGTAATAAATACGCCGTAATAAAATGATACGACCAGCATGAAGAGATTATAAAGTGCATAAAGATACAACTCACCATTACGCCGAAACAGACTTTTAAGTTTCATTTTTGGAGTTAACTATCACGTAACATGTGTCTAAGGTTACGTCTGGGGTTACGCGCAGACGGATGTATCCGGTCCTTTTTCAAAATAAAACTTTTTTCTCACCTTGTTTTTGTTTTGTTTTTGTTTTTTCATTAATTCTTTCTCTGCGGCCCGGTAGCAAGGGACCCACGGACCGGTAGTGGGCCGCAGCCCAGTGGTTGGGGACCACAGGCCAACCTTCAAGGACACATTTGACATTTTGGAAAATATGCTAGTTCACATGACTAGCACGATAGGACGATTTAGCATCACTTCCACGTCAATTTGGTAAATGTGAAGGTAGCGTTTAGCCTAGCCAGCTAGGGTTTTCTAGCCTGGTTCCTGTCTATAAAATCCACCTTGGTAAAGCAGCCAAACAAGTTTGATCTTGTTTGTTCCAAAACATCAGAGTCGCCGCCTCACGGTGGTATCGACACATTAATCTCTAGCGAGAGAAAACTGGTCCCCGAGATTGACAAATAATGGATGTCTGATGCTCACGGGACACGCTTCGGCAACAGGATTTGCTCTGAAGTGAGTGCCCGTACCTTTTGGTGACGCACATGGGAAAGAAAATGAAGGGGGAGAGTTTGACCTGGGTCATCCAGCTGATCAGAGCCGGCAGCCGCCGCGGGTAATGGATTGTTGTCTGTTAGTCATCCGTACGAGGAGATTTACAGCCGGCGCCCACCGCGTCCTGCTGCACCACCCCCATAGACACACACACACACACTCACATATAGACGTATAAGAACCGTATTTAACAACCAGGGCAGACAGCTGTGGGGCACAGCATTGATTTAACGGCACCACATTTACGCTCTTGTTCCAGCGTCCTACGTCGTTGCGTCAGATGTCGAGTGTTTTGTCGGCCCACACTCGGAGCGACGGAGGTTGGGCCTGCCGCGTCCTCCACACTCGTCACGCTCCGTTTTCCGAGCCCTTTGCGTTCCTCACACCCCATGCGGGCCCCCCGGGTCCTCCATCCACATCGTGTTTCAGCAAATTAAAAATCAAACGCACTCGCGGTAATGTAGCGAGGCGTTTGGGGGCGCCATTGATTTCCTCCCGCAAGCAGACCGACGTCTTGCCTCTCTCGTCAGAGAGAGCTTTTTAATCAGACCCGTGCAGGAGCCTGTCTTTGTCGAATGAAAGGAGAACGCAGGGGCTGACTGCAGGAGGGGCGGGGGGGTTAGGAAAGGGAAAAAGCGTTGTACAATTGGCATGAAATGAACTGTCGTCAAAGCTGGTGCTTCGCTGAGCATAAAACCGTCAGGAGGGGATGATTTATTGTCGCGGGGAGCAGAGGCTCTGCTCTGTATGCACATAGTATGTGTTTTCCGATGGAGTCGGAGGGCCCCATGGAGGAGGATTTCTGAAACTTGAAATCCTAATAATACTCGAGGACTGGTCGAAACTTCAGACTCTTGCTGTCCTCCTTGTGCGTGTCACCACCTGATTCACATTTTGTTTATGTCCCCCACGCTGCCCATCCTCTCGCCTCCTTCTCATCGCACCTCCTCCTCCTCCTCCTCCCCCCTCCGTCCCCTCAGCCCCTCTCTCTCCACCCTCCTCGAAACCACATCACGACGACTCCCCGCATCCTTTTTTCCTTCCAGACACAGGATGCGGAGGAGGGGGAGGTGGGTGCAACGAGGGGGTCGTTGTAGTCAAATTGACTTGTGCCTTGTTCACCAAACGGATGAGCCGGGAAGGTCTCTGCCTGGGCTCAACACTGTGCACGACACACTCATTTGTCATGCACTGGTCTGCACGTCGACTCCTGCCAAATCGCTGTCCTGGCTCCGGTCCCAACTCGCTCCTTATTCACTCAGCACTTGGGCTTTGGGGTGGGTGTGAGGAGGAGGATGGGGGGGGGGGGGGGGGGACAGGCACAAAATGGCTGCCGCTGTCACCGCTCTGTTCTCTCAGTGAGTGAAGGAGGAGGCTGCGTTTGAGGGAAGAACGAGGGGATGTTTTACAGAGTGTTTTTCATGTTTTATTCTCCAGCATCATGCTTTACCGAGTCCTCTCGAGCCTTCCACTGGCTCAGCGGCTGGAACACAACTGATCGTGACGTCTGTTTGCTTTTCTTTTTTTATAGCTCAAACCTTGCTCAGTTTTCTGCTCGATATATATATATATATATACATATATTTAAAAAAAATTCCCAGCGAGCTCCAGGACCAAAGAATCCTCTGAGGTGAAAGTTTGATCACCTACATTAACTTAATTATCACATGGCCCGTGAATCATTACTCTGACCTTTATAGCGTTTAGCCGGACATTAGCCAAGCGCGTCCCTTTGCCCCCAGAAACAGAGCGCTGGAAATTGGTTTGGAAGGTTTTGGAAGTTTTGACCCTCCTCAAGATTAGAGGCTTAGTAGCATCCGCCACCACTTCCTCGCTGGCAAGCGTCCCCATTCCGTAAAGGTCAGCGGCGTTTTTATGTTTTTTTTGTGCTCTCCTCGACCCTCTTTGCTTCCCCTGTGGTTCCCGAACCCGTTTCTGTTTTCACTGCAAACACAGAGCTGGTTATTAAGGCCAATTTCCATCACTCCCTTCTCCGCCTCCTGTCACCAGCTCGCCTCCTCCGCCGGGGAGGAAATGTATTCTAATGGGCGGGCGGTTGATTAGTGCAACACTAACGGCAAGTCAAGGAGCGTGGACGGCTGTGTGGAGTGAGGCTGATTCAGAGAGGCAGGTGTGGCGCCGAGCGACGGGAGATGAGACGGAGCGAGGGCGGGACTATCCATATGCATGCTTTACCACTTGCATACTTATAAATCACGGCTCATCACAGCTATTTATATTTACAATAATTATTCGCAGTCGAAATGAAACTCCTGACTCACTCTGTTTGACATTTCTCTTTTCTCTGTGTGTCATTGCTGCCTTGTCACTCCGTCACCATCTCAAGGCGCACGTCGGTCTCTGATTCTCGAGCTGTTTGGCCCCGCCCACCTCCCCTTTCATCGTTTTTCACTTCTCCGTCAGATATTCATAATTCTTGAATTAGCTGAGCTTGTCGACAATATTTCTACATACCCACTGGTGGATGCAGACGAAGCCTCTGGGGGGGACAACTTCTGTTTGGGAAAAAACCCACAACAGACAGTTTCTACCAAATATTTACATGAAACATGTTTGTGCCACAAACGCAGGGAGTTTTTTTCTCGAATTGTCTTTATTTGACATTATCTTAGATAAAAGATGACCTCATGGTGGATGACAACACGCGTATCAAGTAAAATAAAAATGTGTTCACAATCTACAAATAGTGTGGGACGTTGGGAAACATACATATTAACATTTACATTGAAAGATTACGTTTTATTATGCGTTTTAAAGTAATTATAATGATTGGATTATTAGATTTGTGGCAAAGGAGAAAGACTAAGATCCCAATTACGACCATAAAAAGCCTTGGATGACATTGTGTGCTCAATTCCAGTCGGTGGCATCTTTCCTATTCTTGGGCACGTGGCAGAGTGTTTGCACACAGCACAACACCTGCCCTTAAATAGTGTTTAGTGGGCGATGCTTTTGCCATACGGCTCGAGTTCAGGACCAAGTATTCATCATTCATCATCACACCTGGGTGGGAGCCGGTAACACTTCACCCCTTTTCTCAGAATATAAGATACAGTTGTGAGATTATTGCCACAGGAGGGCCACGTACTAACAAGTTGGACACACTTTCCGTGAAAACCACCAGCTGCTAGTGAGAGCGAGCTCATTTATAAATAGCTTGAGGAGAGTAACGTATAGGTGATAGAAATAATGGTGCTGATGGTGTGAATATTCCCAGTTAAACCATTAATGTAGAAATACTTTTTGCAACAAAGTAGCATTGATGAACGGATGAACTGTATGTGCAACTCCTCACAGACGATTAAAGAATTAGAAAACAGTGTTTTCTCATATATTGTAGTTTCCATCCAGCTTATTAAAGGGTGACATCTTTATTTCTTTAACCTGGACCCCTTTTCCCCATGTTTTGTTTCAAAGTGACGCAATGTTTCAGAAGCAGACGTCTGCCTGAGTGTCTCTGGGTTACACAGGTTAACACAAATCGTTCAAGGTGAAGGAAAAGAGAGCGCTTTTCATTTTTCGGGAGTATTTTTTCGTTGTCAGACACTTGATGAGAAGGAGCACTTCTGGCGGACTCCATCGCAGCCCGTTTTGCTGCTGCCATCTGCAGCGTTCTCCCTCAATACTGGACCAATTTCAAAAATTGTTGTCCCCATTAGTCACTTGGACACAAAAACATGGGAAAATAGGGTCGAAAAACTGCAGAAGTTTCCCTCTAAATGAGCTTTCCAGCGTTACATGACAGAAGTCCTGTCAAGAGCAGTAAGACTTCTGGCAACCGGCCTTGTGTATTTATTGAGTGTGAGCCGTGCTGCTTTTATGGAAGATCTCTCCCTCTCTGCCAAAATCAAAAGTAGGTCATTGCAAAACTGTGTGCCCAAACTGTAAATCCCTCCTTCCCCGTGCTGTAACTCTGAACACTCTCATTTCTACACGTGTACCTGTATGATAACAGAGAGCGGCTCAGTGGCGTCAGGGGGCGGGGTTTCAAAACGACATGAAGGCGGATTGGCTGATGTTGCACCTCATCGTTATCGTGTAAGGAGAGTGTGGGTGTTGCTATTAGCCGTAGCAATAACTGCTAATAAGATTAAGGCTTAGTTTGTTTCAACCCGCCGGAGACTCACGAGCTGCATCCAGTCGTCCGGTGCTCTCACGCCCCCTCTGGTCACTTTGTGCAAGAGCACATGGAGGTTTGTGTTGTTTGATGGTACACAGAGTGGTACACCCCAGCAGGAATGCAAAGGAAGTACTCAAGTACTGTGCCTTTGTAGTACTCTACCCAGGAGTACACAAAGTGTCTATAATTGGCTCCTTATTGTTAAACTACAACATTAAACTGCTCATAAATGTATGTGTTGGTGATAAAAACAGAACAATATAATATGTTAACATAACTCTTTGAAAGAATACATTTTGCATGATGAGTATTTCTACTTGAACTACATCTTGTTGATGATACATCTGCACTTTTACTTAAGTACTTTTACATTTTGAATTCAGGACTTCTTAGATTCTGATATTTCTGCTTGACTTAAAGTAACTGTGAGGTGGTTTAACTGGTTATTACATAGTCTCAATGTAATACTGATACCTCTATATGACCGATATTAGTGAACCAACTATTTCTACACGGCTATTCCTAATGCTACTCAGCAGCCACATTGCTGGGCCAGAGCCAGGTCTGCATCGGGCACACTGTAGGACCCGGCTGCTGTAAAATGAGAGACTCTCTAAAGGGAGTCTGGTGCGTCAGAAGCACTACCATAGATGTCCACAGGGGCCGCCAAAAACCAACACAAAATGAAGGTCCCTTGAAGTAGCTTTAAGTTAGGGATCTGAAAACAGCCGAGCCGCCCTGACATGTGTAATATACAACCGTCTGAGGATCCTTCCAATCCCCTCGTCTGCCTGCCAGCCAGCTCCACCAGTGATCTGACCGAGCTGCACAGCAGCGGGCCCGAGCTAACAAGCGCCAACCAGAAAGAACTGAGGGGGAGTCGGTGGCAAAGGCAGCGGCTGGGGAGAGGATGGCACACACTTTGCGGGAGGATTACAGAGTCAAGCAGATGGTTAAGAAGACGGGCCGTGATGCTGTGGAGCGAGGGCAGTGTTACAATCACCATGTGGCCGTTAACCAGGGGGAGAATGAACACACACACACACACACACACATACAACCCTCGTTGTAGCCACTGATTACAGCGCTCCTCTCATCTCTCTCTCTCTCTTCTGTTCGGCCTCCCTCTCTCTCTCTCTAGAGAAGAGCCGCGTTGCTTCGAATTTGCTTGCGTGAGCATCTCAATCACACACTCGCTAAGTTTCTGTATGTATGATTGCGCGGATCATATTTAAATGAAACACTGTTTTATTTAACATTTGAAAGCCACCTGAAATCGCACACACCCAAACTTTGGGATAAACAGTTCAATCTTGAGGATTGAGACGTTTTTATAGGGCTGCACAAGGTTTATTTACAATGCATCTTCAGCGTGATTTTTCCAGACGGTTTTGTACAAATAGGGTCAAATAAAGCAGGTGTTATTCTGAACTCTTGCAGCCTGGCACCTGGTTACATCCAGCGACATGTTTCCTCTGTTCCATTTCATCCTTACTGACCGCCAGAGGCAGTGTTTCACGCTGGATTTCATCCATCTAGTGTGAAACACTGCCTCTGGCGCTCATCAAGGATTCATAGGACCGTAGTTACGTTCGTAACTCTCGTTTTACGAGGTTTTTCCGCTTTTTGAAAGAAAGTTGCATTTGAATTTTAGGAGACATAGTGCTTAAAAAACAAAAATAATCACACCAATCTGCAGGTACATTATGTATTCTCTCCATCCTCTCTTTCCCTTCTGGAGCACAAGGTCAAGTCGAAAAAAATCACCTCAATATTAGCCTCACCTCCCTGTCCGCCTGTTGGAGGATTAGTTTTTAGATTTCATTGATCAATTTTTCAAGCGCAATTAGGTCTTGCCTTGGAGTTGTATGGCGTACTTGTGAACCCACTCGGAGCCAGAGAGGAGCCTCAGATCTCTAACACTACAGCTGACTGGCTGTTGGCTCGGCATTGCGAGTCTCAAGACGTTGTTTCATTCTTTTATTGCCCGTGTTCCAGCGTGTCTTTCATGTAGATGCGGCTGTCATCTTACTTTACATTTTCAGAATTTCAAAAAAAAGAAAAGCTGGACGTGACTCAGGCTCCAATAGGTCTAGTTTCTACTCATCTCTTCGCCTGTCCCTCCATCTTGCTGCTTCTCTCTCGCGCTTGATCTCTCCTAACCCTTCCTCCCTCGTCCCTCCGTCCCGTACCACCACCGGTGTTGCTGAAGGTGAGGGACGCGGCGGACGTTTGAAATCTCACAGCGGGCGTCTCATGAGAAAACAGCGAGGCCTCCTCCAAACATAGAAAGCCTGGACGCGGCCTGCTGGCCAGTGTGGCTTCTGCGGTGAAGACGGGGGGAAGAGGGATGAGGGCGGAGATTGAGGGAAGAGACAACGCGGAAGGGAACTGTGTGGCAGAGGAGAGAGGTAATGGGCAGAGGCAAAGGTTGGGGTTGGCAATCTTTCATCCCTCTTCATCTTTCCCCCCATCATCGCTCCTCCTGCCTGCGCCTGCTGGTGGCAACAGCTGCAAGAGGAAATGGAGAGAGAGAGCTGTCATCTCGTTGCTCCATCTGCAGCGGCTACATGTCTGTGCTCTTGTTTGGTCTCCTTTCTCTGGTCCTTTGACTAGACCCCCATCTCACCCCACGCCTCCCTCCCCGCTGCCCATCATTTGTCTTGACCCCGGCGCTCTGTTGTATCCTGATTATGGGATGTTACAGGACATGTTTGTCCATTGGTCTTCTGCAGCGCAGCGTTAGGACAGTGGCTCACACCCGCACGTACAGTTTGAGTTAAACATGAAGAGAAGCTCCTTAACTGAGCTAAATATGTCACACAATGTCGGTTTTTTGTCTTATTTATTTATTATAGTAGTCCTAACAGCTTAAATCATCAACGTGGGTCCCTCAGTGAGCTGCGATAGGTCAATCTGGGTTCATGAGTACATGGAGCGTGCACTTTGCGGAGCTTGTGAATGCAGTTTTTTCTGTTTTTTTGTAACCGCGCCTAGACTGCATTACAGATGGAAGACGTGTTCCAACTCGCCCCCGCTGCCATCTTGCGTCGTTGACGTTGATTGGAGACAGAATCTGCACAGTCGTGATCGAGGTCCCGCCCACTGATCAATGCAGAAGTGCTCTGGAAGTCGACTCCGGTTGTGTAGAAGTCGATGAGAAAATGACTTCTCTCTCGATACATTCCCTCAGTAAACATTGTAAACATGAGGTAATGGTCTCTGTCTTTTTAAGTCTTCTCCAATACAGCATGGCGTTCATTTAGTCAATTATGGTCCATGTGGAGTCAAATTTACCATAAACCGTTTGTGCTTTAGGGCGTGGGCACCTTGTGATTGACAGGTTGCTCTACCACAACATTGGCCGGTCTGGGAGGTGTCGATGTCTTCTTTGTACACACCTTTCACAGTGTGTTTTCAGTTCATGGACATATTAGTCGCCTAAAAATGTCTTCTTCAGCAATCTCTCGTTCTTAGCGCCGCCCTCTTGTGTCACTTCTGGTTGCAAGAAACCAAGATGGCGACGACCGAAAACCAAAACGTCAGTCCACACAGTACAGTGACGCCACAGTGACTACAATCACATATACGGTCTATGGTCACACACTCTTCTTACAGCACTTTTATGAGAAACTCTTAAAAAAATTTGTAATAAAAAACACCAAAAATGATAAAAACCTCTTTTATACCATTTTGGAGGGGGCGGAGTTTATGACATTCAGCCAGCAACAAAGGGCAGATTCTGATTTTTCGGAGCAGTCATGTCGGCCATCTTTATGTACAGTCTATGTCACCAAGGCACATGCCAATTAGCACCAATCATCTGTTTCCTGTTGCCTCGACCCTGCTAATGTACGCTTAATAAATTCTGGAAAGACTCCGTTCCCCAAAGCCACGAGCGGCGTAGTGGTTTTATTTGCCTAAGTTCTGACAAATCCACCTCGGACATTTTCCCCTTCATTCGCACACAATAGAGGTGAATAAAATGTACTTTGTGCCGCTCTCAAGAAAGAAAGATTGAATTTTAAAGCATTGTGTCTTTCCAAAATAAATGTCCCAGTAACTCTGGATAATGTACTGTTTTCAGGGGAACGTTCCGAGTAATAGTCCCTATGAAACCTCTTCACAGCGACATCAGTCCATTACCTCTTGCTACCATTTTTTCCCTCCTTTTTTTTTTTTAGAAGTACATACAATTTTGCCGTAGAGTGTTTCATTGTGTTTCCCTGATAACAGTAAATTAATGCTCAGCTTTATGAAAGCAAAGTGCTGCCCAGTATTACTCCCCTGTGTCGCTGCCGCTACACGTCATTTTCATCCTCTCCTTTAATAAATCCTGTTCAAACAGACTCCAGTGCAGTTTCACAGGATGAGAGGTAGAGGGCCGGCACTGCACTCTTGGAAGGAGAGAGCGAGATGAGGAGGTCTATCCCTGTATCCTCTCAGCCTCGTACAAGAAGCTAATACTTCTTGACATCCGTGAAACCCTTTTTTTAATCTGCTGACTGAACAGTGATGGGGAGAGGGAAGGGGAATGGGAAAGGAAAGGGAGAGAAGAGGAAGCACTGCGGGAGTTTTTTTTGTGTACAAAATCAGCAAAATCCAGTTTGAAAATGATCCTCTTAGTTTTTTTTTTCTTTCCCCGAGTGTTGTTGGCACATCTCTCAGTCCTGCCGAGAGGGGCATTCAGCCGGGATGTCTGTGCAAATCCCGTTTTCTTTTTTTTTCTTCCACGCAGACACTTAATGCAAGGTTGTAGCGCACATCGCAGTTAAACCCGGTTAATGTCAACGCGCCGTGCAGAGATGTGCTCCTCTGATGCGCTCGGAGACATGAAGCACTAATTTAGAGCTAAACTAAAGTTTTTTTTTTTTTACATCCATTCCCCATGCATTTCCTTTAGCTACACAATTAGATGTCATGTATTTCAAGTCTTTCCATGTGTGCTCAGGCAAGACAAAACTAGTTCCAGCACCTGGGCCCACAGAGACGCTATATGGTATGAGCACAGACAAGACCCATGAAAAAGATGGCGGCGCACGGAGGCCTCCCTGCGTGACTTCACAGATATGCTGTGAAAGCTGATATGTCGTACGGCTCTGGAACGTTGCTGCGATCGCTGTGATCACCGGTGCCCGTCCACGCTTTGGCAGGGAAGTGCTGCTAATTACAGAGGGAAATGTTTGTTTACCAGCGAGAATTGGCTGCAAAACAATTAGCTTCCTTTGCTAACGCGAGTACCGCGCCCACACGCCAGCCCGGACTAGCTTGTGGTCTGAGATGCGTTGACTCGAATACAGGGTGAACTGTGCTCGTCGTTTGTCTTATTCGACCCCCCCCCGTTGGTCACGGGCGCGCACACTTAACCTTTTGGAAACTCCCAGCATGCCCCATTCAGACAAACGTTCGGCATATAATACGTAATATTTTTCCATTTTCGAACCGAACAACACAGTTTTATGACTGAAACTTCTTCGTAACAGGCCAAGGCTTTGTTTTTTTGTGATTTTTGTTGCAGATTAGAAATCTTTAGGTCCTAATTCTTCCAAAAAGGTGTCTTATTGACGCTCCAGGAGGCATTTTTGGGGACTCTGGCTCATATCATGCTGGATGTTCATAGTCACGATCAAAATATCGTTTTAAAGTGTTTTTTTTTTTTGCAGATATACATTTTTTTCCCAAGACTTTGCTGAACAAATACATGTAATAAACACAAGTATTGACGACTCAAACACAGGGAAAAAGAGGTCTGGAGCCAAAAACGGGTCAAGTTTTGTTGGAGGTGGAGATGCTACTGGAGCGCGCGGACGCGGCGGCCAACGGGCCGCCCGGCCGCATCAGATCACATTTCTGTTTGTGTGCACGGGCGCCCGTGCCCTCATCTGCCCGCTGCCGTTAATAAGACGAGATGAGATAAGATTCTGGCTTCATTTGCCTCCGAGCGTCCCTCCCGACCGCCTTGGCTCCGATTCACTTCCTGTAACCTGTTCTTTGGCTTAGCGAGAGCAGTCCTTCGTACTTAAAAAAGGCACTTGAGCGAGCGCGTTTTTCGCACTGGATGGGCACAGCTTGTCTTTTTCCGGAGTTAATTCCCCTTTACAGAGCTACACCATTGTGACATTTAAGAATTGCAAATGGCTTTGTAGCGGCCACGGCCCATCTCACCAGCGCTGCCATGCATTGTCCAAACATTCTCAACAGGCTCTGTAGCCCGGAGCCAAACGCTTTTCTGTTTCTGTTTTTTTTTTCCAGTGCAGGGTCCGTGTATTCATCAACACTGCTTATTTTTGAGCGGCCCTCCGGCCCGCGAGCAGAGGAAAATTGCATGTAAACGCGGCGGTTTGAAGGTTACACCGCCCCGAGCGCGCTCGGGAAAGTACACAAAATCAGTGAGAGGGGAACATGCACATGAATCAAAGATACATTCGGGTTGATGCCAAGTAATGAGCGAGGACTTTGAAAAACTTTTTCACACCGTCTGCCATCCGCGCACACAGAGGACGCCTTTTTTTTTGGGCAGCCCCCACCTATTTTGAATGCATCTGAAATATGAACAGACCTTTTTAAATTGGAGGACAATAAACTGGACTTTATTGGTTTGCAGCGACAACTTCCACCCCGAACTGTACTTGTTCTGTGATGAAGTCACAATACAGTGAGCAGTACTGTTACACTCGATATGTCGCCCACGTAAACGACAACCAGTTTGTTATTGCAATACTAATTCTGACCACAAGAGACTGAAATACACCAGGACCCCATGTTCTAAATACAAATACAATTATTCATGTTTTCCCACAGGTGAGGTTTAATTTCTCCAAGCACTTTGAAGCTCTATATTTTATTATTCTGGGAAAAAAAAGGTAGATTTTGAAAAAATGATCCTGAGAACACCTTTCCCCTCACTGTTTCCAAGATGATACAAAATGTAAAAATAAACGTGTTCACTTGTTCTTATCTCATAAACACAGGGGAGCTATACTTAGAAAAACGACCTAGGAACGACCTAGAAAACGGATCACCAGAAGTTTTCCCCCTCGCTTTCCTCTCCTTGCAACTCTTCCTTGCACTTTTTACTTCCTGTCAAACGTGTTTCTGGAGCTGCGTTTCGCTCCCTGGCTCAAAGGGCCTCCGGGTAGAGACAGCTGTGTGCTATGTAAATAACAAACCCCGCCAAGACACATTTGTGACTTTGGGCTGGATCAATAAACGGGATTTCTTTTGTGCGCATTCCTGTTTGCCCCACAGCGACGCGCGGGGGCTTTTTTTCGCAGGCATGTGCATCAAATCCGGCTTCAAGAACATATATTAGGAAATAAATATGCAGACAGGGCTTTGTAACATCCTGGAGTTTGTTTACATACAACAGGAATCAAAGTGTCAGTGACTTCAGAGAAAAACATTATTAAACCCGACAGATTGCTTCAGACTCTCGTTGGCTGCTCGGCTGACGTTGACGCATCGGCGAAGAAGTACGCGAGGCCTCCACCAGTAACCCCGTGTTTGTTTTCCATCCTCACACAGCCTGTGTTTGTCTGAGCACAAGCGTCTGTGAAGCCCCCCCCCCCCCCCCCCCCCCCCCCCTCTATAGCTGCTTGTGCATACAGCCGCCAAGAAGTCTCTCAGCACCGGCCAACAAATGGATTGTTATGTAACGGCCACAGTCTGCTACGTTTGACTGCCAACCTGCAGAGAAAGAGAGGGGACGGATGGACAAAGGGAGGGAGGGGCCGAGAGGGAGGGGGGGGGGGGGATAAAGAAGGGGGAATGAGAGAAACGGGGGCATGCAGTCAGAGAAGGAGAGCAGGAGTAAGTGACGCGCCCCTGGTTAAATGTCGCGGTTCCAGACACGGTACAGCAAATCTTCTTTTCCGTCCCCTCCTCCTCCTCCCCCCCCTCACCCCTTCCCTCCCCCTTTTCTCTCTCCTCACTCCCTCGTGTCTGGGTTTTGTCTCGTCGCATTATTGGTTCGGCTTGATTTGTTTTCCATTGAAGGGCTCTCAGCAAAGTGCAGACAGCCATTTATTTAGTATCTCCCATGCCCTCGCCTCGCTCGTCCGTCTTGCCCCCCCCCCCCCCTCTTTCCTCGCACACACACACACACACACACACACACTGCGGCGCATGTGAAATATCAGCTCTGTGACAGGCGCACTCAGACAGTCGGCCCCGTCCAGGAGTCCCTCCGGGCCCCACGGTGAGACGAGCGAGGGAAGGGACGGAAAATAAATAAATAATACAATCGCCCGTCTCTGCTTTTATTCGGGCACTTCAACACTGATTCGACATCAGAGAACAGAGGCACTCGTGACATTTCAGATGGCTAAACAGGGTCCCCAGAGAGCTGGCTTGGAAAATATATATATATATATATATATATATATATATATATATATATATATATATATATATATATATATATATATATATATATAACATTTCTGCAATCCTGGCTGGTCAAACCCATTCTTAGCCTGTAGCTGAGTTCAATACCGGCTTAAAGTCTCACGAGATCAGAGGGGGTTTGTACCACCTTCGCTCTTCAAAAGACACACACTCATATGAGGTTCTATTTTTTTTCCCGCCGTAGCCGAGTGAATAGATAATGGACCTTCTATGTGGTGCAGAAAATGGATCCTTGAGAGGACCGCTGAATCCCACCCGGCAGCTTTCATGTGTCAACAACAGTCAAAGCCTCACAACATCCACCCGATCCTTTTGTGCGTTGCCGACCCCGCTCCGGCGCATCGCACGTGTGCGCGCCGGAGAACACATTAAACACACGATATTTAATGCATGCACCTCACACATCCACCGCAGACGATGTCGTTCTTTCATCTCCCACCCCGCTTCACTCGCCTCCGCCTTTGATGTGGGTTACCCTGGAGCCTCAGGAACAGAGTCCCGGGGAATGAAACAGAGTGGATCTGCGCTCTCACTTCTCGGATGAGCTTTCCATTGATCCCCCCCCCCCCCCCCTCACTCTCTCCTGTGCGTCTCTCTTGGTTTTGGCCTCTTTTTGTTGCCTTCAATCCCTCGATCCATCGCCTACCCCCCACTCCAATATCCATCCGGTCCTTCCATCAGCATCCACTATTCCTTCTCAGGCAGGATGAGGCTCATTATTACCTTTCCGCTGTTCACATTGTTCTTTCAACCACTCGTACCCCTCGAGTACCGCGATAACAAGTCCTCCAAGCGCCACACCGCACTCAGCTCATTTCATTAAAGAAGCATTTCGAATGCTGCTCCAACCTCCGGTCGAGTGGGCTGCAGGGGTCTGTTTCACGTCGGGCAGCTGCTGAAGTGGACGTTGGTGATGGCTCGCTCGCCCGCTCGCTCGCCCGCTCGCCCGCTCGCTCGCCCGCTCGCTCCGTTTCCAACAAGTGGGGTTTTTTCCGAGAGGCTGCATGTAACAAGTGGAGACTCGTGTCATCCGGGTGGGAAGCTCGAGCAGAGTCGGGACGAACTGGTCGTTTAACTTTTTGGGAACCGTGCGCAAAAAGCCACCCGCTCCCTTTTTAAGTCCCAGCATGCCCCATTTACACAATCTTTTGGCATAAAATACATAATTTTTCCATTTTTGAAACCGAACGACACAGTTGTTTGACTGAAACTTCTTCCTAACAGGCCGAGGATTTGTTTTATGGTGATTTTTGTTACAGATTCCGGTTCGTTAGGTCCTAATTTATCCAAAAAGGTGTATTTTTGACCGCTCCAGGAGGCATTTTTGGGGAATCTGGCTCATGGATGTTCATAGTTATGATCAAAATATCTTTTAAAAGTGATTTTTTTTGCAGATATACACACAGGTCTAGAGACAAAATTGGTTGCACAGTTTTCAACAGGTCACCTTCACCTGTTGTTGCATCTAAAATTAACGCCAGCAGGTCCGTCCTCCTCCTTTGTGAGAGGAAGTGTGGCTCCTGCTGTAACTAAGCAACCCTAAAAAAGAAAGCATATGATAAAGTGCCGGTAGTTGAGCCGTAAACCTCACTGACTAAACACTATAAATCCCTCTCGGTGGCTCCACTGAGCGTGATCTGTCTGTCAGTCTGGCGAACACTTCCAGCCGGATGTTGCGACGCCGTTGGCCGCGCGCTACAAACGATCAACTCCTCCGCACATTTACCCCCCGGACTGATATTTGCGGAAGAAAGACAATACATCTGTCAGCTGTGACTGGTTGTCACGTCGCATGAGAGCGCCGGGCTATTTTTACCTCGGCGAGCGCACCTTCCCTGCACCTACTTGGGGAAAAGCAACGCAGCAAAAGCTCGGCATGTGAACGCCCCCACCCCGAGCCGTCGTCTTGTATTTCTTTGAGTGTCGTTGGGATTTGTCAGGTTGTGTGAAGAAAAGAGGAAAAACGCCGGTCACGGTTTCCTTTCCGAACCTCCTTTTGTATCCGCTTGGCGTCCGCCCACTAAACGGCTCGCGGGGCCGCTGTTCAGTGAGGTCAACGCTTCAAGGATGGAGCGGCGCACGCCGGCTTCAGCCTGTGTTTGTTTACGCACTGTGAAGGCCACTCCAGCGTAATTAGGAGGATGTTAACACTAATGGGCCCGTGGTTATTAAGCTTAATCAAGAAGTGCATACGCTTGCCCGCGCCCCCTTCGGAAAACACACACAGACACAAACACAAGCACACACCTCACACCTGCGTTCCTATAGATCGAGCAGGAACAAAGCGGTGTGACCTTTCCGGAGCGGCACAGCTTAATAGCTCTGCATGAGAATATGGTTGTTATTCTGAGCAGGTCTGCTGTTGTTTCTTCATGCAGCACATGTCATGGTTGCACAACAACCCGTTTGTAAAGCCTCTCTTTCTGCAAGCAATACCCTCTTCTTTCTTTCATTTCCTTTTTGCTCTCTGTTCACTCCCTAATTCCAACATGAACTCCAGACAAAGTCCTGCTTCCGCCATATTTTTTTGCAGCTTTAACATTTCGGGGGAGCTGGTGTCACGTGGCGAGCAATCAAGTGTCCGCCGCGGCTCGATCGGCACGCTATTAAAAGACTTAATGCGAGGGGATGCTGCCGTGACTGCGGCTCTGTGTGCGTTTAGTGTGTTCACAGGCATTGCTTCTGAGCAGGGGTGCGGCAGCGCGGCGCTTACGCCTGTGAGTAATGGCATTAAGGTGTCGGATCCCTGTCATGTACGAGCGGAGCGTCGGAACAGAAATGTCAGTCATGCGTGAGCAACGGGCATTAAAACACTGATAACACAATTACCGTGAACCTTTAGACACGACTAACCAAATCAAAAGGTGCACTGATATGTCATCCAGCCTAGTGAGCTAAATAGTTTACAAAAAGGCCCCCCAAGATGTGTCGGTGAGTCTTTCCGCTCATAGCTTCAACACTCACTCAGATCTAACAAAAGAAACAGAAACATCCTCAGTACTTTTGGACCCTGGGATATTTTGTTCCCACTTTCCACCCCTGCATGTCTTCTTTGCAGCATGATTCAAACATCACGGCCTCACAACAGCACAGCAGTTCACTACGATGACTCATTGTTGCCGTCTTGTTGCGAACAAGAATTACCTCTTAAAACCACACGATTGCTTTTTTTAATCCTCTTCACAGTTCTTTAGGTACGGTGGAAACACACACAAAACAAATGATTAGCTACAGTAAATGTAGTCCTGACATTTGCTTCCTGGGGCTTATAGATATTTGGAATAAAAAAAAAGCTGCTGGTAACTAATCATTTACCACACAATTGGCTGACTGACTCACTGATTACGTGTTTGTGTTTTCCTTGTTCTTGCCTAGTTCTGTGAAATAAACATGAACATACACGGAAAGCCGCTGCCTCCGTCAGCCCGGCGTACGTGCCGTTGATGAGAGTAAAAATGGCTCTTAGTCTAAACAGCTCAGTTGGGCGTCACCGTCTCAACCTCTGCAGACTATTGAATGGGCCGTCGGACAGAGGAGGTATTCTGGGCTGATCAATGAGACTCTTGGCTGATGTATTTGCAGCGGAGTGCAGTGTAGCCTTTCTAAGCACGATGCTCAGTCTGACAGCATGACTATCAGTGTTACTACTGACCTCCCATCCCCACACACACACACTCCCACTGTATCACACACACATACTCCCACTGGATCCCTCCATTTACAGTTATTTGGAAAAAGATAAGCGTCTGAGTGCTACCTCAGCAATGGTGTTTGTAGGAAAATCACTCTCTGATAGCTCCATCCCCTCCAGGGACATAACAGGCATTTTGAAATGTTTCAAACAAACCTCGCAAGCACATCGTCACTGTCGAAAAGCAAAATATGCCAAACATTTGAATCCTCCAAAATGCACAAGGCACGGCTGTGTATCAAGTCCCCGCTGGTGGAATTAAGGAGGGGAATAATCATCAGACAAGCCGAGCTGACAGAAGTGATTTCTGAACAGTCTGAGGCATGACTCATATTCAGACGTGTGCTGTTGACAGAGCTCTCACAACCACCATTTAGAGAAAATACTCCTGTCTTCTTATTGTCGCTAATTTGGTCATCATCTTCTCCAGGAGATTATGCACACGGACGTGTGTGCGTCCGTCTGTCCGCTGCTAATCTCGCATACTGCTGGATCCATCGGCTCGATATGTTTTGGTGCTCATTCATGACTGTGTAAATTGTCCCTCTCGTGATTTGCACGCCGAGCTAAGACAGTAGCATGTTTGTACAACTAACGTAGCAGATGACAAAACTGAACCGAGCCCAAAATGTCTTCTCTTGGCGCAAGGAGGAGGAGGAGCTGGTGGTTAGCTCACAGCAGCCATGGTTAGCCAACCAGATCCAACAGCTGAGGGGCTAACGCAGCTAACCGATCATCGTGTCATTCAAAAGAGGCTCACCAATCTTTCCTGCTTGGATCTGAAGCCAGACATAACAAAAATGGATTTTAAGAAGAGGGTGATGATCTGTCACTGAAATTGCTTCCATTTTGTCTGGAGCCTATAATTGCATTCAGATGAAGAGGGTAAAGATATTTCTCCTCTGTTATGACTATCATCTTAGAAGTAAATAAGCACCAATCAGCTTCAAAGAAATCAATGACTCCCTCCTCTTATCTTCCCGTAATAATGTCCTGTTGACTCTGCAGCAGTTTGCAGAGACGTTGCAACACACTAAACTAACTCTAAAGGCAGTCTACCATCCTCTACATTAAAGTCACGAACTCCGAGGATTTGTGTTCGCCTATACTGTCTTCAGATCGCAGCTTCATTTGTTCAAGCACTTCCTGGAGACAGTGCAGCTGTCGGGGCAAGAATACATTACTTGGGGAAGCGTTAGGGAAGGCAGACAAAGAGCCACAGTTGGAGGAGCTTAAGTTGGAGGAATGGCACAAGGGAATGCATGTGGCTTCCCACACCTTACTGAGGACCCGGATCACAGTATGTACTTACTGGCCACGTCAAATAATGTGGAATAAAAAGTCAGCCATCGGGCGAGCTTAGTAGCCTGCCTAGATGTGTGACTATAGCCAATTGAGCTAACCTGAACTAGCTCACAACGGCGAACATATTCTCAGTTAGTAGTAAATCGATAATTGACACTGACGTCCTCATCTCTATCATCTTTTCACTGGACTAGGATTTAGTCTAATGTTACTTTGACACAAATTACACCAAGACAAAGTGTTTTTTTGGCAGCATGTATTAACCTTACATATTTATTATTAGCTACCTCGCAACCTGGGTCTGAAACTTTGGTCATGTGACATTTGGTCTGTATTTTAGCATGGTGTTTGCCTGCAGATGCGAATCTCCTCTTGAACTCTTCCTCAATGACCGTGGCCCCTTTCCATCGATGCTTACTGCGTTGATTTACATCTGGAATTCCCACATGACCGCCAATCGCTCCCGAAAGAGCGAAACAACATTGCGTGACTTCTTGGTCTGATGTTTTACATTTTTAAAGATGGAGCGGTGTGTACGTTCACACTGGCGTGTTTCAAGATACATTTAGACATTGTAATTGGTGATACTGACACTTGAGGAAATCTTCTAACTTTACAACTATAGTTCAAAGGAACATGTTTCATCTCCAGGTTTGTGGATACAGTCAAGGGCATGTGAAATATGTATAATCAGTCCAATTATTTTTACAAGTATAAGGTCAGTCCAATTACTCTTTTCCAATATAGTCTAGGCCTAGGTGCCGTGTCCTGTCTCTCAGCTGGTACTGCAGAACTGTGCGGACCTAATTATCACTGACGCTCTTATCAGCCTGTTGAGATCAAACTAAATCTAAAAGAGAGAAAAGGCGTGGATTTCATTGAGGTGTGAAATGGACGAGATTTAGCCAAATCCGAACAATTTGAATTGTGTCAGACACAATCGAGAAACTCGTCAGTGCCAAAAATCCTCATTGAGTCCTGAATCGTCTCACAACTGTGGGGAAGCTGTGGAGCGAATCGGTCCCAATCTGATTAGCATCTTGTGTGAATTCTTTTGCGTGTTTATGAAGAGATTACCTTCGACAAATTCATGGCTGCGGTCAAATCGTCGGAAAATAGAAGTCCTGAGTCTTTTCCTTGACCTCGATGGGAGACGTCATGAGGTCAGGGGAAAGATGTGAAGGAGAATTCATGAAGACTTTCACCAAAACAAAGGAAGGTGCCGCTTTAAATGTTGCTGCTGCAGGAAGTTCTGCGACGGCAAGATAGTCGACGAGATAGTACTTGTGTTTCAATGCTGCATACGCAGTAAAACCCACAGTGTTAAATATGCAGTGTCAAAGTCCAGTGACTCTTTCAGAGTTAGTTCAACAACAGCTTGAGTAAGATGCCGCCTAGTGTTAGAAATACTCTGAAAAGCCCCTCACCCTTCATCACCTTATTTCTGGGTGCTGAAAAAGCTCTGGGGGCGGGGCTGTTTCGGTGAGTTAACGCAATGCACTCCTGACCAAGTTATCTACACCTACGGTTATTTCACGATCTTTCTTTTTTACTTACATCCTGTGAGATCCTGTCCGATGGAGTTGGACAGGACGACCCAGCATGCAGTTCAGCAGTGTAACTTTATGAATGAAGTTCTTATCTCTGTTATGTATTGAGACTTTCATGCGTCATAAGATAAAACTGTGAGTGTTAGATATTTAACACTAAGAAAGAGTTAAATTATCAACACTAATGACAGTAGATGTTATCACTCTGCAGGGTTATTTGACCCTCTAGTGTCAACTCTGTACAGTGTTAATGAAAATTTGTATTATCACAGAAGAGTTCAAAGATCAATACTGATGAGAATGATGTTTACACTTTCAGAGATATTTAACCAGTAGTGTTAAATCTGATTAACACTAAACAGTGTTAGGTATTGTTAATTTGTACTCTATATAGAGTTGATTTAACTCTAAAATTTCAACTCTTGATCAAGAGTTAATTTAACATCGACTCCGAGTGGGACCAAATAGACTCGGCAATAGTGTTAAATTTAACTCTTTAAGTGCTACTTTAACACTGCAAAATTGACTGTGTAGGTATCCTATGCAGCATTGAAACACAAGTAGATTCAGAGAATCAACCCATTTTATCAGGACCGCGCCTTCGATACATCGGATTTCCGAACCTCCCTAAGCAAACAAATACGATTTAACAACAGCCCATGTATGAGCAAAAAAACCCAATCACGTTAATGCAGCATGTGTTGGCCCCAACTCGTCTCTTTGGAGACGTTGAGGCTGCCCTGATCAAATGTCATCTCTCCTCATGTAACCGCAGGGCCCCTCTCATCCTTTTTGAAGCAATCTCGGCGAAAGAATAGACGGAAGAGGAATATTATACAACCACATCAGAGAGAGGATGACTTGCTATTTCCTCTCGAGACGCAGCCAATCTCTGGGATGCCATTTCTACATTTTCTTATATACCGACACAGAGAAATAGCTATCAGTGCAGGGGCGGCGATGTTGTCGAGGTTGCGAGACTACGCAAAGGAACCGTGTGTGTGTGTGTGTGCCCAACTCTGCAACTTCAAACATCAACAGCTGTCTGGAAACTTTTGGCAAACGTCTCATCTCAGGCCCTTGTTTTCTTCCCGTCTTTTCCCTTTCTTCTTTTTTTTTTCGTCTCTGAAATGTATGTTGTGTCAAAAAAAAAAAGTAGCAAGAGGAGGTTTCATTCTTCTCGTTTAAAAGGAATCAATAGCTCTGTCTCTCCCCTTAACCGCTTCAAAGAATCAGTCTGCACTGATGCAATAATACACGAAGGTTGGAGGAACCATCTGTGTGTTATGGAGTTATTGTTTGAGAGCCTGTCGGAGAGTTTAAAATGAGAGTTGTGTATAAATTTGCGTGGGTGCGCCTTGAGGCTTATTGCATCTCCAGAATTGACTTCCCAGCCACCAGTCCTTCTTTCCCTGTGGGATTTGTGTTTCATCGCTGGGCAATTTTCACGTCGTTGGGTCATATGAAGCTTTGCGGTCCGGCGTTTCGACATTGCAACATTGACCGCGGGCCTTCATGAAAAAAATGGTGGCGTTTGGTGTCTTCGATATGACCTGTTTATCCCCAACGGTGGATGGGAGTGGCCTCCAATCCACTATCCCAAATCAATGGCCCCTTTGCAGAGAAAGCATCCCCAAATGATAAGCTCAACCACAAATACAGTCTCCCCCCGTCCCCACCACCTCGGACCAACACAGAGAAAAAGGGTGATGGGAAGGGTGTGAAAAAGGCAAATCAATAGGTTTTTCATTACTGCATTGATTCACAAGTCTTTCCAGATTATTTCCCCGGCAGATCCGCGGACAAAGGAAAGTGTGTTTCTTTATTTATTTATTTTTTGGCCCGTACTTCTTCAAACCAAATTACCAGCCGGCTCATGTGAATGGAAATAATAATCGAGGGGCGTCCCGCGATGTTTCGTTTCATCTCTTTGAATTCTCCCCACCTCCGGCGCAGCAGGTGGGATTGATTGGCCAGGTCGATGGCGCCAGAGCTAATTGGACAAAAGTAATAAATATTTAGACTCTTTTTATTTGGGAGGGGGGGCTGGAACACGAGTTCAACAGAGCATTTCCATCATTATTGTTATTCTAGCGAGAGCAGGGAGGCAGATTGCTTGATTAGACCGCGGTTGACTGAAGGTCAGAGAAATCCATACACAGGACAGGTTTTTTGTTTGCCGACAACTCCCAAGGCAGCGCTAATTTACTTTTAAGTCTGAGTTTTTCGATACAAGGTAAACAGTTACTGTTTGGGGAGAACTCAGATGTAGATTCTTCAGTCTGTCCATGTTCTCTCATTTAGAAACAGACGCACAAACACACACACATTTTCACCAATACGACGTGCTTACACATACATGCATATGGGAATATTGTCAGGCATGTACACAGCAACCAGTCCGGATATCTAACAGGTAGATAGGTTGTTTGCTAGTGGCTATCACCAAAAGATCAAAGGATTGGTGGTTGGTCAACGCTGTTTGATTCTGCATTCATATGCAGATAAGTTTATGGGGATTAAAGGTTTGGTTAAAATAGAACTACTAAGTTAGTGAAAGGTCATGGCCGTGGTTTAAAAAAATCCAACTGCAGTTGTTGGTAGGAGACGTGATATTATGGCAAAGGTCCGAGTGTTAAAGTCAAACTCTGCAAATCCCAACATTGCCCTTCAGGTTTCATTTTCAGCGCGACAACCTTTGCCTCTGAGAGAGGATGGTAATCCCTCACGTGATGTCAAGAGGTCAATTCAAGCATTCAACATATGAGGACCGTATTTTTTCTCATGCCAAAATTGCGACGTGGTCACCTTTTCGAGAAGTTTCGAGCTCTTCGGACTTCCCCCTAATTGAACTGTTGAAAGACGGGCTGTGCACATAGCATCTCTAAACGTATCGACGTTCTCTCTTTTCAGTCGAACGGCCTCCAGAAATGTATTCTAGGGCTCAATAAACACCTTTTCTCCCATCTTTTTCGCTCCGTCTCACCTCCCTATTAGCGCTTTCTGCACGAGGATTGGCTGAACTTGCCTCAACGGGAGCAGCAGGTGTTTGCTGGGAGAAGCGGTGACACATGGATGCGCCCTGTCAAGCTACTCATTAGAGGCTCTGCACCTCCTTTGTCTGCTCATTTAGAGGAGAGTGCACACGCACACAAATGCACACGCACAAAAGCAGCAGGTGGCCACTATCGGGTGGACAAATGGAAGCATTTTCCCCCCCTACAACTTTGGCAGTGCCGTGAATGACGCTCCCGCCTGTAAATGCGCTGATGATGAAGACAGAGTAAAAAGTGACAAGTGCGACAGTGGCACCAGGCGTACAGGAAGCTCTCCGGGGGGAAGACGTAGCATATGGTAGATGCTCTGCATGAGAGGGATGTTAATTGATGAGAATTAGTTCACAGTTAGTACACACGCAGGATACGCAGCGAGGATGCACGAGCTGCATGTCTGATTCTTGGGACACTCCGAGTGAGATGTCAGCGTTTCCGATTTCTGGAAGCCCCGGGAGCTTGATTGGAAAAGTAAAGTTGCAACTCTTTGAGACAGCACACGTAGGAATAGTTAGGTGCGTTAAAAGGGGCTGGAAGGGAACCTGTTGGACCAATGGATGGTGCAGAGTCAGACAGACCAGAGCGACTGAAGCATACTGCTTCATATATTTTGTATTTCAAATTGAAGTAATCCCCTTCCGGCATTTGATGCGCTGTGTCTCGGTGGAGCCCCTGCTGCTTTCTTGGCTGCTCCTTCAACACCCAGAATAGAAATAAAGCCGTAACGTTAAAGGCACGTTGAAATGATGTTAAATTTACAACAAAGACGGAGTCACGCTTCATGACATTGTCTTGTGTAGTTGCGGCGTCTTGCTATTAAACTATTTGAATGACTGAATCATGTATTTTCCAGGGTGGTGATGGAATTACACTCTAACCTAGCATGGGGTGGTGTCGATTTAGACTCATTTAAGCTTTAATCTTCCTGTAGTTTGACTGTGTGTTAGCTTTTTCCCCCAATATATCGCAAATGTATGACAAAAAGGATAGGAAAATCATGTCTTTTAATTACTTCATCAAGGCACACTAGCATTTGACTATTGCATTTCCACAAAGTTCAGGGACTTCCAAGAGACACATTTTAAAAAAGAATGGCCGACGTGGATGCAGTTGATGCTGCGATATCCTTTTAGTTTTGGTTGAGTAGTCCGGTACTCCTTTGGGTCTTGGTCATTCAGACTGCTTTCACATTCCTTAAAATGCGCTCGGCTCAATCTTCCATCAGCTATCTCTCCCCCCGACACGACTCCCCTCTCATCTCTCACAACATGGCTCACCCCCCCCCCCCCCCCCTGTTTGTCGGCCATTTTAGAAATCCTTCCTCCTCTTCCTCTCAGCTGTCTCCTGCCCAGCTTCTGCGAGGCTCCAGTGCTGCACTGTTGATAATAAACACAGGGAGAGAAGAAAGGAGAAGAGAAAAGAAAGAAACTAAAACGCCAACTTTCCTCTTCTCTCCACCGTCTACAATTTGCGCTCTCCCTCCTCGTTTCCATACCCCGCTGTCTTTCTTCACCCTCTCCATTCTGCCTCCCTCATCTGGCACACCACCTCCTTGCCGTGCTGTGATAATTAGTCGGTGCTAAAATAATACAGCCCCGAGAAAACAACACGGGCTGAGCAGAGGGCTTAGCTCCGCTGGGAGGGTAGGAGGAGGATGAGGGTGGAGAGAGAGAGAGAGAGAGAGGGAGGGAGGGAGGGAGGGAGGGAGAAGAGTTGTGTGTGTCAGCCGATTTCAAATGGCTACCAGCGGATTGTTAGATAATGAAAGTGTCGGGTAGCCGAGTGAGTGAGTGAGTGTGAGCGCAATGAGACGGCATGTGTCCATTCTTCATCACCGGCCTTTTTCTCTCTCTCTCTCTCTCTCTCTCCTGTGTCTGACTGAGACTGTGTGTGGGCCCGTTGCCATGCATGTCGTCTGGAGGCCTTTCCGGCCCGGCAGTCAGTCTGGACAAGCACACCTGGCTACCGATGTGTAGCGCATAGAAGATACATAAAACAAGGGCATGTGTGCGTGCAGGTACACTACGAAGGACTACGGCAGGGGCCAAATAGGAAGTCCAGGGTCCAGACCCTGGACACTACAATCAATAGAAAATTGAGACTCGTTCATTGGTCCAGGAAACACATCGACCAATTGCACGCATTGTGAGTCACCTCACGTGATGCCATCATCAAAAATGGGTACATAAGCCTTCCATGTGTGTTGTTCCCATGGACGGTTGTAAGCCAGTATGTCCTCATATGTGAAGAGACCGTGACGATTATTAGAAGTGTCAATGTGAGGCGCCACTACGAGACAAAAACAGCCCACCTCCTCTCTTGTTAATGTACCCACTCGCATCCGAGGAAGGCACAGAAAGATAAACAATCTAATCGTATGAATCCACTGCCGAACAACGCTGGTACACAAAAGGGAATGAGGCAGAAACGAGTGGTTTCAATAACCTCAGATAACTTCCCCGCACACAAGTTCCTCTTATTAGAAGATGACAGGAATATTATAATGTGGCTTTCTTGGGCGACATCTCACCTGAATTAACTGAAGTAGAAGTAGCAGGGCACGGGCAAATCTGTTAAATGCATATTTAAAAAATTAAGTACTTTGTCAAAAGCGTTACGTAGCCTAATTATTCATATTTATCCTTAAATGCATCCCTTACTATACATGAAATGAGAGAAGAACATATATTAGTGTATATAGTATATACAGTTCAATTCGAAAACTCACATTGTTGAGTTATTTAATTCAAAGTGCAGTATGTTTTCTACTTACAGATGTTGATACAACTGCTCAGCTGCTTCACTGTATATGGCAAAAAATGAACCGCACACTCGGGTACATATATGATTCTGCAGCCAATCAACTGCACATTTTTATTTCATAACTTTAAATTTAGCGAGAGAAAGTTGCCTGTGGCCTCTCAAAAGTTAGGCTGAACTCTTCTTTGTGTCATGTTCTTGAAAATGGAAAATTGTTGTTTTGTTTGTTGGAAACGGTCAATACGCCACTCCAAGATGTCACATTGGTCTCCAACCAGAGAGGGCACTTCAACAGGGTTCAAAAAGTAAAGTAAAACTAAGCTCGACAGACTCTTGTTCATCTGGAAAAAAACTAAACGAATGCTTGAATGATGACAAGGCAATGAAAAGTGAGGCGAGTGAGATCGCTCAGAAAGCAAAACGGCGTGTACAGCGACGCAAACGCGTCAGTCAGGAGCGTGAGGTAATTGGGCTCTTTTGGACACAATGTGGCATTTTAGTTCTGGTCAAGTTCACGCTGACTTCTTTCAAACGAAACAAGAGGATCAAACCCGACGTTACACAGACTGACACGTTGGACTATTGTCATCCTGCGTCTTCAGGACCACGAGGGGGAAACACATTGCTGAAACTGACAGAAGTTAATGCAGCTTTTAACAGCTTTTAATCGGGGGAGCTCCTGCGCTGACTGGCATAGTGTTGATTAATATTGATTAATTATCAGATCGCCTCTTGAACAGATTTTGCGATAGGCAGATGGATCATTTTGTTGTAGTTTAGCTTCTGAAATCCTGTTGAATCACACGCACAAAATTGCCGCTTATTTTGCGTTTACACAAACAAACCAGAGTCCCACCCCCGTTTCCAGGGGATGTTTGTTTGGTTGTTTGGTCTGCATCGGGGTTTGATGCGTAGCTTTCAAACCAGCCGCGACAAACCATGCTAAACAGTTCAGGTGCGACAGCATCCTGTCTCCTCATATATCTACGAACACATGCGTGGGTATCTACTCATACAGCCTGTGTTTACATGCATTTAGCCTCCAGGGAAGACTTGACAGTCCACAGGGTTGAGAGTGGTTCACTGCGGCTTCATTAAGCTATGCTAATCGATGCTAACGCCCGCCACCACCGGGCTTAGTGGAGCCGGGCCAAAAAAATCCAAACTCCTGTGTTTGAAACACGAAATCAGGCAGATGCATCTTTTAGGCTGGAACTGCAAAAAAAAAATACTGTTGAGGCAAAATTGCTTTGACTGGCAGATCTGAGGAATTCCCTTTGTTGATGTGGAGGGCTGCTGGTTATCCTGACAGCACAGACAACACAAAGTTTGTCAGTTTGCCTCAGTTTGAATGCAACGCAACTGAGGGCGAGCGAAGCGGCAGGGGGGGCCGTGACAGCTGGCTCGGTGCTAGCTGCTAAGCTAAAGCTACGTGTTACTACATGACATATAACTCATTATTACCCAGATGCAGTTACTGGCTTTCACATGCATTTAAAATGGAATATTCAGGCTTTTCAGTGAAATATGAAGGGAACTTTTCGCGGACGATAGAACTTCATGTTTTAAATACAATTCTCAATCATAAAGGGAGAAAAAATGACACCCTGCAGACTCCTTTGACAAACCAATCCATGTTTAATGCTATCAGCCAATTAAACGGGCGGTATCAGTGTCGATCGGGACCGTTCTAATGTACGTAAGTCAGATAACCGGTCTCCTGGGTGAAAGTCCAGCAATATAATACATATTTTTATATGAAATCTGACAGCTTTTGCTCGTCAGCTTTCCACTTCTCTGCTTTTTTTCTTCTGAGCATGTTCTTCATATGCATTTAAGAATATACCACACATCTTTCTGTTGTACCTCCACAATAACCCCCTCTCTCCATCCTCTGTGTTCTTTTCTTCTTTCTTTTTTTTGCAGCTGGGACAACATACATCTTTGGGAGAGGCGGAGCCCTCATCACATACACCTGGCCACCCAATGACCGGCCGAGCACACGGGCAGACCGGCTGGCGGTGGGCTTCAGCACGCAGCTGAAGGAGGCCGTTCTGGTCAGGGTGGAGAGCGCCAAGGGACTGGGAGACTACCTGGAGCTGCACATAGTAAGATACCACCGCGGGGATATCGAATGGGAGGGGGGGGGGGGGGGGTGATGGCGAGATGAAAAGTGAAAGTACCCCAAGATAAACTCTTGGGGAAACCCAGAAAGTGTGATGATGCCACGGGACTATGAGAGGACTATTTAGACCAGACACTGGAAGATGAGAGAGAGGAGGAAGAGAATGA
Source organism: Clinocottus analis (assembly GCF_023055335.1). Taxonomy (NCBI): domain Eukaryota; kingdom Metazoa; phylum Chordata; class Actinopteri; order Perciformes; family Cottidae; genus Clinocottus; species Clinocottus analis. The sequence continues at coordinate 12,287,497 of NW_027175943.1, read as the reverse complement.
GTGAAATAATGAATGGAGGCTTGGAGAAGAGGAAGTAACAGTGTAAAAAATTGGACCGCAGCAAAGGACAGGACATCTTAAGAGGGAGGCGGAAGAAGAGGAGAGGAACTGAGGGTCATTGGTGCAGAATGAGTACAGTAAACGGCACTTTGGAGTTGATTTTTGTTCACGATATGACTCTGTACTTGGTTAGAAAAACAATAAATATTGACATGTTGGCATATTGGGCAGGTAAAAGGTAGAAGCTTGTTAGTATAGTTTAAACTTGTGGGGCTTTGGGCTTGTAACATAGGTTTCTAGTAGTTTCTTAAGTCTAATTAATTAAAACCTAGAATGAACTTAGTGAGTACACCTTGCTGGGAATGATGCTCCCAACTATGACAAAAGTTTAAAAACTAAGAGAAATGTGAATACGCTCTCAAATGATGCATTTGTGATGAGCTTTTATTCCAGCTGGGTTCACTCCTGCTTGATCCATGAAAGAATATAGTTCAATCTTAATTGTCCTCAAAAAGGACATTTATTTCGTTGGTCTCTGTTAGAGGCTCCGTGTTGTAGTCCAGAAAAGCACTAATCACCCACATCACTTCTTTTTATCTCCTGTCAGACCCGTTATTGGCCTCATCTCTGCTTGTGTTGCGTTCATGTGTTCGGCTTAAAGGTCATTTAAAAAGCCCTCTAATGATAACTTTAAATATCAATTAAGTGACAGCAGGCATTTAAAAATGCATTAACACTGGCTCTAATTGTCTCGTTGACCCCGCGCTTATTCCTCCCAATAATACACTGAAAGCTCACTTAATCACCAACCAAATCCACACCTGGTGACTCTGATCCACTCATCACGTTGTGCGCATCCCGCAGTTAAACATTGTGCGACGTCCGCTTCACAGCTTAACAACTTGTTTTACTGTAACAGCTGCAATGTCCTGCAGTCGCTTTACACTCTCTTAAAGAACACGCTGATAGGAAACAATCAGTGTTAGCCACGCGTACAGTATCTGTGTGTGTGTGTGCGTGTGCGGGATGTATGTGTGTGTGTGTTCACACCACTTAGTGACCCCAATTTGTTTGGGCCGCCCGTGTCTAGGAGCAACAGGAACATTGTTGACCCCGGGTCACTTCTCATTCAGTGATCAGTATGCTGAGAGGGTGAGGTGGGGGGGAGGTGTGTGTGTGTGTGTGTGTGTGTGTGTGTGTGTGTGTGTGTGTGTGTGTGTGTGTGTGTGTGTGTGTGTGTGTGTGTGTGTAGGGAGTGGGGGGGAAATCAGCTTAGGTCAAGGCCAATTTGAATGCTCTTAACATCAGAGATGATGAATAATGATAATAACAGGAGGGATGAAAGATTGCTGTTGTTAATGCAGTGGACACAACAAATGATGCTCGGGGTTGAAGTGATGATGGAGCAGAGTTGAACCGCAGCAACTTTACAGGGTCATTGCATCAATTTTCTCGCACTATTTCTGTCGGTTTCTAACGTTGGGTCGTTTGGAGAGAGTCGCGTATGACTCAACCAACAGTCATACTAATATAAATAGTACGTGATGGAATAACGAAAGCCAAAATGTGGCGTTCTTCACCTTTAGTGTGTCTGTCTCCATGCAGTTTGCCCAGGTTTTCTTCAGCCATTCAAATACAACAGATTGAATGGGATTTTAATTGCGGTACTTCCGACTTGTCTTCCCAGAATGTCTGTCCTAATTACTGAACATAATCCACAGGCCTCACTGCGACTGGATCTACTTTTCAACCGAAATAAATAGTCCCTGTTAACACTGTTGACAGTGTGTTCTCTGGATTATCCTTAATAACCAGAGGCTGTTTCTGTGATTAGGTCTGTTGAATTTTAAATGTCATTTCAATGCTTTGCGAGCGCCACAATTCAATTAAATTTTCCTCCATTGTATTCACATGGCTTTTATGTTATTTGGGTGAACTGAATCTTTACCCAAGATTCAACTTTTTGAACTGAGTTTGAGATGAGTTGCTGCATTAAGTTCTTTCTTCTAACCTGAATGAGTGTGAGTGGCTCCTGGCTGTTTATCTCTGGCCGTCCCTCACCATCACTCAACAGTCATTATTTTGCCTGCTCTTCTCTCGACTGCATATTCTCCGTCTGACTACTGTGTCTTTCATTTGCTCCCTCATTCCCCCTTGTCTGGCTCGCTCATTCTCTTTCTCTCCCGCACACACACACACACACACACACACACACACACACACACACACCAGTGCCTCCGACACACCTGCCCTGCTCCTCTGCTCCCAATGCAATTACATTTCATTTGCCGCCGCTGCTCCCGAGTCGCTCCCCCTAAATGACTCGGCTCAGCCCGTGGTGGGTGTTTGGGTCCCGTTAATTATGCCCGTCTCTCTTTGAGGGGAGAAGTACAGGCAAATTAGACCTGAGAACCCAGGAGCTACGGCCCCGTGTCATCCCAGCTGATGCGGGCCCTCACAGACCCAATCAAAGTACAAAATAGCTCCGCGTTAAAGCGCTGATGGTGGCCCTCAGGTCCAATACCTGGGGCCTTATTCATTAGCTTTGACTAGTGCTTCGAAAAATAGCAATTCAATCTTCATTCCAGGTTCGCTGGATTTTGTGTTGCTTTGTGTTTTTATTTCAATTTCCTGGCCCTCTGCATGTTGAGAACAGACCATCAACGATGCAGTTGATTAGATGTTTAAGTTAATGGCCTTTCTTAGCCAAGTCGGTGGCCCAAAGACTGATTACCGGCGTTTACTGTCATGACAGGATATAACACAACGTGATGGATGCAGTCTCTGTCTGTCTAACTAGAAATACTGGCACTGGTGGGCACGGCTGATAATAAAACGCCACCAGGTTGTGATGGAGCATGATTCCTTATCTCTCAGGAACCACCCGTCTCTTCATACACCCATCTGCCCTTACATGCCCTCCACCTCTTGCGTGTCCCGCCCTATTACTGTCTATTTACCTGACAGAGATCACTCACTCCCTTCTTCTTGACATGCTGTCATCGGGCCCCGGGGCGGGAGATGTTAAGTCGATGTCACGGGATGCCTAATACCGACTGTGCTGACTGTGGCTGCTTTAATAAGGACATGGCGTATCCTCACAAGGCCTTGTTTCTTTTGCACTTCCCTAATTATTAACTGTGGGTGTGTCTGAAAGTGCGGCAAACTTTCTCGTTGACATTTTCAGAGTTGTAGATGAAAAAGCTTTGCGATTCATTATCCGGAAAATGCCATGGGAATGAGTCATCGCCGAGCGGAGCAAACATGGCTGTGCGTTCTGCTGTTGCAGTGCAGTATATTGCCCATATGTCTGTAAAGATTCTCTGTCATCCACGTCAGGGCACTTAAAGAGGTAGTTCACCAACAAACAAAACAGCGGGGGTTGCTGCCTGGTCATTGAGGACGTTTGCTGTTCATGCAGCAGACTTCATCAGCTCCACTGACTGGTGGGGAGTCCCCTCTGTATTTAATCAACCAGAGAAGTTAAATACCTCAGAACTCCCCAAGAGTCGGCCGAGCTAATTGAGTCTCTTGGATGAATGCTGAAGCATTTCAAGAATACTCGACAAAGTCCAGTCGCCTTTCCCATCCTGCACAGATGGTAGCTCAAGTTGTAACCTCTTAACCCCTCAATTGAATGCATACACTGGGGGTTACAACTAGTTTGGGGTTTGAATTTGCAAATCACTTTGCAACTTGTGCTTTTTTTTCTCCCTCAAACTGCTACTAGACTGTCGAGTGATGTCGATGCTGCCGCTGCATTTACTTTGTGGCACTCTTGAGACTCTTTGCTGTTCTAGTCATAGATTTTAAATGTTTAGAACGGCAAAGGTCTAGTTCAGGTCTTTCAACCATACCTAGGCCTTTGTCAGCAAATGGACCTTGTGCAGGTGTCATCAACAGAGTGCATAACCTTGATAAAGGAAGTTGCAAAGATCGTCTCCCCTAGGATGGTCTTCTTGATCTTTCTCAACTACGTACCCTTTGTCCGAGACTTAACTTCTTACCATTCAATGCAGGAACAGATCAAAGTATCCTCATGCAACAGTTCATATGATATCTTACAAAAGGTATTCATTCTTCATGTCTTCTACTACAAATGTACAGCAACAAGAGAGATCGTCTGTCCGAAGCCTAATCAGTGCAGAACCTGTTTAGGCAAAACTCTGTGGTTAGATTAAGAAAAGGATTGTGGATTAGTTTTGAGATGAGATTTAGTGAGTTAACATGCTAGTGTGGCGTTAGTTGAGGACGTAAATTATGTAACAAAAGTAAGGTCAAATAAGTCAGCGTTGATTTAAGCTTTCTTTTGTTAAACTCCTGTGTTTGCTCGACCTATACTGACCTCCCTATATAGACTCAGTCATCTATATGTTAACTGTCTCCCAATTATGTATGTTATGTACAAATCACAGCTTATTACTTTCCTTAGGTACTACAAACGGTGAAGGAGAACAACAAGACCTGGTTTATGACGAGGTCCAATGTACTTTGGTCAACCAATGACACCAACAAAGGCCACAGGACCTTTTTAAAAGTTTTGCAAAGTAGTCATAGGACATGGAAGATATACATTTGGTTCCACCACTCACAACATGAATTACATTGGAACATATCACAAGTTTTATTAAGACATTGAGAATTCAATGTTTCCCCCTTGTTAGTCGACAGGATGTCCCAGAGCCTCGCCAATGCCTTTGACAGGATGTCAGATCAACAGAAGTAAAAAAAATAAAAAAAATGGCCATTTGGGAGAGCAGGACATCATTTTTGGCAATCTTGATGACATTTCCACCATAGGGCCTGGGGTGTGAGGCTCTGGGAATGAAGGGTACCGACAGATATGGAAGTAGGCTGATAGCTAAATCTTCCATCTGTGGCTGCTGGGAAAAGCCGATGTCCTTGCAAGACCTTGGAGGCCAAAATGAACCGGCTATAGTTTATATAAAAAAGCCCAAAGCATTATTTTTTCTTTATCACAAACCTACTATGATTTTTTAAATTTTTTTTAAAGATTAACCATATCAAATGATTATATTAAAATCATGCATTCCCTCACTTTTGGGCACAACATGTGCTGATATTCTCCAGGAAGTGCAGTTTTGATTGTAGGTGAGCCCAGTTTAAATAACTTGCTGCACCAGAACCCGGGTCCAGGTGTAGGAATTGAAATACCTCCCACTGATATATGTTAGCAGTAGTTATAGGAACAGGTGAGCTTTCAGTCCTCCATACTAGGCGTGAAAGCTGCAGCGGTCTGGCGTTTTCCCGCTCAAATACGTCACTGTAAACAAAAGTACATTTAGTTTGGTGCTGACTTGACTTGTCTGGGTTTGTCCATTTCTTTCCTGTTCTCAAACATTTAGCAATTTGGAGAAGAAGAAAAAAAGCGGTGCATGCCAATAGTGCTGCCTTTCATTTGAGTTTGGCTAGAACATCTCGCCTTACTCCAGCTTCCCCCACCCCCGCTGTGATCAACAAATGCAGTGAGGTAAACTTAAGCTTGATAGATCATCTGGGATTTAGCTTCCCTTGTCCAAAAAGGGTTTGTTGACGACAATATGGTGGAAATGGATTGTCTCGAGAGGGGCCCTCACAAAGTTTCTCAGCTAATCTTTAGCTGTACGACTCATCAGGTATTAAGAGAAATTAGCATTCAGGTTCTTAAAATCGGAGCCATTCCTCGCTGTTCGAGTGAACGTGAGTGAGCAGATATGTGGCAATAAAGGCACGAAGCAGAGCAGCAAATTGGGGTTGTTAGTTATGCACAGAGAGATGAGTCGTGAATGAAGAAAGGAGCAAATACCAGAGACATTCCCTTCACGGGCTACTCATAAACTTTCTAAATGGCCTGGCAGATGGCTGAATAAAGTCGTAGCGGCTTAGCCTTTCAGACTAGAACTCGCACTGCCTTTTTCTTTTTGGAGTGCACTTCTTTCCAGGTGTCTGTTTGTATTTATTGCTGTTCTTACAGCACCGCTCACATTTGACAGTCATTACATTTACAGCTGGCAAGTTGTCGCACTAACTGCTCTGTGGGAAGCGTCTCATCTGCAGTTAGGGGGCCGCTGCAGCCGAGCACCTCCATCACTGCCTGTCCGGTCTCGGCTCATAGCATTAAATAAGGGCCGCCTCTTGATTACCTGCTGGGGAGCCATCCCTCACCACAGCTGTCTAGTTTGAGCCGGGCGGAGACGGAGGGAGGGAGGGGAAGTGGCGGGTTAGCAAAAGGGACATGACTATACTTCCTCCTTTTGACCCCCACCCTTCTCCTTGCATGCGACACATGCTGATCGCGGGAGGAATCGAGAGCAGAGACGTTTTTACCGTCGGCCTCGCCGAAGTCGAGATGCGAAGAGCAGCGTCGACCTTCATCAGCATTTCTCTTTCCTCACAGTGCCGGCTAATGAGAGGGTCCTCTTTACTTTTCCACCACGCTTTTTTTTTTTTTACCTTCATTTTCCCCTCCATTTCCTGACGGCCACAGGTTAGCCGTTCAAATGGGGTTCGAGCCGGCGAATTTGCTTGATTGTGGGTTGAAAAATGCGATCTGACGCGCGACAGAGAGAAGAGGAGCGTCGAGGATGGAGAGAGTTTTGCAAGAGTGCAGTGGGGGAAGCGAGAGATGCTGGCGTCAGATAAAGGCAGATGGTGATGCGGATAAAACTGTCAGGGAGAGGCAGAGGCTTTTATCCTCTACACCCTGCCCCCGGTAACACACACACACACACACACACACACACACACACGGTACGCCTTTACTCCTAACTAGCTGTCAGTCGCACACAGAGTCATGCGCTGCTCTCAGGTTCCAGCGAGCTGCCAGAGTTGCACACAGACACATTTGCAAGGACACCTTCACATTCACTTCCAAGACATGTATGATTACCCCGAGTACACTGTAATGCATGCAGACAATTTACAAGGGCAGCCTCACACATTTAGATTGTGCTATTTCCTTATTTAGAACTCCTTTCCCCGCACACACACACACACACTTCCTTTCTTAAATGGGTGCCACTTCTCCCGCCTACCCTCCTTCATCTTGTCACAGGGGAAGAAGCCAAACATGCAGGAAGGGACAGAGGGACGGAGCGTGGCGAACAATTGAGGGAGAAAGCGAAGGCGTGGCGTTGATGAATGCAGCTGCCTCGCAAAAGGGGAGTGTGGGCCGCCGTCGGTAATGAGATCGGGGTCCTGGTGGGTTTGGCGGGGGCCCCGCTTTCCTCAGCCTGGCGGGAGCCTGACAGCGTATCGATTAATCCTTCCCCTTTTGCATCGCTAATTAATTGTCCCGGCGGGTGGAGGTTTCATCATGGGTGGCTAGTTTTGGGATCAGGAGCTTGGACCCGCCTATAAATCCCACCTCCTTCGTGCAAGGATAGGTGGTCCTCTTTCATAATCACAATCCGGCGATCGACTCTGGCGCAGGGCGGCACACAGCGTGGGGCTAACTGCCATCTGAGAGGCCTCACTCGGGGCACACATCCGTCTCTCTGGGTGTAAAGCGATGCCTCTGCTGGTGCCCGTCGGGTCTGTTGTCTTGATCTTCAGATAGTGTCGTGAGTCCGAGAAGTAACTCACTGTGCGCGTGTAGCATGGGGCTATTTATAGAAAAGGTGGGGGAGAAAATCAATACAGCATAGTATTGCGATATTTTGCGTAGCGATATTTTATCGATACACGGAAGCCAAGTATCGATCTTTTTTGTTATCAATACTAAAGGTTTGTGACAATTTTGTTGGCAAAGGTTTCCTGTGGGGACAATTTGCGGTTGAAAAATCTGGAACGAATCGCATTATATCGCAATACTCAATGTATGGCGATAATATCGTATTGGGACTTAAGTATAGTGACGATATTGTAACCTGTGGCGATTCCCAGCCCTAATTTATAGCAGTGTCGATTTACTCTTGAGAAAGCTGCAGTATAAATGTAGAGTAAAAAAATAGATGAGTCAATAGCAAACCTAATCATTTTGTTAAAAAAAGGAGCCGCTTTACTCCCTCTTGGTCGCTGTACTGGAAGCTCCCATTGTCTATATATCCTGTGAGAGCCGAGTGCTGGATGGGCTTTCTGGATCAATAAGCCATTAGGGTCCAGGAGCGCAGGCCTGTCTGTACGGTTTCAGCGCCGGCTTTAACAATCACCTGGACTACCCTGCCCCGATTCCTCCTCATCATCGCCTGCCGAGTCCTTCCCCTCCGCTCTTCCACCCTCTGTACGACAGCACGTCGTACAAGTTGTCCGCGCAAATCCTGCCATCGGCATTGTGACGCATTGCTCCGACAGCGCCGTCTTCTTATTTCGGATTTAACGTGCGGCGCTTTACGTCCGTCGTGGAGGTTTTGTTCATCTTGGAGATGAGGATTTAACTTGGTGAGCCTGTGTTCACTATAAAACTTCCCTAATCAGATACCTTCAGGAAACTGGAGTATATTTATATATAGAGAGAGAGAGAAAGAGAAAGCTTGTCCTCAACCGTCCAAATATTCAACATGAAAAGAGGATAGTTGCACTGCATTGGCAGGAAGAAGGAACGAGGGAGGGAAGGGCAGAGAGAAATAAAGAGCATGTCAGAATATAGGGAGGGAAAAAGTGTCTTCTTTGTCTTTCGTGAGGAACCCCCGAGGAGGGGAACACTGTGAGGTCCTCTCCAAATGTCACCGCTGCACATCTCGCCTTCAGCTGCACTTCACTCCCCCCCCCCACCCTCCCGCTGCAGTGAGCATCGGGCCGGCGCCGACGGGTCGACTCATCTATTGAACGCCGACACCGACTGCTCATTAGACATCACGCTTTCATTTGCATCCTGATTCATCCGCACCTCCTTCTGTCCCGCTATCGATTCGCCGTGACTAATAGTCGTTTTCTTTTTGAGCGCTCGCAGGTGTCGGCGGCGCTCTGAGCGGTCTCATTAAAAAGTATTCTCTCCCGTGATTAACCGGTAACGCTGACACATGCGTAGACTCCAGGGCGGACTCGTCATTTATAAACAAAACGCCAACGGCGCTCGTATGCAAACCCACCATTTTACCGCTTTGCACACCGCCGTGGCTTCGGGCCGCGTGTTTTATAATTGGAGTGTCTTTAAAAGCTTCCCGTTAGCATTTTATCTAATACTTTTTGGACTTTGGCTGACCCCTTTATGTCTCCTCCGCCCTTTGATTCATCACCGCATCCATAATTTATTATTGCCCTTTCCGCGAAAGTTTGCCTATTGACTTTCTGTACTGTTTTAATAAAGCGTATGTCTTCTATTGATTGTAAAACCACTGTGAGTCCATGCCCCCCGCTCCCCCAGCCCCCTTTAATATATCAATAGACCACCATCCTACGTCCCCTTTGGCCCACAAAAGCATGATTGTTGCTTTGAAAATCCAGGTAGACTCTCCAGAAATCTGCTTTATTTCCCTCCCCCCTGCCTTAAAATGGTAATCAGCCCAAATGCTGTCACCGAATGGTACCTTGCTCTTATCTCAGCGTACCTTTTGACTACCTTGGGGAGTGTGTGTCTACCTCGGGGACAAAGGAGAGACTGGAAGTGGCACGGGACAGAAGGACAAATGGAAAGAGAAGCTGAACAGAGCCAGCGAGAGAGAGAGATGGACTACAAGAGAATGTCTCTGAGGCCGAGAGGGGAAAAAAAAAAAACTATGTTTACATCTGCTCATCCATGAAGAGCGAACATGACTATGTTCCCGGAGCCCTCGGTGATGTACTCAAAGGCAGCAATGATGAATGCATCCTTTCTCAGTCACCACTCTTAACTTTGGGAGTCCATCAACCATTCTGCTGTTGGCCGACCAGGGGGGGAAAAATAAAAAAAAAAAACGCTTCATTATTCAGCGCTTTTGTTGTTCTGGAAATGAACGCCATTAAGAATGAATGGAGAGGAGCCGTGAGCGATCTTTCAAAAGCAACCGGTGTTGAGCAAAGATAAGGACACCAAAGTCTAAGTTTTGAGGAATAAAAGAGCTCTTAATAAATGTCAAAGCCGGTGTTTAGCGGTGAGTTCAATTTCCACACAACGTCCCCTTTGGGGGAGGAAGAAAGAGGCAATCAGCGAGGCCAGGGAGGCGGCCATGACGCTTTTCCATGTAGAACGTTTGCCTTCAGTTCAGACTTGTTGCATCTTCAAGATTTCTCCTCTGTCAACCCTCCCGAACCTGCCGATGCGGATCCGCGTTTTAACAAAGTTTACGTTTTGTAAATATTCATATCTTCTCGATATTACATCCAAGAAATATGGTTCGACTTGTACCGGAAACAGTAGACTTCCTGCTTCCGTTGCCTTCCTGCCGCGTCTTCTCACGCAGCGAGTTAGGGGCATTGATGGTGGAAAAAAAAGGACTCGTCTCACGAAATCCTTCACTGTGATTTGTCAATTCGTAGTCGACATTTTGTGAAAAAACAGACCAATGAAAACTGAAGAAAATCCGTTTCTCTTGACACTTTTGCCTTATGACAATGGTGCCTCATTGGAGAGAGCTGAGATTGTTCTGACATTTTTCATGTAAAACGAAGGTTACGAATGTAACTACGGTTCTATGAATACTGGATGACCGCCAGAGCCAGTGTTTCACACTGGATGGGATGTGTCCAGTGAGAAACACCGCCTCTGGCGGTCAGTAAGGATGAAATAGAACATGGGTATGTATCTTATATGCAGGGCCCAGATGGTTAAAACCAGTGGAGAGAAAATGCCGTGACATGCATCGCGTGGGCGTGCTGGTGCTCGATGTGCGGAGGCCGGCAATATTTCCTCCGCTCGCCGTAACTCGAGCAGTTGGCCCGCTGCCAAGGACTTTCGGTTGCATGGAGAAGAAGAAAAGTTCAAGCTGAAGAGCGACGATGAGTATGGACGGCAGAGGAGGAGCCGAAGGGGATTGAAAAGTCACACAATTCTAGTTTATTGCTATAAAGGTATTTTACTCTTTGTAATGAATCGGTGTAATGAATTCTTGTTCTCATTGCGATCTGGGAATGCAGCAACATCAAAACAGCAAAGATGTAATTCAGCCAGTTACTTTATATGGAGGTAAAACTGACACAGGCACAAACAAAATGTTACAAGTCATGTGGGAGTTATCGGTATTATGCTGCTTTCACATGGTACCAGGCAAAATACAACAACAATAATGCATGAGAGATTTGAGATTGAAGATGTTTTTACTGTCATATGACAGACAACAGTTGTTCTATACAATGAAAAGCTTATTTTGCTCGGTCCTCCTAACACAGAATTACTATAAACCCAAGGCAAAAAACAAAGAAATCAAAAACGAGGCACAAAATATAAAAGATATAACAGCATTGCACAAAAACATAACAGTATTGCCACGATATGACAAAATATAAGAATAGTATTGCTCTGATTAATATGATCAAATATGTTACTAGTATTGCTCATTGTATCTTTATACACTATGCATTGCTACAACATTGCTACAATGTCCAAGCAGTCGTTCATAAAGCTTCATGAAGGTTTCTGTGGTGATCATTTTAAGAAGTGAAATTTACTGGCGTCTACTTTTTTTGTCAAGAATCACAGCTATAAAATGCAGCGTTCTCTTCATATTTTATTGCAAATTGAAACAGCTTTCTCCCGTGTGAAGGAGCTACTTAACATCTGGCGATACAATTCTGTCACAGCGGATGAAAATGTTTAAATATTTCATCTTTGTAATTGGCAATGTCACTGGGTTAAGTTGTCAGTATTTTTTCGCCGGCTTCCCCAAAATTATTTTCTCCACTAATATCAGGTGAGTCCATGTGAAGCAGCACCACTACACATTCAAGTTATAATTATGGACTTGGGATCTCAAGGGTACTCTGATAGCTCTGATATGTCCGGCCTGGTGATGAATTACAAGGAAGTGGAGAAAAAAAACCCCAACGTAAACCAAAATGAATGCCTTCTAGAGGCGTCAACGGTGAGTCCTTTCAATTTGAATGGCTACGGTACGATAGTGTCAGTACTCAGTCACACAACTGCTTGGAATTGTCCGATTGTGTGAAAGCTTGTAAGTCAGGGGTGTCAAACTCATTTTAGTGAAGGGGCCACATGCTGCCCATTTTGATCTCAAGTGGGCCGGACCAGTAAAATCACAGCGTAATAACGCATAAATAACCACGATATGTCTCTATGTTGAAATCATTGGTGAAGGTTTTTGGATGATAAACTCTATTTTAAGGTCTTTCAACAATTAACTAGAAAACACAAAGACCAAAAATTGCAGACATCAGCAGACTTCTTATCTGCCCGGGCTCTCCTCTGCAGATTCCCTCGCTTTCATGACGTAATCCATTTCTAACGACGTCCAACACAATCGTGACAGAGCTCACATTGACTAACAGTTTGGATAATTAAGTTTGGTAAACCCCAGTGGTCTGTTTTAAACCTGCTCGAGTTAGCTGATGATGCTATCATGAGCTATGATGATTAACTTGATTCCAACGTCATATTTACTTGTGGAAAAAGTGGCAAAGAAAAGAGTCTTTGCGATGGAATATTCCTTTGAGGGTAACGTCTTCTTATCTCTCACTTTTACCAACTTCTCTTTCCAATGTTTCCTCCTTCATGGGTGGAAGGAGCAGCTTCACCGGTAATGCGTTCCCTGACATGAGAGGCCGAGGTCATAGCTGACTGAGCAGCCAGAGAAGTGGACGGTCGCGTCCTCCTTCCTCCTTCACCGAGAGAAGAAATCCTGTTGTCAGCCGGCCGATATCCGACGCTTGTTGGGGGGCCCCCCGGGGTCAGGAGCAAAACCTGACGCGTGAGACCATCCTGTGGATGTTCCCTGCTGAATCTTTCATGCGCTATCACCGGGCCGATAAGGTCCAAATAGGATTCGCTCGCTGCAGCTCCTGTAATGCTTTGGTAAATCTGCTGTAAAGAGTGTTTCTGGTCGGATTTGGAGCAAAGGTGGTGATGGAGTTGAAGGGGAGACAGAAAAGAGAGAAAGAGGACCGAGTGGATTATGCTGTAAATATAAACAGTTATATATATTTCCTTTGTGCATAAGGATTCCCTCAGTTGGATCCCGCCTCTTTGGCTTTTGACTAATTCAAGCAGCGTTTGTGCTCTCGAAACCGTTCACTGTTGAAGCACCGCAGTATTCAAATATCAGTCATTGTGACAACATAAATACACACATTTCTTGCTGCAGCTTAATGCTTTATTCTCTTACTCCCTCTTCCCCTCTTTTCAACAACAGCCTGTGTGGCTGTCAGTATATAGGCATCCGCCGTATCCTCTTTTATGTCTCCATTAGTGTCAGATTTGGCTCTGAATTTGATCAGAGATGGAAGAGGAAGGGCGCGAAAGAAGGAGTCAAAAATAGTAAAGCTCTCGCTCACTCACTTTGATTCACTTTGGTTGCCGTTCGACGTCTCACTCTTTCTCCCGGGATGGGGTCAGTCGGAGGGAAACACTCCAGCAGCCCAAACAGCAAACGGCTCCGGCGAGCGGAACAAAAAAGGGCTTTTGTCTCCTTTAAGCTCGCATTCACTGTGCGAGCTGTGTGAATGGAGACCTGAGGAAGAAGGAGCAGATTGTTTCTTTTGTGACACGTTTATGAGATGTGAAAGAAAGAGAGAAAAAAAAAATCCCAAACAAAACATAAAACTGTGTCAGACTGGGAATATTCAGAGAAGTCAACAATCAAGAGAGACGTTGAAGCCTCACGCCGTCCCTCCCTGATATGGAAAGGGGGAAGTGAAAGCCACGAGGGAGGAACCGCTAAGTTGTGATTGAAGGATTGGTGCCATGGTATTTATTCCTGCACAAGTGAACGAGGAGAAGGAAGTTCATCATTCATTCATCGGATGCCGCTGCTGGGAATTGGATGTGCCGCCATTTTCTTCGATTCATCCGGTTGGGTTCGGGACAATCAGACGCAACCATCAGCAACAGCCTGCAGTCGTTTAGCTTGTTAGCACACCGCGCCTCGTCTTGCAAGTTTCACTGGTTCTGTCCTTCATGGAGGAACTCTTGAGTGCATTAAAAGCTTCTCTGCTGGAGGAAAGAAACTTTTTCCTGCTGAAAGAAAAAGCAAAAGGTGTCCCCCCCCTGCATGTAAACAAGTGTGTACTTCCTCAGGCAACCAGGAGCTGACAAACTCATGCATCATCAGATGTATTTTCAGCTCTTTTAAAAATGTATTTGACACACATAATTGATAGCTACAGCAAGCAGGTTATGGTTATTCTTGTTTGTACGCTTTGTTTCTCGTAACTGTTTTATTAAATCTCAGTTTTTACTCCCTCTTCGCTGAGTCAGCGCTTGTACAAGGCCACCGAATGATATGCTGAATAAGTGCCCTTTTATACGTAGCTGATGTAGCAAAAGGCTGGAGGAGAGTCGGTGCCAGTGAGGAAGGCAGAAGTCGCCGGTTTGACTATAATGAGGGTTGGACCTGTGTTTCTATATACTGTCCAGGAAAAAAAGAAAGAAAATGTGCTGACAGTATTTCAGCATAAGCTACGGTTTGAGACGTTTAGGGACGTGAGCGGGTTAGCAAATGTATCCACAGCGGCAGGGCATCGGACACTTTCCAGCGGATCCGTGAAGTTGAAGAGGATACTTGGAGGCTCATTAGGGGTTGCGGAAGAAGCCGTTGACGAGACGGATAACTCTGACTGTGCATTTTGGACGCATAGATCGCTCCCACTCAACTGAGACTGGGGCAGGAGCCGTCAAGCTGTTCATCCCCTCTGCAAAGAGCTGGGCCAAGCGAGTCAAAAAAAAAAAACGAGTTGGATGTCTTCCCAGAGCTATTAGCTAAACCCACACGCCTGTTTGATTAATACACAGTTGAGAATTAGCTTCTCGGCCGCCACTCTGCCGAGACTAAGCACCTTGCGTGGTGACCGGGGTCGCTTGGAAATGTCGTCGTCGGCCGGTCGATTGGTCGTTATCGGCCTCATAGATATGAGTTAGGTCGCCTGCTACACCGACTAGCAGGTTCATCCATTCACACGATCGATCGCCGAGGCGAAGGAGACAATGGCGACCTCTAGTGGCCGTAGTAATGACGACCACGAGCAAAGGAGGAAGTCAAGTGACGTAGTATAGAGAGAAGAAAAGGGTCGCGATGGATTTGTCGAACAAACACTGGACTTTTCTTCACTAATGGAAACACATCCATCATCATGCTAACGGATCAAGTAGCGGTGACAATCGGCCATCCTGGTGTCTGATATTCGTTTTTAAATGGCAATTAAATAGATTCATATCTCGGTATTTGAATATATATACACTAATGTTCCAGATCCGTTTGGGGTGACTTAGAAATGTCCTTATTTTTTTAAAGAAAAGCACTTTTTCACATTAAGATCACATTAAATGAATCAGAAATACACTCTATACATTGTTAATGTGGTAAATGACTATTCTAGGTGGAAATGTTTGGTTCTTAATGAAACATCTACAGAGGTGTATAGATGCTCATCTCCAGTGTTCTGATGGTACATTGTGTTTGATAATCGCCTTAGAAGACTAATGCGTGAGTATAAAACCCTTGTGCAGTGATGTTAGCACAAAAACAGTTCTGCTGGTGAGAGGAGCTATAACACTGGCCTTCCTTTGAGCTAGTTGAGTATCTGGAGCATCACATTTGTGGGTTCATTATACTCTCAAAATGGCCAGAAAAGAGAACTTTCATGTGAAACTCTCCAGTCTGTTCTTGTTCTTAGAGAAGAAGACCCCAAACTTTTGAACGGTAGTGTACATATATATATATTTATATTTTTGATTATTAGTTAAACTTTTGTTCAAGGCAAGCCTGATGTTTCCTGGTGCATGAAAGAATGATCCAAGTCACTTCCACACAGTGAGACATACAGTAGATAGATGAACCACTGGGCTCACATGGGTACTGTGTAGCGGCCAATACCCAAAGCCTTTAGGTACTGAGACCTGTAACAAGTGATAACCAGCCATTCAGTCAGGTGAAATGTGCAACCAGACTGCTCCTGTTGACTCGTCTACAGGGGCGTCTGAAGTTAAAAAACAAGTTGGATTTGTGCGGTCTGCACTGCTGCTACTGATGCATGATGAATGGGCCGAGTGTCGGACCGCAGTCATCTGCTCTGACAAATGAAGCTTCTCCCCGTCTCGCTTACTCCACCTGCTCGCCGGTTTACATCGCCATGCAATCCCCGCGCAGTCGAGCGGGGGTGCAATCCATACAAATGTGACAGATAGGGCACAGCTATCAAAGCTGGCAGCCCCAATAATTAGAAAAAGGCAATAGTCGGGGCCAAAGAGTCCATTTCCCTGATGGATTAACGGCAATCGCTTACATCGGCGTCCCCAGAGCTGTTTACACTGGCAGTCATAAGGCGGATGTATTGAGCATCAGTAATGCCTTTTCTCTCGGCCCGCTCCATCAAAACCAATCGGCGAGCTAATCAACAGATGTAATGGCGCACAGTGGTCTGTTTCCAAAAGCAGCAGATGTGTTATCATCAGGGAAAATAAGATGCGCAAACAACACACACTTCCAGGCCATAAGGGCACTCTCTCAATCACAAACACCCTCACACACGCAGACACACACACACACACACACACACACACGCTGCAACACACACCAGGGAGTAGGGATCCGAGCACCGACGGTGATGCCAGTTATACGGAGAAGAGGAGCTATTCTGAGCCCCCCCACCTGCTGTTATAACAAGGCCCAGATCAGTGATCCTTCTCTGGGTCAGATAGCCAGGGGTGGCGCCTCTCAGCTCGGGCGACCCCCCGCCGGGTTTGCAGCAGTGTGTGCGAGGGATGGCGCCGCACGCCGTCTTGACTTCGTGGGAGAGCCGGGGGCTCAACGCTAGCGGGCTTGTCCGCCTCGTCCTAAACGGAAAAAAACGCTCCGGCTCTCGTCAGGCTTCGGCTCAAGCAGAGGTGCATCACAGAGGCACCCGAGGGGTCGGGAGGTTTTGGGAGGGGGAGGGTGGAGGGAGGGGGATAAATAACACACAAACACATGACACAAACACGCCTCATAAATCTCGCCATGCCGGAGGCTGTCGCGGCGGGTTGTCGGAATGCCACGCTCGCCACGATAATTAGCCGCACATCTGGCCCCGATGATTGAGAGAGTCGGCCAGACAGCTGGTACGGCACGACCAGTGTTTAATGTGTAAATCTGCAGGGCCCTGGTACAACAGAGCCGGTGCAGTCGGAGGAGGGGTGAGGGGGAGGGGCTGCAAGTTAGCCACTGGATCTAATGTGGACTGAAACATGTGGCAAATAGCCTGTTAGGTCCTGATGTGGATTATTCCTGCAAGGCCAGATGCCAATAGCGAAAAAGTGGCGCATTCCTCAGACCGTTTGTGACGCTCGGCTGTAACGAGAGTAACGGTGGTTGTCACGGGCACAGAGAGCATCCACACATGACTACTTTTAGTGGGAGTTTATGGCCCTTTTCTGGATTTCTTCGCCGTTTACTGGAAGCTAACAATGTGAGCATCAGATCACAGTCCAGGGCTAAACAGCTGTAAATCTCTTCAGTCATGAGCAGAGCGGTTAATCCCAGCTACACAACAGGATAACTTCCCGTATTTCTGTTGATGTTCGGTCTGATGGCCACTCTAAAATGTGTCTTAATGTGATACTGATCCTCCATATGACCCACTTAAGTAAAGAGAATGGGCTATTTCTATATAGTTATTCCTAATTATTGTAATCAAAACAAAATAAAACAAGTTATTTCTTTCCATGTTGTATAAGCAAGGGATCTTATCTAGCAGTTCATCATCAATATTCATCATCCTTCACCAGAAATCCAATTCCATTCTAATGTATTAAGCTCAACTCATAAAATATCGCATCATGAAGAGATACAGGATGTTATGAAGTATGTGAAAGCAAACTAATGCAGGATCTTAAAAGGGTAAACTGTGTTATTCCAATACTCCTCCTACTACGGTACATTGTTCACTGCTCACAGTGATGCCAAACAGAATGAATGTATATTTAACAAAAAGAACGACTGGCTGCGTATCGTTATTCACTGCAGCCGGTTGCACGCCGGCCCAAACAATATCACGTTTCACGAAGTAGGAAATATGAATCTAGATGGTGGATTCGCGCGAGCCAAATGTGCGCATGTGAACTGTGCACGTGTCCGTGCTCAGCTGTTTGAAACCGATCCAGGGAAAAGGTTATTCCAGCAGTTGGCTGGATGATTAGGGCTGCGAAGTCAAAGTGTAATTGGGGCTTTGGTACAAGATTGCATTTCAAAGTGTGGATTCACATGTCTGCTGGATAACATGTGCTGTAAAAGGTGAAAGTGCCTTCACACCTCATGACCTCTGTCAGCCTAACCGCCGGTTATTGATATCGACGGATGTAAAATAGAGTATAATGGCATGCTGGGGGGGGAGGAAGGCATGAGGGAAACATGTCTGAATGCCGATCTTATGAGATATGAGATATAAACTAGCAGTACATAGCACTTTAATGTAAGTTATTATTTCATCCTATTTAATGTTTGCAATACTGCAATAATGTTTGCATGTATACCAGTTCAACAAGAATCTTTTCATCAATTTGAGGAACATACATTTATAAAGAAATCTTACTATTCATAACTTTGAAATAAATGTAATCAGGCAGCTGATTGTTTTATTTTGAAGGTTTGAGTCTGAGTGTCTGATCGAGCCGGGACAGGATGAGCTTGTTTAGCTACTCGCCTAGCATGAGAGAAAAGTATCTGAATGCAGTAGAAGCAAGTTGGATCCTCTTATGAGATATAAACTGACGGTACATAGCACTTTCATGTAAGTTATTTTATCCTATTAAATGTTTGCATTACTGCAATAATGTTTTTTGAGTTAAACACGACTCTTTTCATCCATTTGAGGAACAAACATGTATAAAGAAATCTCACCATTCATTCATCACTTTGAAATAAATGTAATCAGGCAGCGGATTGTTTTATTTTGAAGGTTTAAGTGTTAGAAGAGGATGAGGTTGTTTAGCTACTTTTTATGTGGAAAAAAAATTGCTAGAGAATAGAGAAGTTGGCGTTTGTGAAGGTGCGGCGCTGTCCAGGGTGCTGAAACGCAGCGGAGGAGACGGAGCAACAGACGTCTCGGTCTCTTTGCCCGACGTGCTTCAACGTGGTTGTAAATAAAGCTCTGTCGCTAATGCTATCGGACAGCAGCGGCCCGCAGACAGAAGGGGAACGACAGGAAAGTGATGGGACGGTCAACAATACGCAGAGACAGAGAGAGAGAGAGAGAGAGAGAGAGAGAGCGAGAGAGAGAGAGAGCGAGAGAAGGTGCTACGAACTGGTGTAAACAGCTGTTTCTGTGCTCCTCCCCCCCCGCTGCTTTTGTTTAATTTGGATTCGCTGTAGCAGCTTTAGCACCTGGGCGGTGTCCAATGTGCTCCGGGCGCTGTGGATGTTTGCTTCCCCTCTCACCCTGACCCGCCAGAGGGGCGACCCCTCCCCTGTGGTCCCGGGACCGGCCTGATCTACAAACAAAGCACTTTCCCCAGCTGGTGCTGGTGAGACCGTGGATGACATTGTTAAGCATCCCTCGTCCCCCGTCCCGTCCCTCCGAAGGGAAGAAGGATTCTGGACGTAGACGGCCTTTTTGAGAACATGACACCAAGAAAAGAGGGAGCAGATGTATCCCATTGTCTCTCTATGTAGCGAGAGAGCGCAGACGGAGGCGACGCTTTATACATTAACGCGGCCTTAATGGTCATTGACGAGAGGAAATGGCTCCTGGTGAAGCTGAGAGGACGGGGAGCAGCTCCCCCCCCCCCACGCCCCTCCTCCAGCCACCGGACTCTTAATTATCCCCAGGAATGATAAAAAAAAAGGCACCATAGCCGTGGCGGCTGGCGGGTCATTTAGCCGAGCATTTGTAAAATGAGATCCCCCCCCCCCCCTCCTCCTTCACTCTGGAGCCACATTAGAAGGCTTAATGTCTGTCTGGAGAGATAAAAAGAGCGAAGGTCGCCCTAATATACCAGTTCTATATGTGGTGACGCGTCGTGACAGACACACACCGACTCACACGTCTCGTATCCTGCAGCAGGCAGCGACAGACGCCGCCCCTCTAAGACTTGACAGTATCAACAGCGTGCGTGTGTTATAAGCCGTAACTTTGCTATTAAAGGAGATAAATGTCGAGAGACCCCAACTGTGACGTACGTGGAATGATGAAGGATCTTTTCTTTTCTTTTTTTTTACAATCAGCCTCGTTCAGAGAATACCTGCCTGAAAGGCAGCAGCTGCAGAATCTAAATACTTCTTCACGGTATCCTCAGAGGTACATCCGGCGCACTCCAACCAATAAACGCGCGCCGCCCGTGACGGCCGCTTTTATTCTACGAGGACATTAACGGCATATGCCAGTGTCTCCTCTCCGCCATAGTTAGAGACAGAGAGCGAGAGAGAGAGAGAGAGAGAGAGAGAGACAATTCCTTCATCAAACCCCAAAAAATAAAACAATCTTTAATTAATCCGCAACCCTCCTCCCAGCGTCCTATAGCAAGTTTTAATCTGCTGCTTCGGCGCTTTTAGCTACGCCGAGAGAGGCGTTGGTCCCCCCCCCCAATCCCCCACCCCGACGTAACCACTGGAGGTACCCCGCCCCCCGGGCTCCCGGACATAATGTTGACAGCCGCCATTTTGAATGAGACGGGAGGGAAATGTCAAGGGAGCCGAATGTGATGCAAATCGTGTAATGTCACCGCCGCCGTGTTCAGCAGCAGCGTCTCCGGTGGGAGGAGCTACGCATCACCCACGGAGGGGGTTCAGCGTGCGCCACCCTCCCCACTCCGCCCTCCCACAAGGGATCCATCCAAAAGGATTCTCGTTTCATTCATTTCCGTTCCGCTCGCGTCCAAACAGCCGCCGCCGCCGCCGTGACGTGGACGACCCCCCCGAGCGCTGGAGATGCATCACAGACGCGAGCAGACAGACGCAGAGATCCCCGCGCAGCCCGGATCAGCGACTGTCGCTTGACCTCCATGTCGCTCGGACGCGTAACGCATCGCGACCCCGGAGTCCCGCCCCCAGCGAGGCCTCGTCCTTCGGCCTCTTCCTCACCCCCCGTCGGTGTCACTCGGCGTGGCTCAGTGTCGGCCGAGGCCAGGGTGTCACGCCACCTCTCCGTCCGCCTCAAAGTCACGATGGATGCAACCTGCCCTGAGTCACTTCCTCCAACACGCTGTCTCTGCTCGATTGTGTCTTCATCTCTACAGTTGTTGTTGTTGTTGTTGTTGTTGTTGTTTTGCTCCCAATCAGTTTTGATCTGTAGCACGTTTGGCTTCTTCATTGCACAGTTTTCTCTTTTCTCTTCAACTCAGATTACATATCAGATACAGCTTGTTCTAAGACTGTGGCTGTCATGGTTTCAAGATGAGATCATTTGCAATCCATGTTATGGATTATGGCACTTTTTTGCCAAATACATTTGCCGTAACCCACATGACTGATCAGCTGTTTTGCGCTGCAGACTCTTTCCAGGGGTGAAAAGCGGCCTATTGCGTAACACAGTTCAAAAAGAGACGATTTCATTGACTCTCTGCGAGTAAGCGCAGCGGCTGAAATATGGATTCAACTCCTCGGGTCCTTGTTTCTTCTTAAAAGAGAGCACAGGATGTTTAATTAACAGCGTGGATCTTTACGCCGTAAGGGGGTGAAAAACAATTTAATTTCAACTTTAAATAAAACACAGCAGCACTTTGAACCCTTCGGCCTTCCATCTAAATTGACTCACTGTCTTGTATTCCTTCACACAGCCTCCTCGTTTACTCCTTTTCCTGCTTCTTGTATCCACCTCCCTCTGAAGATGGTCGACTTAAAGCATGTTTATAAAAAAAAAACCCCGGGCCCTGCCACATATTGGTTCCAGTTAGACGGCGGTTTAGCCAACTCTGTAATTGGCCTGTGGTTAATCCCTGCCTTTCTTTTGAGCCACTTTCAAGGGAGGGTAAATTACTCCTCCGTCCGCCTGTGGCACAAATTGGTTTAAAGGAGTGTGTGTGTTTGCGTGTGCCGCTGTGTGTTCAAACACGCGGGTCCACGTCAAGTATTTCACATGTCAAAGCAATGAGAGGGAGTAAAAAGTCAAATTGGAGTGTTGATGAAAGGCTGCGATTTAAAATAACTATAGCTGTGCCCTCAGCTGAGACAGTGTGATGGATGCCATGCGTGTTATGCTTTTGAACAGCTTGGAGAGACTTGAGGAGGAGGAGGAGAGAGACTGTAAAACTCATGCGCAATTAGCATCCTCGGGGTGAGGAGCTGTAAATCTGCCGTCGGTGAAAAAAAGAGCGCCTGAGTGTGTGCGAGGCGTCGGTCCACGGGGCCGCCGCGCCGTGCGGCGCGCCGCGCGGATACCTGCAGGAAGCCAGATTAATAGCGATGGGAAGATGAGCTGCCACAAAGAATTCATTATTCCTCCTCCTAAATAAATGAGCCTGGGGCCGCGACTTCAACCGCCGCCGCCGCCGCCGCCTCAGATGTGACGCCCGCTTTAATGAGAGCTGTCGCGGGGCGACCCGGCGTGGACGCGTGTGCGCTTCGAGGAGACACGACGACGAGGAAGGAGGAAGGAGGAAGGAGGAAGGAGCCGGCGTGGGTTGGATCTCGACTCGGAAGCGAGCCGTCCGTTCGAGGCCGACGGGCCGATTCTTTTTTATTGCTTCCAAGAACGCTTACAGTGCACATCCCCGCTGCCGGCCTGCCGGGAAACGCTGCTTATGGACATCTCATTGAGTTTCCCAAACGTTCACTCAATGGATTAAGCAATCAGCGCCTGACGTATCGCTGTCTCCGTGCATCTGCACCGCCGTGTTTTCTCTTCTTCTGTTCCTACCCATGCAACGATAGCCTTCTGAACTCAAGCGCTCTGCAAATGGCAGCTTTACAATCCGGTGGAGCGTTTTCGACATAATTTACCTTTTTTTTTAATGTCGCTGCCATCCGTTCTTTAAGATGCAAAGCGTCTGCCAGGGAGATAAAGCGCTGTGTGTTTGGCTGGATGCATATGTGACGGCAATGAGAGCGCAGTGAGAGTTTGATTGCCTCTCAGAGCGTTGCAGGTAGATCGACTGCTTTGACAGGAATGTACGTCAAAAACATTTCATTTGGACACACAATTTAGGTTATGAGACGACGCATGCGCTTCATTGCACGAGTCCGCAAACTGATTGTTGGTTCTTGGTTTGCAGGTCTTTTATCATCCAAAGCTCACAGGGGTGTGTGTGTGTGTGTGTGTGTGTGTGTTATCTCTAAAAAGCCATTGTCACTAAAGCATAGGCGTGTCAACACTTGGGCCTGATGACAGAGCCCCGCGGCGCTGGAGACAGCGTCGGAGACGCACAATGCAAAATAACTGACATTAAAATCTTTGCTTCTGGAGAGAAAATAGGCCTGTCGGCGGTAAAACGACATCACATGTTGCTTTGTTGTAAATGTATTTTTAACCCCGCTGGTCGGGCGCCGTTCTATTCTATTCCGCTCCATTCTGCTGCCGTCCAATCTTCATCCGCGTGCTCCAAATCTGCCCATTCTAGTCATTGTGTGCTCCATCAGCGAGGCCGCATCATCCGCTCAACTGTTTCAATGTGGACTTACACCCTCCTCCCTCCCTCCCACACACACACACACACACACACACAGCCCTTCACCCTCTTCCTGGCTCGTATTCTCCTCATCATGCCGCTTGGCGCCGTCTGCCGTGCTTTTGTCCCGTCCTCACTCGCAAGGGCCAAAACGCAAGCATCTGGCTCCGGCTCCTCCAGCGCCGGCTGCAGGACGCTCGTATTTACCAGTGCAGTAATTGGGGTTGCAGAACCTCGTCGCCGTGCACCAGGTGGGCGACAGAAGCCAGTTTGCATTGGAAGAAAGTCTGGCAAATATCCGGCATTTATGGATTTGCTTTCGACGTATTTATTTTAGATGAAACGCACCGGCTCGTCCACGGTTTGAATCACACAGTGAAATGCCTCAAACAGCGGTAGTCTCCGTTCATCAGTGGGAGGTTGTAAATCCGGGTTGCATCCGTTCTTTTTTCGCATTCAACAGGGAAATCCAAAATGGTGGGCTTTTTCTTTGACTTATTTTGAATTATTTCTTTTTTTTAAACAAGGCTTTTGCAGCACACAGTGGAACTTACTGGAGGCGTGTTCTGGGACAGGAATGGGAATATTCTGAGCACTTAATGAATAAATAAACATTGATGTTAAAGCTCATATGCATTACACTAAACACACAGATGGCAGAAACTTGTGGGACACATTAAATATGAAAACCCGATGTAGTGCGTCTGTTTCATTTCCACAAATAATACACGGACTGTTGCGTGTTTGTATTTTTGGATTAATGAAGTAGGTAGGTTTGAGTTTGAGTAACAGCAAAGGAAGAATGTGTGTGTGTGTGTGTGTGTGAGTGTGTGTGTGTGGTGACGGCATGCGGCCTCAAGGTAACCGCACACCACGACAGACTCATCCGCCTCAGAAGCGCCGTGTCCAACCGTTTACGGCGGAGCGGCTCAGCGGGCCCCGAGCGGTCCTGTCCCACCGACAACATTTGTAAATACGTTTTATAGGTTTTATGCAAAGCTAAAAATGAAGGAAAAAAAAGCTCTGTGAGAATGCAACGGCGTGCCTCACTTTCCCTGTGAACAGCTTGATCGGGGGCGCATGCCCATCCAACCCTCGCCCGCTCTAATTTGCATAATTGATGAGCGATGACCATTTATAATAGGTTCACACAATTCCCTAATATGGTCAGTTAATGAACTTATGGTGTTTTGCACAGATGTGGCATACAATGGCGAGGTATACAATACTAGTACTAATACTATACAATACTTTCTTTAGCTCCCTGTCCTTTTAGGGGACATGATTGTCTTTATCAGAACTGAGTGTGTCTGAAGTCCACCGTTGTGACAGGACGGGGTGCCGAGGTGCCTCTAAAAAGGTGCCTTGAATCTGGGTCACTTGCTTCACACACACACACAGACACACACCACCTCCCCCCGAACGGCACCGCTATTCAACTTAACCTTGCTTCCCCTTAAAAAAGCTACAAATTGCAGGAAGCTGCAATCGCAGAGAGTGAAAGCATTTTATTGTCATCATTTGTCCTCCATTTGAGTCGCAGCGACCAGAAGAGGAGAAAAAAAAGCCTCAAGGACCTTTCAATTAGTGATCACAGTCCTTTTGAACGCCCGTCTGCCTCGGGCTACAAACACCTGGCCTTCCATCATTTGACAGCGCCGGCACAAAATATGGGCCGCTATTAATTTGCTTTATTATAGCACATTGGCATTTCCGTGATGTCTTTTTAATTA
Organism: Clinocottus analis; assembly: GCF_023055335.1. Lineage (NCBI taxonomy): Eukaryota > Metazoa > Chordata > Actinopteri > Perciformes > Cottidae > Clinocottus > Clinocottus analis. The sequence goes on along the minus strand of NW_027175943.1, from coordinate 12,262,165 downwards.
CTTTGATTGATAGTTTTGCGTCGGACGGATCCGTGACGGTGGGTCAGGATGTGGGAGGGGCCGGCGGCCAGGACCATTCATTCAGTTGTGAATCCATAACCTTTCCTACTCGTAGCTCTAAATGTGAATGAAGCCCCAAGGGCGATGGTCTGACTCTGTATCGATGCCATTTCGATTCACTCGGAAAAACGAACGAGGCCTTCTGAGTGATTCTCAGTTTTTCCTCCCTAGAAGTATATATTTCTTGGATATCTGATCAGGGAAGATATTTATGAAATTATGACAATCGCTATCTGGAAACGCTTGCTATGTATTGAATAACCCCGGCCTGTAGCCGAGCCCGTCGATTCCTTGTGTACCGAACACGGAAAGTAAATGTTACACGGAAAGGATTCATTTCCTGAAAGAAAATCCAACTCTTTTGTTTCGCTTCAGACTTTTGCAGATCGTTTTGGACTTGATCTTCAGATCTTTAAAGCGAGTAACATTGTGTGTTTATTTGCGAGTACCAGGGTCCCTTTAGAAAACCTCTCATACAGCAGCAGGGGCTTGACCGTCTGTCCTGCTTCTGCTTCTCCCGGGGCCTCCCTTGCCTCTAGCGGGGCCCAAGCAATATGGCCTGGGACTCCCAACAGTGTGGTGTCGGCGAGGTCGAGGTCGCGCTCCGCTCCCGCAGGGAGGAGCGGCTGCTGCCGGCTCGCGCAGCTCTGACTGCTGGAGGAAAGTGGCAGCTAACCGGACCTGGGACCGTCTGCTTTCGGCCGGTTGCTGCCGGAGGTCTGCGTGATGCGTGATGCTCGGTGGCGCTCAGCCACAGACGAGCATCACGAAGAAAAAACTGAATAGAAATAGCCAATCTTCCCGCTTATGGCCTCCTAATGGGTCATATAGAGACATCCATATTTCATTGGGACTGTTTTATAAGCAGTTAAACGCTCCTCGCGGTAACTTTTAAAAAAGGTCACGAGTTCAAGAAAGGATGAAGAAGAGAGAGAGAGGCCCAGTGTGTGGACGGCCCGGAGAAGCTGTCTAATGACAGAACCGTCACGTCTCGGCCCGCGCACGTCTCTCAGCGCCGGAGCTTTCGCTAAACGCCTTCAATGTAAATGTGCACGATTGTGCCGCGTCGGCACGCCGCCACGGAGCTGACAGAAGCACTGCTCGAAGAACAAAGACGACGGGGCCGAGGATGGGGGGGGGGGACTCGTCCACAAACAAGCGACTAAACAAGATCACAGGAATCATTGTGTGTCGTGATGACGGCCGTCGCGGTTGGGGATGAAATAACATCGGTACGTGAGGCGGTGGGGAGTGTTCGGATCGGTTTGAGAATGTTGTGGTTCCTATTTTTCCCCACATATGCGGTGCAGTAACATAGTTTGAAGAGCCTCTGCCAGTGTGTGGGAAGATATATTTTTTATTTGTACCTAGACGGTTGAGCCGGCGAGTAACATCTGGTAATGCTGAATTCACTTATTGGCATGTGTTTTAATGCGTGATAATGTCACAGACTGCAAAAGAGGATAACTGTTGCCTCCAAATGTTGTCCGGCCCCAAAGTGGAGATGTTAATACCCATCGTGCTACTAAAAATGGTCACCAGATGGTCGGCACGTCTATATTGCGCGTTGGCCACGGCGTGGTGCTCCGTTGCGCTTTTTGACGGTCACTTTGAAGCGAGAAAACCGACATGTTGAGTCTCTCTTTTTCCCCCTGACACACCTTGTTTCACTTTACGATGGCGGCGCACTTCACAGTTCTGAGCTACAAATATCTTTATTAGGAGTCTAAGCGGTTACACGTCACACCCGGTTATCTTTTACGGCTGGTTTGTTTCGCAGACTAATGGACAAATGTTCTCTTCTGCGTTTTAAATAACCGTATTACTGATTTACTTCCCTCTCTTTTTTTTTTCCGCGCGCACTTATTTGTGTCATGAATGAGCCGAGCCAAATCCGTACTGAACAACAGAATACAGCAAATGCTTTAAAATACACTCACTGGGCAGAAGAGAAAGCAATCATTTAGCCTAATTACAAAATCAAAAGGAATCAGCAGAGGAAGCAAATACTAAACTATTTAGGCTACTCCCGGCATTAGAGTCAGAAATAAGGAATCACATGAGGCCATAAAGCACGAAGGCTAACTAAATCAAACGGCAAACAAGCAGCACTGATTTTTGGTTGGCTTTACTTGGGAAATTAGGCTACATTCAGAACAATCTTCTCTCCGTGTGCACTTCATATGGTGTGAATAATGGCTTCATCCCCACGGTTTTGTCAGTTGCGACAGCTGTGCTGATTAATTCTCGCGGCGTGAGCCGAGCGCTGCGTCCGCGGCGCGGCAGCTGTAGCGCGCTACTTCCACGACAGAGTTCTGCCCACGTTTTAAAAACGACAATGGGAACGGTATGCAAACATTGATGTTTAACTATCGGGGGTAGTTTACTTCCAACTTGTCACAGCCCCCGTAAAAAACAACAACTGCCGCACGGCGCTTCAGTTTTCCGAGCTAACGTAAAAAAACCCGGTAAAGCTTTCGGCGCTAAACACATTTTGGAATCAAATCACAATCTTCCCAGGAACCGTTTGATGCCGTTTCCTTGTTCTCCTCCTTTTATCATTGCTCCGTTTCCCTCCCTCTTGCCTTCTGCCATCATCACTTGATGTCCCACAATGAGAGCCTCCGCTGTGAGGAGCGGTTTACTTGATTGGGATGATAATCAAAATCTCAAGTGGCTCTGCACCTTGGTGAGAATGTGCTCCACGCGCACAGTTTTTCCTTCTCCGGTTTGTCGCCCTTTTTTAAATCCTTGTAGGTGGGTAGTTGAGTGGGGTTTTTTTTTGCTTCAATGTCGGGAGTACTTGATCGGAGAGGTGGGAGGCCGTCCAGTCCAGCCGCTCGGCAGCCGACGCGTTATATATGAGAAGCGGAAATTGTTAGAATTTTTCAACAATGCGCCAGAGATTTCAGGTCAGTGGCTCTGAGAACAGCTGTTTCTGACAGATCACACGCAGCGCAGCTCCCAAAGAGTCTGTCACGAAACTGCCAAGTCGAGGGTTTTAAGCAATAATTCACCTCAAGATTACGACGCCTCGACCTGTCACGATGAAGTATCCACTTAGTATGTCAGTTTTATTTGTTTTATTTATTGAGAATAGACAAAATAATTGCATTCCAATGTCTTCTGATTCGTAAGAATGAACTGTTAATTGCTCTGTAGATGGATACACATCATTTTTTCAGCAGCTTAATTTCTCAAAATATGCCTCCTGCAGCGGTCAATAAGGCACCTTTTTGGAAAAATTAGGACCTAAAGAATCGGAATCTGCAACAAAAATCACAATAAAACAAAGACTTGGTCTGTTAGGAAGGAGTTTCGGTTCATAAATGGAAAAATATTACGTATTTTATGCCAAAAGATTGTCTGAATGGAGCATGCTGGGACTTAAAATGGGAGCGGGAGGATTTTCGCGCACAGTTTCCAAAAGGTTAAATAAGTCTAATAATGTTTTTTGGAACTTGGTGAAGCACAATATATGGTCCAACAATATTATGCATCCTGACAGGCCGAACTATGCCTATACTCTTAAAAGCATTGGAATTAGATTGTGCTTTTTAATTGGATTTGCTTCCAATCACTGTTGAAATACTGTATGTAAAACAATGACACCGACTTCTCTTCTCCATCAGTGTTGCTCACTGAGCCGTTGGTCCACGCTGTTCTCTTTCTGATCTTCAGAATTTAATTTAGCTTTAATTAATACGGCAAAAAACTCTCAAGTCACTCAGAGGACAACGTTTGGTTCTTGCTCCGAAAAGTCTCCCTGAATCTATTTAACCTAACAAAGTTGGATGAGACAATCTTTTTTGGGGGTGTGCTTCAGGAAATGTCACAAAATGTATCCGCTTTGTTAGACTTCTGTTAGTTTTAAAGACGCTTGGTGAGTTTGTCCTTCGTCGTATTCTGAGCTGCACAGACATACTTATTAACTCCAGCGCCACGCTGCGGAAGAAGAGATGGTCCATTCGCCGCTCCAGCGTTCCTTGAAAATGCTATTAGCGCTGAGATAAAGTGAGAGAGATGGAGTGAAAGGAAGATATCCATCTTTTATGAGCATCCCCACCCCTCCCCACGTCCTCCACTGGGCTTTCTGTGGCTGAGTGTGTCCAGCCCGCTACGCTAATCCCATTTAGCAAAAATGTAATCAGAAAAAGCCCACTGGAGTTTCCGCCGCCCCGGCGCTCTTCCTGTGCGGTTCCCGGCGTCGGATTCCTACATCGTCAAGATCCTCGGTTTCACTGCCACCGATGGGTTGTGCTGTCCGTTGGTGTTGCGGTTGACTTGTGTGTCCGTCTCTCCGGCTGCGTGTTCTTTTGTCGTTGTGCCTCGTGGGGGGAAAGTCAGCCGAGCTCTGTGTATGTTCCTCTAGGCCCTTACATGCGTACTTAGAGCGTGTATTTGTAATGAAACAAAATGGAGTATAGATGGAGACTTTCACCCAGGAGACCGCTATTCATGTCCTGTGTGAAACCAAGTCAACGTGGACTTATTTAGCCTTGCGCGGTCGTCCTGAAACCGCAAGCTAGCCGGGTTGATTTCCCATTGTCCCCATTGGTTGCATGTCGAAGTGTCTCTGAGCAAGACACTGAACCCCTGGTTGCTCCCAGGGGCTTTTCAGCAGCCCACTGCTCCTACATTGCTATAGATGGGTTAAATTCAGAGACCAAATGTCATGTATGTATGTCAAATCTATGTAATATGACAAAAATTAAGTTTCTTCTTTGTAACGTCCGCGCATCACTCGCGCTTTTCTAACTTTTCTAAGTTACAAAACAAACCATAATCGTGATCTTTTCCGAAAACAAAGTTGTTTTGTCGCCTGAAGATTTACAAACGGTGGAGATAAACAATCCCACTTTCCATCCAATCAGCTGACATCATTCAAAACGGTAAATTCGGACAATACAAAGACTCATTTTGGGGTTTTGTGACACTCGAAAATTGTATCGCAGTTCAGTTCAGCAACAAACTAACTTGCTGGAGTCGTGCGCACACACTTCTTATGTGCTTAAGCGATTATTACGAACACTCCAGGTGTGCTCCGTTTCAGTTTGACCTCCGAATAAAGTGGTTGAACAAGGATAATAAAAATATGCTTGCCTTTCTTGATTCATCGTCGCAGTTTGCTCTTCGCGAGGGACAACGTTTGTTTCTGCGATACTGATTCCTGCGAGGAAAGAGCGCATCATTCTTTGAGACGACATGTTTATTGCTTTCACTGCTTACTCTTTTGTAACCCTGTTTTCGAAAAGTGCCTTATGGATAAACAAATCTGTATTGTCATTCAGGTTCTGAACTGCAGTGAAAGCACATCGTCATTCTCCTGGCTGTTTGACAGCTTTTTTTTCTTCCTCCAGTTCATAAATCCATCATATCTGCTTGTTAGTGTGCCCATCTGAGCAGCCAGCCTGTGGTCTGCCCCCCTCCCACGCCCACTCCAACGCCAACTATTTTTTTTTTTCATGGTTTCACGGTGGTTTGAGGACGAGCGCTAAAGCAAACATCCTAATCTAGGGCACGCGCTGCATTCCATTAGCCGGGCCTGCCAACCCTTATCTATTGATCTGCCCGGATTTGGGAGACTTTCTAACTTTATATTTTGAGGAGTTGTGTGGTGTGGGACTAGCGCCTCACTGATCTGACAGATAAAAACAAAGATGAAAGCGCCGCATTTAGGCAGAAGCCCGGGACAATCAGCAGAGACGAGCGGAGGGGGGCAAGAGGGGGATCGAGCTGGAGATAAAGGGATGAAGTGGAGGATGTAGAGGAAGGTGCGGGGAGGCAGAGGTTTGCCCTCCAACACCGGCGAAGGTCAAAAGGTTTAGTGCGGGGGAAGGAAAAAAAAAACGGTGAACACCGATGGCACCCGCGGCCACTCGTGCACTCGCTTTAATTAAATAATAAGCCCTGCGTCCCCTGCTCCGTTGCTTTCGCTGCATCCTTTATGATCCTGCTTTTCAGGAGATAAAAGAGCAGGCTTGTCAAAAAGCCCCTGCACCCCCCCACCGAGCCGCCTGCCCGCTCAGTTTTGTGACAGCGGGCATCGCTGGCTTTGTCCGGCCTTCAGCCTGCGGCTCCAGGCCCTTCGAAACTGAACGGGGGGGGGGGAAGAAAGACTTTAAGGTTACATTTGTGTTGTCACTGTAAGAGGAAGGATAAGCAGGACGTCGATAAAATACAGTTTTTTGGTGGCGGAAGAAACGCAGACGAGCTGCGTCCTCTTTGCTTACATTTAACAGCTGTCGTTCTGGAGCGTTTTCTCCGCTGCTCGTTCTCCTCGACTGCCTCCCGGCGCTTTAGAAGTCGACCTGGAAATGCACATATACCCGAGCTCTCCCTTTAATTAAAACTGTCGCTCCCTTCCTCTCGGCTCGGCGGCCCGTCCCAGCCCCCCGGCCGTCACTGACAGCCATTCAGAGCAGAAAATCTGTGGACAGCATCGCCCTGCTAGCGGGCTAATCTCCTGCTCTCACACCCCGTTTCTGAATTAACCGTCCTCATTATCGCATCCTCCCAGAAACTCTCCCCTCTTTTTTTCTGTCATCTCTCTCTCTCTCTCTCCTCCCGCATCTTTTCTCTCTTACTCTTCGCCCTCCCACTCTCTCGTTGTAGCGCTCGCCTTCTTCCCTTCCAGCTCATCCCCCCAAAAAGTAGGACGACGGGGGAGAGAGAGAGGAGAGAGCGAAAGAGAGAGGAGAGAGAAAGTGAGAGCCTTTTTTTCCCTTAGCCTAAAGTTGAGACATTCTAAATAGCATCGTGAGTGGCCACGGGGGAGAAAAACGCATTTTAGTGTCAGCCAAATGATAATTGCATTTCAGCTGTGGTGGCGAAGGGGGGCTCATTACATAAGCAAAACATGAGAGCTCACCATGTTCGGGGCTGGAGCTGTCACACAGGTGTTTTGAAATGTGTCCAAGGGAACATGGCTGCATTACGAGAGCCCGAGCACAAAAACATTTAGTCGGTCTTTTTTCATTAACCCTCACTCACCTCTTAATGGCGCCACGGCGTCGTAGCCAAACTACGGTAAGGGTCCTTGTTAGGAGTGCAGTAGTGAGAGGGGGAGGGTCGGCTGTCTGGATTATGACTCTAATCGACCCTAAAAGCAGTAATTGAGACATTTTGTATCTTTATTGAACATGAAACTGTGAACATAAAATGTCCACTAGCTAGTCGGTAGTCTTGTCTGTCTGCATACAACGGCTTTAGCAGAGATGTTGAGTCTTTTTCACACATGCATGTAAGAACAGCACATGTTTTGCAGCAGGATTTATTCAAGTTAAATCGCTGGACACATGTCGAGTTGAGCTTTGGTGAACGAGGACATGCTAAGTTCAACTATTGACCTGTAACAAACCAGGTAGAAAAACCCTGTGAGGGAATCTGGAGCCAAAATCTCCAAAATAAAAGAAAGTTATAATAGCTTACACGTGTTGCGTCAGCGTCCCGCTAACTAACGTGCTAACCAGAGCTATTGTCACTGTTATCATGATTCCAAAATGAAGGAAGTCATAATAGCTAATCAGTCGTAGCAGCATACACTTGTTGTGTCAGTGTCACGCTAACCAACGTATTCCCTGCAAGCTAGCTATTCGTCACTATGATCGCGACTCACTGGCCAGAAGCTTCCAAACTACATCAGGTCTGCAGCGAGCCCCATAACAGCTATATGAAAACACTCCATTACAGTACGTAAAGGAACAGTGTGCATGATTTAGTGACATCTAGTGGTGAGGTTGCAGATTGCAACCAACCGAATAAATGTCCTCGTGTTTGGTTTGTCCATTCTGGGCTACTGTACAACCATGGCAGTGCAACATGGCTTGCTTTGTGGAGATATTAATGGCTCATTATAAGCTAACCAAAACTTGCACTTGTTGCTTTAACCTCATCACATTTAAGGATATGACACAAAATACAACACTACTTGTTTTGGGTTCAAATACATATGCAAGTGGTAAACTAAAATACGGAAATTCAAGATAAGTAAATCAACGTTGGTTTCTGGTGTCACATGGGACATGAACAGCGGCCTCCTGGGTAAAAGTCCAGTGTTGCTGTTACCTATCTGTGCAGCGCAGCCTTTGCCTCTCTTTATACTTCCTGGTTCGAGATTGTGTGGGAGAGAAAAGAATAGATTTTGTTAGATATATGAATTACATATTCGTAGGTATGGCAACAAACGGTTAAGGCTGTCCAGTGTGCATTACATTTCTTAATAATTTGACATATCAATTATTAGCTTGAAAGCTTGTGGGTAAGGGTGTATTGCATTTGCTTGCAAGCTGAGAAATGGAGGTGTCTTACTCAGAAATGAAGCATGGCGCTTTAATCGTCCAATCAGAGTTGACAACTGAACAAAGCACTCTTTAATTATTCAGTGACGGTGACTTTTAAAACCAAAAAGTAATTTAGGATCGCGCTGAAACGCTGCACACTTAAAGTTTTTATATTATTCCAGGATGCGCTGGCTTTCTCTGCGTGCGTGACATAAAACCGGCACACAATAAACTGTGCAGTGCAGACAGGTGCAGAGTACATAACGGAGTCCGAACGGGCTCCGGCTTGCCAGGCAATCTGTCTTTTGCCAATTGTAGCCTGTCTCCTTCAGTGAGAGAGCACAATGCCGGTCCTGGAGAGATCCTCTCCCCAGTGAGGAACCCTGTCAGCAGCCAGCGCCGCCGAGTCGCGCCGATTCCGCGAGCCTCGCATGCCGACATCCCCGCGCGTGATTTATTATGTACATTAAGTGCACGCGGGCAGCTTTCCAAAAAGCCTCAGCTAATAGTTTTCACAGTGTGCAGGCACATCTGTTGTCTGAGAATGAATGAGAGGTTGAAGGCCGCAGCTGGAGACGGCTCCCCGACACAAAGTGAAGGTGTCCGGAGGGGGGAGGGGGGAGTGCGGCGCGCGCCTGCCGCTGATAGCACACTCCATCACTTGTCGGGGGGGGGGCCCACACGGCACGCTCTTTGATAGCCGGCGCTTTAGCGAGACGGACCGCTCCGCCGGGGCCAGGACGCGGTGAAGGGTCAAGAAGACTGATGGACAGGCACGGGAGGGATGTCAGAGCCGGACGACGGAGATGCAACTGAACAGAGAGGAGGGAGGAAGAGGGGCGGGTTTGGGGACGGGGGGTGACAGGAAGGGAAGGGAGGGCTCAGATGAAGACCTCAAATGCTTTCATTATTGGCTGTCAGATGCCAGCGTGAGATAGAGACCGTCCTCCAGACGTTGGGTCAGGACTCCAATCTCCAGCCACAGGCGAGCGGAGGGAAAAACAATTCGCCGCCGCCGACATGCGATGGAGAGGACCTCGGTAAACAGAGACCGGACGGTGTCTGTGTGTGTGTGTGTGTGTGTGTGCGCTTTTGAGCGAATGAAGACGCGTCACACTGCTACAATCGTGTAGCAACACACCTGCACTCTCACACGCGGCGCTAATGTGCAGCTGAGGAGAGGATGGAGGGAGGGAAAGAAAACAATAATTCCTCCTCGAGCACACCGGTTTATACATCACACATGCCGTACTCACGCCCCGATGCCGACGCAAAGCTCTCACTCAAAGACAAATCCGGGGGCTTTTTCTTTCACTATGAACATTATTCATGGAGGCACATCACTGCATCCCTCTCAGGACACCGTGGCCTCGCTTTTCATCTCCGAGCTAATGATGTTCCCCCGCACCATACAGGCCTGTTTTTTTTTCTTTTAATGACACGTGGAGGAGGAAGTGTGTGCGGCGAGAGGGGGGGGGAGCACGTTGACCTGCTTTTTTATGAAGAATAATGGACCCCAAATGGCTCCCAGCGGCTCCAATATTTCCCAGGTGGCTGTCTATTTATCACCGGACCTGCACTTCTCGGGAGAATCATAATACAGACGGAGAAAAAAAAAAAAAAAGCCATTCAGCTTTCCATTAATGGCCACTCAGCCTGAGCTGAGGTATCTCCACAGGAAGAGTGACATCAGAAGCATCCTTTTATATCTGCAGGCAGGGTGCACTCTCCCTTTGTCTTATTTTAGTAGCATTAAGCTGCGCTCGCCTGCTGCAATATAACTGTATCTTATCCAGACGGGTAGCGGGAGTAGAAATGATTGGGTGCAGCCGGGAACTACAGTTGAACCTCAGAGTTTTTAATATTGCGATCATCTTTGAACTGCGGCGTTTGCAACCGAAATGAAATCCCCGAGACGCGCCGTGCGTTTTCCTCCCGCGAACCCGGCTTTGTGCTCCATCCCCCGTCGCTCCATCAATCCCCGCCGCCGCCGCCGCCGCACAGCGACTTCTCCGAGAGTGAGGCGGAGAGGCCAAACCAGTCACTCGCTGACAGTTTCACCCCCGTCACATAAATAAAAAACATCCCAAACAAAGTGACACAAAATGGACGGAAACAAGGCGAGTCTAGTGTGCAGCACTAACTAACGTTTTACAGCTGTACTAAAATATTCGTCGGGGCGGGAGCTCGCCATTGACGGGGATGGATTTATCTATTTTTTCAGCCTTCCTTCCGCTCGTGGCCAAGACGGCTTCACAAAACCATCTCCTCCCCCGGCGGACTTTAAGCTCGCTTTATTACCATCTTTCTTTTTTTTTCTTCAAAGCGAGAGTTTTCCAAGGGCCTTGTTGCAGAGGTGCGCTGTGCCAAAAGGCGATCTAAACCCAAATCAGAAACGTGTTTTCTCTCTCTCGCCGCCTCGGGCACTGCATGCCCTCGGTCTGGCTGGAAGGCAGTATTAGATTAAGGAATCGCCTTCTGTATCGCAGTAATGTTGGCATCGCTCGGGCCCCCGTGGGAGGGAGGTGCTTTGCTGGGATCACAACTCAAGCTTTACTAAATACAACTGGTTTTTCGGCCCTCCAGCTTCACCTTCCCTCCGACGAATGGCTCAATGGTCGTCTTCTGCTTTTAACCGCTGTGCGCTTGCAGACAAATCCTTCTGGAACTGGTGCCGGAAGTCATGCGGCGAATTCACTCCGGCGCGTGTCAGTCAAATCGCTTTTTAGTTTTAAGAACGATTTGATTTGCTTTTTGTCCAATTCTAAGCTCATTTCACCGTTGTTTGTGACTTTGATGAAACAAGTGGGGCAAACTAAGCTCGCCAATTGCTTCCTGTTGAATTAACACAAGTCATTGGCTACCAACCCCATCTTGACAAAGCAAGCCTTCCCGCCACTACTTCAACACCTGTCGATGCCAACAATGGCGGCCGCTATCAGACTCTACCGAGCCGTACTCAAAATGCCATAAATGTGTTCACAGAGAGGCGAATATTGGCCACCAAATTACCGCAAACTCCAAATGGGAACCATTCGCGGCGCCTTTTTCTTGGACGATCCCAATGGAGCTGAATAATCTGAGCTATCTGTGGCCCATTACCTTCGCTAGATTGCCGCCTGTTGGATACCAGCGGCCTTTTTAATGGAGAGCTCAGTGGCGGCGTCCAGCTGTTGTTGATAGTGTTTGATATGGGGAATCGGAGCCCTTGGGCCTGGCTTATGCACTCTAATCCTCACAGAGAGATAAGGGGAGCGGGAGGGGGGCGCCTTTTAACGTGACACACACTCGCTCGCAGACACGCGTCGCGGCACGTACAGTCCCAACGAGCGCACCCGCAACCCCCGAAGGGCGCGAAACACTACACCGACGCAAGAATATTACACACCCGATACCAGCCGGTGCGACATTATCTCTGACCCGCAAACAAAGGCGCTTCCAGCGCGGTGCCAGATCTGAGGCGCCCGGGTTATCTGGGAGGAGGCCTTTTTATCTGGCGCGTGTCATCACGTCGGCGCCGTGATGAGAGCGCGCATGATCTCGTGCACGCCTGGCCTTTCATATGTTATCCGCTGGGGTTTCTTTGATTTCCAACGCGAGACAGATTCGAAAGGCAGAGGCGACAATCAGCGTTTTACCCCCCCCCCCCCCCCCCCCCGCCGCCGCCTGATGCTGCCGCTCCTGCTTCTTTGAGCAGCCAGCTACTAAACGTGCACGCCGAGCATCTGACATGTAAACACCTCTCAATAACACTCAGACGCCAACCTATCAGAGCAGCTGCCTGGATCGGTGCCGCAGTAATCAATCTCCATTATGTATTATCTCCGTGCTCAAGGAACGCCGACACACACACACACACACACACACACTCATCATCTTCAATTGAGTTCTGTCTTTATTAGAGCAAATTAATCGTTCGGTGTGCGTCGACGCGGCAAAATCCATAATCGCAAATAAGAGCGTCTGTTCAGTGTGTCGAGGTCAAACGAAGGCCACAGACGCCGAACGCACGTTTTGTCTTTTATTCTGCCATGAGAAGGGCTAGCAGCTGTGCTAAAATGCTATTTTTACACCCAAGGCGGGGAGGGTGCGAGTTATTATTCAGTGTTTACAGTGCAGGGAGGGGAGCGGCAACAAGGGCAGCGACCGAGACGGAGGCGGCGAGCGGGATGAATGGAGGAGGGCCGGAGGTCAAGAGGGACGCGAACAATAACGAGCACAAAGAGAAGCAAGGAGAGAGAGAGAGAGAGCGGCTGGGTAGTATTTATGCTAATTTTGACTTGGCAATTATGAAAATGAATGAGCGGAATAGAAAGCGAGAAAGTTTGAATAAATGGCCTCAGTGGCAACAAAAAAAGAAAAGAAAATGTGTTCTTAATTGGAAGAGAAAGGTGTTTTGATGATTAAGATGTGACGGGACATGAAAGGCAGAATGAAATACCGCGTGAGCGTTTGTAAGCGATGGGCGTCCCACAGAGTCGGGAGACATTTCACGTACGAAAATAAAAACTGTGGCCAAGGCCAACGACATTAAATAAAATGTGTTTATTCAAATCGACCCAGCTGATAAGCATGCGCCTCATCAGCGTTGCGGTTATGTAATCTTTTTTTCCCGAATAGGGAGGATTGGGGGTGGATGGCGCCGGAGAGACAGACACAGGTGCGGGCGAGAGCGACGGCGAGACCGAGGAGGGGGAGGACGGGGGGAGGATGGAGAGAGGAAGAGGGGAGGACGCTCATTAGGAGGAATTCGGGCAGAAGCAGTTCTGCACTTTCCGTCTGCTCTGTAATTAAGGAAAGCAGTAATGAGAAAGAGACACACACACACACACACACACACGTCTGCCGATGCCGCCGTAACACACAGGCGGAGGGGAAGTTTGTTGTTCTGTAGCTGCTGGAGTTCGGTCACGCCGTTACGCTCTTTGACTCCTCGGCTCCTTGCGTCCTTCTGCCTTCACTTTTTCTTTGGCTCTCGTTTCTTGCCCCGGCTCTCAAAATACCCTCGTTCCACTCCTGGCTCTCCCATTAACCTTCCCCTCCTCTTAAATATGTAGGCTATCTGCAAGTGGGCCAAGTGTGTGTGTGTGTGTGTGTGTGTGTGTGTGTTCTTGTTTAATAGAACCTAAAAGTTTTCTCACAAGGGTAGAAAGATAATCGTAGCTGCCTTGCAGAAAACTTTTATTTTGAAACAGGCGGACATACATAATGATCTATATTTTAGCATATTTTAGTAAATATAGATAGATATAATTCGTTTTACCTTTTTTAATGTATTCTACTGTATATGAAACACACTTCCTGCCAAGTTGTTTCGCTTTTACATCCTTTCAGCATCTCAAAGAGCATAATCTCAGCCTCTCCGGCCAGGCTTTTATTGTGAAACATCTGAAGGGAGCGTTGATTTTTGTTGACGCTGACTTGAGTCTGTTATGAATAATATAAACAATAATAATAATAAAAGTCAAATAAGCAGTTGAAATTAAAATGGACATGATATAGCTTGTTTGTTTTTTACAAAATAAAAGCGGTCAACAGGATGTCCTCATGTGTACAGCAAAACTAACAGGCTGTTGGCAAGAGTGTGTTCTGTCCTAATACATCAGTGTGTGAATGTGAGCGAGCAGCAGGTGGTGTGTGTCGGGGGTGTCTGCTGCAGCGGGGGGGAGCAGGTGACAGGTGCGCCAGGCTCAAGCGGAGGTTGAGGTCTTGTGAGATAGGCGATGATGCGTGCTGGCGAAGCAGTCGGCTCGACTCTATTCTGGCTTTTTTTTCTCATCTTTATCTCTTCAGGCCACACACACACACACACACACACACACACACACACACACACACACACACACACACACACACACACAGTAGAAAGCTAGCTGTCCAGGAGGGCATGTTTCTGTCAGATGAGGATCAAAGCTGAGCTCATAACCTCCGATGGTCACAGGATGGGGAAATAAAAGCTGATTTTTCTCATATCCACGCATCTAATTTGCAATTTATTCTACTTACAAAACATGTGCCGACTGTTATTCGTCTGCATATCAAACGTTCCCTCAGGCTCTACCTTTCTTGTTCTTCCCCTCGCGCTCTGCTCAGCCGCTCGCAGCTCCCTTCCCTTTCGGGATCCACGTTGTGGCTGTTCTTCCTCTGTTTGGCGTCGCTCATCTTCTTAAGCCCCGTCGCTTGTCACAGACACTCAATCGGCTCGGCGCCGCATTATAGTGCGCCGCGCCGCCGCTTACGTTGATCTCGTCTGAATGGGAGTGTGTCGCGTGCGTTTGTGTACTTGTTTTTCAACTTTCTACCACGTACTGTACTTCACACGCACCGCTGAGGCATTAAAGCAGGGCATGCTATGCTAACTGTCAGGTTCATGCTTGTATTTTGGGGGTCTACTAGAAAATATTCACATGCTTTAATGTAAACAAACGCTTTTTTGTGTATGCATCCTTGTTTTCATGCTCTTTCTGAAACGCTCCGTTTTAGCTACTGTGTCTTTAAGACGTAAAAAAAAAGCCCCGCCTTCTGATTGGCTTGCGAAAAAGGGGCGGGACATTCTGAGGAGCCTTATCCTGGGAATTTAAGTGCATAGTATCAAATAAAGGCCGTCTTTGAGAAGGATATGGTGATATTGGACTATATAAGTAAAATTGACTCGAGGTGACCCCCTGCACGCGGCTGCTTATCGCCGGAGTATGGCTTTACAATATTAGGTTTTCATGCATCTCTAATTCAGTTACTTCTGGCTGTCAGCAGAGAGCTTGCACAGCGCTCGTGTCATGACCCTCAGCGCGACACACAGCAGTAACGTCTGTATGTTTTCCACGCTGTGGAAGACACGGCCCAGATTAACACACGGTCGACTCAGGCCTGTCACCGCATCAGTGTGTGTGTGTGTGTGTGTGTGTGTCTGTGTGACTGCACGGACATGAGCTCTCATACATATCTCTGGTCTTTTTTTTTTTCTTCCTTTTTCCGCATGGATGCTTACACGTATTACAGGATCTCAGTCAAAACGCAGGAACACGAGGAAGAGAGCGCGCGGAGCATGAACCCGAGAGCAAAGGGTTTTTCCCCATTCGTCTGCGTCTCTTAACTTCATGCGGCGTCTCGTGCACAGGGCCCCGTCGCTTTGCGAGGACATCAGACTGAATCACGGCACGCACGGCGGTCGCTTCGAACCGACAGACGACCTAGAAATATACAGTAGAACCGAGGGCATTTAAATCGCGTTGGACTGGAACCCCGATTTGGAGTTTTAAACTGCCGATGCGGCTCCATTGCTCTGAAGGCATAGGGATGATTTGAAAACGGGCAACTTTAGCGCAATTTAATTAGCACAAAAACAATGGAAAGGACAAGGGTAAAGGCCCATTGAGTACAGCGTAGGACGTCGATGCCTTTATTCGCGGTGGAAAAGCTACAAAAGGAATATTCAGTAGGGTGTAATATTCAAATAGGGGGAAAACATGGCCGTTCTTGTCTATTTCCACGGTTGTCAGACGAGGTATTGTTCCCCTTCCGGCTTCACTCCTGGGCTCATTCTCCATACGTATTATCCAGATTAGAACGCTGTGATTTGTTCCAAATCTGGATTTTTTTTTTCTCTTGTGGTTCTTCACATCTGGTTTGAAATGAATCCGGGTCAACGAGTCCTGAAGACCAAATCTACACAAGCGGAGGCTTACTGGCAGTTACCAAGATCATGAACAGACCTTCAACTGCTCATGAACTCATTTTCACACACAATGGGGTTAGCTCTCTCATATTAATGACGACATAGTTTTGATACAATGGGATTTCCATCTTTACGTATACATGAGAAAATATACAACTACGCACAAGCGCGTCCTCCTAAGTCCCGGTTCAGATCCAGACGGTTGAAGGGCCGATGCAGACTAACTTCTCTGAAGATGTCAACATCCACCTCATCTAATCCACGCGTTTTAGCATTCAGCTAGCTTGCGCTTGTTTCTGACTCGAGGGCCGCAGTACTTCCTTCACTTTAAAATGCCCTTCCTTTTCATTTAGCGTCGATGGAGACACGAGCGTTGCTCCCCCGAGTTTCAATCACTCGTATTTGTGGACTTTGTTTTGTTAAGTGGGCCGAATTAGAGTTTTTCAAAAAGCAATCCTTTTTACTTTGGTTGCCCTTGTGAATTCAGCATTCCCTCCTCGTCCCGAGTCGCCTCGTCTCCTTCCCTCCGTCGTATCCGCCACCGAAGACCTTCGCTCTGCGGGGAGGAAGCGCCGTCTCGCTTGATTGGCTGATGAGATGTCTGGTTAGAGTTCTCAACGAGCGTGTGAGAGCGAGCGCCGTCTGAGCATCAAGTGAGGAGGCTCTCGTATGTCCTCCCACGCTCCTCAAAGCCGTAATGAGAGAAGTGGTGCGAGCCGGCGGGGGGGCTGGAGATGGAGGGGGCGGGGGGAGGGTAGCCATTGATATTTCCTTGTGGGATTTATTATTTGTTTCAGCCTTCGAGCCGGCGCGGTGGCGTTTATACATCACGACTCAAGCGTCGGTGGAGGAGGCGACACACGAGCGCACGCCGCGAGAGCAAATCGTGGCATGGTGGATTTATAGGGGGGCGGGCTTTGTCGCCATATGGCGCTCACACACACACACACACACACACACACACACACACACACACACAGAAACACACTCTGATAGGACAGTAAGTGGTTCTGCCCCAGCAGTGCTAAACAAGGCCAACGGTCCGCCGTTATGGACAGTAAATAGAGCGGAGCACTACCTGTAAATAACCAGCAACATGGCCTCATAAATCTTCTGTGTGTGTGTGTGTGTGTGTGCAAATATGTTTTTCTCATATTCCCACATACTCCCAGCCCCCCACCCCCGTCCAGCCCATCCGTTCTATCCAGGCTGCTCACCGTCCGTGCGGGTCAGGCGGCCATATGTGCGCACAGTTACCGCTGGCATCTGGCCAGCGACGTGGCCGAGGCGGGCTCGACCAATGGCACGGACGAACCCGAAGGGCAGCCAGAAAGCCGGAAGCGTTGACACTGGATATTTGCCGGCGAGGGCGTCTGGTGGAGAGAACATTTTTTATCTGCAGAGTTTCCACTTGGTCATGGGGGGATTGCTGCCCCACCGTTAGCATTTCCACTGCTAACATTGGAGCTGCTAACGATGGCCGACCAAATGTTAGTTGGAAATCGATAAAATGTCTTTTTTTCCCTTTTGGTGATCTGACACATTTTACAGCACTGGCTTTTGTAAATGTCGGAAAAGGACATTTGTGTGTGTGTGTGTGTGTGTGTGTGTGTAAAAACAAAAGACGAGGGGAGAAAACAAATTGCGAGCCAGTCAGAGTGCTCGATATCACTCGCCGCTCATCTTTTCCGACACATGATTCATCAGGACGGCGGCTCTCTGATCCGGCACGATCAGGTTGCCGTGGTGACAGCAAGCCGGCGTTCATCACCTGCCGGCGGTGCCGGGTCACACCTGGGGAGCCGACTGCCCGCACGTGTTCACACAGGCAAAAATGTCAAAGTATGAAATAGGAGTATAAGAAAACCAATGCAGCGCCGGGGTTTAGAATGCGTCGTTTTATGTTTTAGAAATGTTGAATTGAGAATATCTCAGATATGGCAAGAGCTCATTCCAGTTAAATCTCCAAAGTCTACTCGAAAAAGAGCTTTTGCGTGATGAAAATGTATTTTTGAACCTTTGAGGATTTTTTTTTTTGTCATTTCATGTTTTCAGATCAGTGGGAACAATAAGTTTGTCAAAAACAATCCTCTGAAAATGTTGCATCCAAAAGCTTATCTGATGTCTCTGTGCCACGCAGCTCCATTGTTGCCCACAAACTCTGGGGCACACACACACACACACACACACACACACACACACTGGTGTATTGTTACTCCCACAGACACCGTCCTGCTGCCAGGAAAACCCGGTATAGTACATCAAATGCGTATTCATCCGCGGGTGCAAATAGTCCCCAACAATTGCCCCATTACTTCCTGTTTGATTCATTTTTTGTTCAAAACTACATTTCCCAACGGTTTTAGGGAATTATCTAGCCTTTTTTAATTTACTTTTTAAGAAAGAAAATTAAACTATATTTTAAACATTTGTTTTTTCTTCAATTTTATGAATTGTTTAAAAAAGCGAGCTGCTCAGCTCAGACAGCAGCTAACTCATATTTGCTGTTTATATTGCTTCTAATTAGGATGAAGAAAACATCTGTTGAGTATTTTAACATCAAATTGTTTGATTGTATTGATTTAAAAACCCCAAAATTCAGCGGGTCCAACAGACCCACAACACCTGCTGAGTAACAAAAAATGAACACCATACGAGGGTTCATCGGTACGTCTTGAGTTTCGAAGACTATTCCCTGTTTCTATCGCCACCACTGTACTGACGTCATTGGTTCAAATGTGTGTCTTTGTCCTGACTTTGTGTGTAAACTCACTCAACTCATCTAAAAAGTTACAAGATGGCACTGGGCGGTTATGATAGGAAGGCTTGTTAATGACCTGGAAGAAGAAGGCTGTTGGTAGTAGCAGGTGTGTGTGTGTGTGTGTGTGTGTGTACACGTGTGTGCATGTGTGTGTCCGGCCTCGCCCCGTCACTTTGCATTTCCTGTTGTCTCCGCTAGACTTGCACCCTGACGTCCTCTCCGCTGCGAGAGGCCGAGCCCAAAGGCTTTTTTTTCTATTTTCATTGAGTTCAAACTGAGGTCGTTGAAGACCGTGATGTCACCTTGTAAACAAAACAAAAGCTGTTGTGTTTGTTTTGTTTTAAAGCACTTGCATGCAGTCTCCTCCAGCATTAGTTCTGCTGCGTTCACTTCAGCCTTTAAAATACCACATTAATGATTTGGCAGCGGTGGATAGTGCACCACATCGCAGCATAAATAACACAAGTGGAACGTGACGAGAGCCTCGCGGGGTACAATATTAATGCCGCCCGGGGTGATCGCAACAATGCGCCGTTCATTTTTCATCCGCGTCATGCGAGACCGCGAAAGCACTCGCCCCAGCGCGAGAGGCGGGGCTAAAGGTTCGAAGAAAGTGATTCAAACATTTAATTATTCATCATCTGTTGCAATTAGCTGCATAATACATTGCGGCCGCTGTGTGCACTTCTCAGCTCTGGAGCTATATGGGATCATTAGATGCTCCTTATTAATATGAAATGCATCTTTTGTTCAACAAACTTGCGTGAGAATTATTGGATCATATATAGCTTCTTCTTTTTTTTTTGTCACAGAAACTCAATTATTTACTGTGTTCTTGTTACCCAGCTAAATAAGTGTGCAGCATTACAGTCGCTCATTGAGTTGTTCATATGTGCCCTTATAGGTTTTATTAAGCAGTTTATTCCCATCCACGAGCTCCATAATCATCCGCAGCAGCGATGAGTGATCATGCATTCAGTTTGCATACATGTTAATGTTGAGTGAAACACTTTAAAGACATTTGGTAATTACCTTTTGGCTTTAAAGGAGCGTATTTGAGGAAGCAGACTAATTGACTTCACGCAGCACTTCCTGGTTCATTTCCACCGACCGAAGCGTCCACATATCTCCTTCCCCTGCTAATATTCACAACTCTTTTCTTAACCTCATGTCTTTATTGATCCGAGCAGCCCCAGGCCTATTCAAGGATTATTTTTGAACGTGCAGTGGGATTCACACACACAAAAAAACACACAAAATATGTTCTAACCATTAGTAACAGTATATATTGTTCATCCTTAACAACTCCTTCATGATTGAATGCTGTCGCTTGTTGTAAATGTCGTGCGGCGCGCTACTTAAAGGGATACTTTGGTCGACTTCGGCTCCGTTTTCCCCATGTTTTTTGTGTCTGAGCGTCTGAAAGGGACGACCGTCTCTGTAATTGGTTGCAGGAGAGCGCTGCAGACGGCAGCTGCTTTGTAATCGCTCAATGTAACTCCTCACCGTGAGTGCACGTCCACTAAAAGGGCTCGTCTTTTGTCCGCTGACGGGTTCACATTGTTATTATTATAAGCGTCTTGGAACATTGTAGAGAGAACTTTACAGAGAAGTAAAAGTTTTCTTTACCTTTTAATCAATCCCCTTTGTTTTTAACCCTTTAAAAAAAGGTAGTGGAAACTCAAAGCCCTGGCTTCAACTGTGTCATCTTCATTCCCTGGTTCAGGTGCCGTTTTAAAATATTGTTTTTGAAATATTTCCACATGGATGTTGCCGTCGGTATGTAATTGTCATTCAGCTGATCGGAGTTAGGAAAAGGTGACTGTCGCCTTTATTCCAAGGGAGGAAGAAAACAGGTATTTGTGCAGTGTGTTTCTTGAATACGATGACGCACACATCGTAGTGAAAGTGAAAGGTCTGGTGTTTCTGCCGCTTGTTGGCGTGAGCGAGGTGGACGCGGCCATTTTAGTTTCAGGTTGTTGTGGCTCACGGAGCTGTTCGCTGTGAGATTCATCGGATTCCTCTGCGTGTGTGTGCGTGTGTGTGCGTGTGTGTGTGTGTGTTAATTGCTTGTTTGCTGCCCAAGTAACTTAAGCCATGTGGATTTGTTGTTCTGATTTTTTTTTCATCTGACATGAACAAAGACAAACAAACAATCTCGGTGTCTGGAAAATCTTATTTGAGGTTTTCTCTCACTTCCAATGCCGAGCACACATCTATCCACACACACACACACACACACACACACACACACACACACCCACACACACACACACACACATATATATACATATATATATATATATATATATATATATATATATATATATATACACATACATATATATACACATATATATATATATATATATATATATACACACACATACATATATATATATACACGTACACACATACATATATATATATACACATACACACATACATATATATATATATACACATACATATATATATATATATACACACATACATATATATACACACATACATATATATATACACACACATACATATATATACACACACATACATATATATATTTTTTCTTTACATATATATACATACATACACACATATATACACACACACACATATACACATATACACATATATACACATATATATATATATCATATAGATATGTGTATATATGATATATATATATCATATATATATATATATCATATATACACATATATATATATTGTATATACACATATATATAAAATATATATATATATATACACATACATACAGTATATAAAACATTCTATACAAATATATATATTGTATTGTCTTTCCCTTAACCTGACCCTATACTCTGGCAGTAGTACTTCTAAACTTGCCCCATCATCTCTCAACAGAACTACTTCCAGCACGTTCATTTAGTTCTCGTCCCACAGCGCCAGCTCATGGAAAAAGGTAGAAAGGCAGAAGTGGACGGATTAGTTCTAAGCCTGGAGAGGTCCAACTGGTGCCACTTAGCAGCCGTGAAGTGAACAAGCTCTTTAGCGGCACTCGACTGATGTGAGCCCAGGAGAGTTATTGGACAATTCTGAAAAACTTCAGAGACAATGGGGCATCCAATCCCAGCGTTTGTACAATGGCCTGACTAAAATACATAATCTGGAATATGGCTGTGAATTTGAAAAACACCACTCGGTGAGGGAAAAAAGGTAAGGTTCAAAATTACATGGACACACGTTTGCGGTTTCATAACCAAACCCTTGGTTAGGTTTGGGCAAAGTTTATTGTACTGGTTAAAATAATAAAACTGTAAATGAAGGTACGTAAGTTAAGAGGTCAAGGGTTGACTTTTGGTTTTGGGACACAAATGAGGCGTAACCAAAGTAATTCCTGCGATTCAGCATTGTCCAGTATGAACATAATCCCGTGAAAACTGCTGGAAACTTAGCTAACGTCACCAAGAAGCTTTACATTTTAAAGCTCCCAAAAAGGTCTGGTTTATTGCGGGCCGGTTTGATTGGATTGCACAGGTGTTAGTAATAAACTGCACACACCGGACACGGATTACGCTATCAGATTTCATCCCTCTCCCCCGTGGTTAGCTTGACAACAACATGTGCGCGGTGCTCGACCGGTGCTCGGCGGTGGCGGCGGCGGTGGCGGCGGCGGCGGCGGCGCGGGAGAGACGGAGGGAGGGAATGAAAGGACAACAAGGCAGGCAGCCAGGAACAGGGAAGGGGATTGTGTTCGCTTTATCCATGTTTGCTCAGTTTAGCGCAGGGCAAATATTAGCCGGTGTGCTCGGCAGCCGTTCTTCTCTGCTGGGCTCCGACCTCACACCCTCACACCCGCAGAGACCGAGAGGGAAAAAGAGGACAGGGAGCGGGAGAAGGAGGGAGGGAGGGAGAATGAGTGGTGGGAGAAACGGTTCTCAGGGTAACAGATGGAGGGATGGCAGAGAATAGAGAGAGAGTAAGAGAGAAGAGAGCTGCATGGTGTTTCATACAGCTGACTCTGTGGTACATGTCTCTATAAGCAGAGCCTGGCACTCATTTACAGACAACTTTTCTTCATCACGCCAGCAGCAATGCACCGTTTAGCTCCGTCCGAAGCTCGGTTGCTGTTTTCAAATCGAAGGTTTAGAACCGCGGAGGAGGGAAGAGAGGTAGAGAAATACAAAGCAAAAACCGGCTGGTGCTGTGGGTTTTCTCTCTCTCGGAGGCTTCTCTGTTCTGCAGTACTGAGAGAGAGAGAGAGAGAGAGAGAGAGAGAGAGAGAGAGAGAGAGAGAGAGAGAGAGAGAGAGAGAGAGAGAGAGAGCTGCATGGACAGAAAGAACAGAGAAAACAAAAAAATGGAGACAGAAAGCACTTTTCTCTTGATTTTGTCCGAAGGTCACAGTCATTCCTTTCAATTTGGGGCCAGCTGCCTGCCTCAACAGAGAGGAACCGGCCGCTCCAGAACACGCTCACACACACACACACACACACACACACACACACACACACACACACACACACACACACACACACACCAAAACAAACAGTAATACACATGTCTCCCGCGTAGCCACACACAAAGTTCCCAAATCTGTGAAAAGCATCCACCCAAAAAAAAAGAGAAACTGTAGGCTGAAAATGAAAAGAGGAGTCACCTTCTGCCTCGGCCCGGCACCGTTGGGACCGGGGCTCGCCGGGTGCAAATGAAATGCAGTCTAATCAAGTTGTTTTCTTATTGCTTTGGGGTTTCGAGTCTTTTAATATGTTTAACACCCGAATCCATGAAGTGGATTCAGCCACTATTAGGTGGTGCATCTTAATTATCACAGAATACAAATGTGTTTTTGGGCTGCCAGTTTACGAGCGTCACGTCATTTTGGATCAGTCCTTATCCTCCCTGGGACAGTGTGTGACTGTTCTTTGTGAGTTTGGAGAAGATTTCTTGTTTGTTTATTTCAGCACAATGATGTTTGGGGGTTTTGAGGTTTTTCAATGGCTCCGTTTTTAGGTCAGAAATCCTGGACACAAGAAGACGAAATTGGGAAAATTGGTCTCATTTACGTCAACACGCTTCATCTGAGAAAGCCAAATGCAGCACTTAGTTTTGGACACAGTCACATGCAATACTGTGTCGTTTGGAGGTCACAAAGGCATGTATGAATCCAGAAAGTACTCGGAGAACTTCTTCTTCAATTCAGTGGCACGTTAGCACCGTTTCATTGCATCTCTATTTCCAAAACATGAGCTGTCTTTTATTCATCAAGGTCTTAATAAGGATAAACGGCACGCTGAAGATTTACTTTGAAATGTACTCATGCGTTCAAACTGTTCAAACTGGGGGTTTTTTTGGCCTAATTCCAGCATTAAATAAGACACATAAAAAATAAAAATAAAGCAGCGCCACAGTATTAACCCATCCAATGTCAGAAAGGATTATTATTGTACAAAGCCACCAAACAAAAGACAGATTATAGTCAAGGACTCCGCTATCTCATTTCACAGTTTGCTGACGAGGTTTACGCCGGAATGATCTGCAGACCCATTTTGTTTTTAACTTGATGCACCTTTCTCCATCAGCCACACGAGATCTCTCTCTCCCTCCCTCTCACTCTCTCTCAAATCAATTGGAGTCTACTGAAAACCCATGTTAGCAACAGTCAGCGCAGTAATGAACCTCTGGGGAGTGAAGGAGCCGGTGATGAGGGCAGACGGATTAGACAATGGAGAAAATAGAGAAGAAGCTAAAGGATAGGTGAAAGCAGCGAGTCGTGGAGGACGTGTGGAGGTGAGGCGCAAGAGGAAGTCAAACATTGATTTTTGAAGCCTTAATTGCTCTAATAGGTAGCAAAGACTAAATCGAGAATACGGCTTAACTTTATTAGTAACTAGTGCAAAAAGAAAAATGGAGTTGTTGGCAACAAATCAGGGCTCTGGAACTGAGCTACAAAGTAGCATTTAGGAACACTGGATTGTGATTACACCGATGAAAATCATCTGCTTTAGCTCCACTTTGTCCCCAGAAAGGTTTTCAGTATAATTACGTTGTGACCTGATGAAGGATGCTGTGGAGCTGGTTAAAGCAAAAGGATAATTGAATGCAAAATGTGAGCCAAAAGGGATAAAACGATGTGGAGGGGGAACACTCCCGTCTTCTCGTTGCTGCTTCTTCTTTCATCGTATCGTTGTAGCTCCATTCCTCCTACACACTCGCGCGTCGTTTGTTCTGCTGTTCCTCTTCTCTCTCTGCGCCTCCATCCATGTCTGCTTAGTGACTCGAAGAGGCCTTTGACACCAAACATCTTTGCTCTTTGAAACGTTCAGGTTTCACTGGTGCATCTTGATGGATTTAATCTGTCTCAACACATCTCCTGAGAGGAGGAGAGTCAGAGATGTGAGGGTGGTTCTATTTTGGTGCTGAGCATATTCCCTTAATATCAACTCTCTGTTTTATTCATTTGGCCTGCGATAAGGCGGTGAACAGCAGACTGGCAACACTTGATGGGGGCAAGCTGGCGTTGATGCCTTCACAGTTTCTGCGCGATACTGCTCATAGTTAACGTGTGGAGGTCGCTGCTTCCCTGCTGGATCAGGACAGCGTTGTTTGTTTTAAAACTGCTAAATACGTTTCTGTGAACGTGGATCTCGTGACTATATATTTATGTGAAAGAGGTTGAAAGCCTGGTGCGTCTCAAACAGACAGTAAAAGGTGCCTCGGTATCCAACAGGGCCACTAATTCACAAATGACTGCGTGATACCTGTCGGTGTCACGACCAGGTGAGAGAGAGAGAGAGAGAACTCATGAGGGGAGGAAACAGAGAGGAGGTCAGGTGGAGGGCAACATTAAAACGGTATTTAACTAAAGTCACAAACAAAGAAACAAACACTGGAAAACTACGGCTGACACAGGCTAAATACACAGGGGAAGGCAAGGAGGCGCAGGTGGAAACAATGTGGGCGGGGCTTTACAATCACACAGGGGGAAGGGGAGGGCACACGAGGGGGGAGGAGTCTGGAACCAGAACAGGTGAAGGGAATAAACAACCAGGAAACACTGAAGACGTGCACAGAATCCACCGTTAGCACCAAACAGCCTCTAGATATGTTGGTGACTAGCTAGTGAAGCTATCCCCCTCGTCGCAGGAATTGGAGTGAACTAAAACCGGCAAAAAAAACCGACATGCTAATATTGCTAATTGTCGGATGAATGTGAAAACAGGCCCTGAGGTGATAAAAACATGTCAATTTCGTGACAGCTTCCTGCTCGCGGGAACCCCAAACTGAATGCCGCTTTAAGCATTGCTTTCCTCAGTGGATTCTCAAAGCGAACCTGTGTGACGCTCGAAGCAGCGCTCAACTTGATGTGATTATGAAACGTAAAACGCGTACGCTCAAATGCCAACGACGGCCTGTGCAGGGTTTCAATTGTTTGTCGGACACAAAAGCAGCGACACCCCACTGCACGCTTTGTGCGATCAGCTGGATCCCTGCCGCCAGGAAATGGCAGACACAAATCCCTGTGTGTGTGTGTGTGTGTATAGCATAACCTCGCTCAAGGACGTCCTCATGTTCGCATGTATAAATGCGTGTGAGCCGGGTAGGTCAGGCGGGATTCGAACCTCCTGTTCTGGCGGTCACCGTGCTGAAGGACACCATCCATCAGCGGGCTGAGTGGTGCAGACTGGTGCTGGAATCATCTCCATGTTTGTGTTCTTGTCTGACACTAAGTGAATGAGGAGTTTTGGTGCTAGGTGACAACATAATCAGGATTATGGGGGATGATGTTTCGGCTGATTTATATTTCCCCCCCTCCTATTTCGTCTTTAGCTGCTTCCCTCTGCTGTATTTTTGGCCGGCCGCCAGCTGTGTGTTTGTGTGTGTGTGTTTTTTTACGTACTATGGGACAAATGGGCAAGCCCAGCATGAGTCATGTTGGATGGGAGATTTTCACACACACACACACACACACGTCTAACTCATCGATTTTTCAATAAGATCCGATTCAGCTGGACATTTTCAGAACAGGAAAGAGTAGCCGTGACCACGGTCGTAAAGAAGAGAACCAGTTGGGGGGGAGAGAGAGAAAGGGAGATAAAGTGCTATTAAGATGAGGAGATTGGGTGTGGGGCTCAACTTTCTCAAGGTGACTGCTAAAGATCGTGGCTAGCACATACAAATAAGGTTGGCTGAGCGGAATATGAGAGAAACCAAGCGCATCCTCTCTTCAAAGCGCTTTGTTTCCCCCCCAAATCGAGTGTGTATAGTGTTCGTGTGCATGTGTGTGTGAGCCCTGGATGAAGACACCAAATCTGGGCGCTAGATAACTAGCG
Organism: Clinocottus analis; assembly: GCF_023055335.1. Classification (NCBI taxonomy): domain Eukaryota; kingdom Metazoa; phylum Chordata; class Actinopteri; order Perciformes; family Cottidae; genus Clinocottus; species Clinocottus analis. The sequence goes on along the minus strand of NW_027175943.1, from coordinate 12,235,070 downwards.
CTCAGATTTTGGTGTCTTCATTCAGTGCTCACACACACACTAGCACACTCCTGATCCAGAAAAGTGACTTTTAGTGTTTCTTTGCTTGCTGTCACACACACTCTGAAGGCGCCGGGTGAGCGGACAATGGGCCGCTGTAGCCGGCGCGTTACGCAACCGCCTATTGCTTCTTACATAACGCTGCAGTTTCAGAGTGGAAGATTAGCCCCGCCGCGCTGTCCTCCTTGTAGCAGATGCCACAGCCGATCTCCTCTCGCAGGCATCAGGCGCACATGTCGACAAGCTGATTAGCCGTGGAGAGTCAGAATTACCCGCGGAGAGGAGATGCAGAGATACCGCGCGATGGCGTATCTGGCTCGCTCGCTCGCTCGCTCGCTCGCAGAAGCCCGAGAGAGAGAGTGGAAAAAAAGTACTCCCCAATATAATTCTGTAACTGCAGATCGCACATCAATTTCAGCATTCAAAGTTGAAACGCTGGCTCAAGCTGTATGAAATATTAAGCTTCCTTAACACCACGTGGGACTGTCGGACGCGTGTGTCCATGGAGAGTGTGTGTGTGTGTGCGTAGGGAGGAGGGGGGATTGATTGCTTTTCTTTGGGCATCAACTAAAAAGCTATTTATCAGTGATTTCTCTGTCCACGCCGGTCCACTGGCTGATTCATAAGCTAATAAATACTGCAGCTCTGCATACTTACACTGGTACGTCGAGTTAGGCTCAAGCAGATACAGGCTGTGATAGATCATTATTGGGGAAATGAGAAAGAGGCTGATGAATAGTTTGCATTCCCACATCGCCCGCGGGGCTATTAAAATGAAATCTGTCAAACCAAATCACAGGCGTCAGCATATCCTCCTCCCCCCCCTCCTCATCCCCGAACTGGTCAGCCAACGCATTTCCCGCTTTCGGGAGGTGCGTCGATGCAGCTGAAATGCAAAAGAAACCAACCCTCGACTGATTTTTAAGTCTCCGCGTCTGTCGAGAGGGAGCCGGCGATTGCGCCCTCCGGTCCAGCCGGCGGTCGCCCATTCTGTTGTTCCTCTGTTATTGACTCTCTCTCTCTCTCTCTCTCTCTAATCCGTCGATTTGGCGCCTGGTGTATCGGATCTGAGAGGAGCAAAAAGGGGGAGGGAGAGGCGTGGGGGGGGAACAGCAAGCCAGATCAAGGAGGAGGCGCGTGTGGAGGTGAAGCTGTAGGGGGTGCTGGAGACGAATCGCGATTGAGCTGTCTGTAAAGACATGAAACCAAGAATTAAAAATCCTTCAAAAACACATTCTCCCTTTGTTTCCCCCCCACCACCCATCCCCATCTTAATTGACTAGCAGTGTGTGTGCAGCGTAGAGCGAGCGAGATCTCGACAATCTTCAAAAGGAGCTTTGATCTCGGAGCACCTTGAGGCCCCGGAGGATCATCAAGGTTCCCTCCGTCCTTTTATCGCACAGTGTTTCTGTCGGCCCCCTCGCTGCTCCTCCTCCTCTTCCTCTTCCTGCTCGGCTCTATCAGCCCGATAACTCCTTGCAGCCACGTCCCGGCGCCGCCTCATTCCCATTCGGCAAGCGGCGCCCGCTTTTTCGTTTCGCGCTCCCCCCCCGTACCTCGCAAGGTCATGTTGAAAATACATCGGGAGCGCTCCCTCCCGGATGCGGCGCAGAATCACCAAGCCGACTGTCTTTGTCTTTGAGACGAGCGGGAGGAGAGACTAATGAGAGGATTACACCAATTTTTTTTTTCCTCTTGCTTTCTTTTTTTTTGGCAGCTAAACTGTGCGAGAAGCTGATCGGCAGGTTCTGCTCCGTGGAAAACAAATCTTTTTTTTTTGTTGTTGTACCAAGATCTTAGATATTTGACAAGGACGGCGAGTTTGTACTTGGGGGAAATTAGAATAATATTCAAGACAGTTCAAGGAAAAAGTCGCCAAAAACTTTTGGTGGAAGTTTTTCTTCCGGTCTGTCGGCCTTTTCCCCCCAACCCGCTCCTTACCATTGAAGATCTTTGATAGTTTTATGAGACTCAGTCTTCCTCCGGCACTGCAGGTTTAAATCGTACGTAATTGAAAAGTATCACATTGTGTATCATAAAGCAGAGCTTTTCCCTCCGGTGTCCCCTTATTTACGCCACTGATTGACCCACTGAGCGAAAACTAAGATAAGCTAACCTCTGGAGAAAAAAAAGACGTTCTTCCTCCTGACATTAGCCGACAGCCGAAGCAGATTAAGGGCGACTAAGCAGTAGTTTAGAAGCGCTGGTGTTTAAAGAGCAGCCGGGGCTTATTGTCGGTTACCTACCAGTCCCTTCATTTCAATGTTGCAGGCTTGACTGCCCCTAGTCATTCAAGAAGCTTTTTTTTTTTCCTCCTTCTGTTTCCAGAGATAGGTTCGCTTAAGGGAAATGGCCATTAAAATGTCATTACCGCTCCACTAAAATCATTTTTTGAAAAGCACTGGTTCCCAGCGGCTTCCCGTCGTAATGGACTCGATACGTTCCCTCAGCACCGGGAAAGAACCCTAATGTTGCGGAACACAAATGCTAATCTCTCTGTAAATATCACTCAAATTCACTCTCCCGTCTGCTTTTCAGTCATAATAGTGTGGACTCATTCTGCTTTGGCCCCGGCAAATTGAATTAATTCTCCAGGCAAAGGTGTTATGAGTATCCCGAGCTTCCTACTGTGTGGGAGGAAATGGTGATTCTGGCATTTCCACTCCACTCAAAAGGCCCTTCCCATTTTTTTTCTTCCTCCTATCTTTTCCCGTGGCATCTCAAAGGTATCGGCGCTTACATTTTCATTCTCTAATCACTCTCTGACGGCATTCATATTTGTGTCCTCGGGTCTATATTGGATTTTCGCCGTGCCTTTTTTCTCGAGACTGCAGCGGTCAGTCCGTAACACGAGGCAATTGATTAAGTGCCCGAGGAGCTGGAAGCACTTTGCCATCGGAGACGCTGCAGAGTGAGATCATCTGTGGAGCAGTCCATCAAAGCTCCACTCTTGAGAAGTGCATCCTGGCCTAACTCACTCCATGTGGGAGTCTGTTTCCTGCCTTCCACATTGATTCCCCCCGCATCGGTGTCTCGCATTCGGCCGATCTCCACGCCGCATTAATCACGGCCCCCTCGCCCGCCGGCTCTTCCGCGTTCCAGCGGGCTCAATTAACACCCAAATTGAGGTTGTCGTCAGTGCATGGCCACACTGCGGACCCCCTCAGCTGAGTACGGAGCCCACTCTTACACAGCACCCAGTGCTGGTTAGGATGCACATAAATTTGGCTGTGATTATACCGCTCATTAACTTACTGTACAACCTCTGCACTTATTTACTCAATTAACTTGCAATTTGAAGTTCCCCGTTAACACTGGGAAGTCTTATTTTCCTTTTTTAAATACTTAATCGGCCATGAATAATGGAGAAAGCGCCGCGAGCGAGACGCCTGACGCTCACCTCTGAATACCTCGGCGTGGATATGGAAGGTGGCGGAATACATGATGAAATACATGATGAAATACATGCGCATTGCTAATGAGATAACGGGATCAATGACTGTGTTGCTGCACTGAGCCGATAGAAGTGTGCAAAAAATAAAAAAAAGGATAATTGACCCCCCAGTGTGCAAATGAGCTTGACCTGTAGTGACAACCAGGAAGTGTTCCTGCCAATGGTGTGTGTGTGTGTGTGTGTGTGTGTGTGGCTGCAGGGGAGTTACTGTTCTGGATCTTATGGCAGCGCAGAACAAAACTGCAACAGATTTACTGCCAGACCAGAGAATTAGTCTGTAATGGCGCTGTCAGGTATGTGCTCTGTCTGTCTCTCTCCCTCTCTCTCACCCGTGTTCTCCGCCTCTCTGGCAGACTGTAACTCCATAAATGACTTTGACCTTTCCATGGGACGGAGGACAGGAACCACAGAGGGAGAGAGAGGAGAGAGAGAGATGGCGGGGAGATGGGAGTAGAGTAGGTGGTTGACTGTAATAAACTCGAAGCAGTGGGCGGCTGTCAACACTAATAGATGAGAGAGGGGAGGGGGTCAGCGGGTTGATGAATACTAAAGGTGCTTCAGCAAGTGCTCTGTTCTTTTACCGGGCTGATGCCTGTGAGATATGATGCTCACGGCATCATCAGGCTCCTTAGCAGCGAGGGCGGAAAAATATACCGTTAGCTTTTTTGCTCCAGGACAAACGAGGAGTCGTAGCATGTGATGACTGTAGTGTACATGTGTTGAGGTGCTACAGCTGTTCAATGTGATGCATTTCACTCACAGGAGACCCGATGAGTGTTTTTACTGTGTGATGCCAGCTGGAATTAAGCTATAAGTGTGTTAGCTTGATGTTTAAAGTGTTAGCGTCGTCAATTAGCACCAGACAAAAAGTAGAGCTTTGAATAAATGGGCTTAAAGGAAAACCTCGCGATGGGTTTGTTGAACTTTTTTAACTCGCCTCCACTTCCAGAAAGTGGAATTCAGTTTCCCAGGAAATCCAAGTTTAGGGTGATTTTCAAAAGGATCTGTCTCAAATGCCCACGATAAGCGGCGCTTCTTTCTTCTACGCGGCTGCATTCTCCTCTGACGTTCTCTATCTTCTTCTATCGTCCGTAGGAACGGGGAAAGATCGGCGTGATCTTCAACGTGGGAACGGACGACATCATCATCGAGGAGGGCGCAGTGATGGTGAGCGACGGCAAATACCACGTGGTGCGATTCACGCGGAGTGGCGGCAACGCCACACTGCAGGTGGACAACCAGCCGGTCATCGAACGATTCCCCTCAGGTAGGAACAGGGGCAATCTAGGGAGGGGGAGGGGTGGGAATCGAACCTTTGCAGTATTGAATTGTTAGAGAAACGGGGGTAAAAGAATGGAGAGAGAGAAACAAAGAGCTTCTGAAAAGGACTGTTCGTGTAACACTCAATGTGATTTGTCTGGTTTATTTATCGCGGCATTCATATTTAGAACGTGCCTGCATTATTCTCGGTGATTACGTTCCGCTCTGAAAGACGGCGAAGAGCCGAGCAGCCTTTCCCGAGGCGAGCAATCTCCCCGTCGAAGAGCATCCAGCTCTCTGCACTTAGTCTCCCATTGTAGCTCCTGGCGCTGTGAAAAGCCAGCATTGAATCGAGGCCAGCAGAATGCAAATACGGCCGTCAGGAGGCCTTGGCTGGTGAGGTTTGGGTTATGGGCAGGATACAGGGGTGGGGGTAGAGGCCAGCTCACGATGGGAAAGTATGCGGAGGTGTTGGTAAGTCACACCTCGGCTCCAGACGCAGCATCATTACTGCGTACAGACTTAAAACGAGGGCAAACACCCGATGAGTCACTGCTGGGAGTGTAATTCCCCCTACTTGTTGTTTAACCATAATCATGGTATTCTATTACGGCCCTGAATTATGAGGCTATTTTTGGTCGCGCAGAAGCTCTCAATTAATTTCTCTCTCCATTGTGTTTCCCCCCTTTGTTCACGGTTGTTCAAAGGAAGACATTTTGTGTTCCCCGTCATGAGTTTGCATTCGGTAAACACCCGGCTCAGCCCGGCTCTGCTTGGAAATCTAATGACCTACATACAAAAAAAAAATAAGGCTTTCCAAAGCCTTGAAGCTCTGGCACATTCATGAATTTGCTTTATTCCACATCGACGCTTGTCCGACTGGTAAATCTCCGTCCCCGCCGAAGTCAATGTGCTCCATCTCCGTTGTCTAAAACAACCGGCGTCCGTGTGCCGTCTTTGTGGCAAACAGCGGGAGGAGTGCCGCTAATGTGGCCCTGATATTTACCCCGGTTGACATATAAGAGCAATGGGACGGTGACATTCTCCGTCACAGCGGTGAGCCCCGCATTTCCTTTGTTTTCGGCGTCGGGAGGAGTGCTTTCTCTTACTTGTCCGTCAGCGCGGCGAGGCCGGACCGAGGGGTTTCTGCGTCACAGCCACGAGAGGAAGCGCCCTGTGACAGTTCACTCTTTCCACTTGATATGATGATGGAAATGTCGCCTCTTCTTCCTCAACGGCGCGCGCCTTTTCCCCCGCTTCCAATAGCACAAGCCGCTCGGAAAAAAAAACCCTGCATCCCGTTAACATCGGCAAGCGAGTGTCATCATCCGAATCTCTGTTTTGTTTCATCAGGAAACAGTAATGCGCGGCTGATATTGCATTCCCTTTATTCCTCTTCCTTTCCGCCCTCCTCCGCGACGCAGTTGTTGTCTTTGTCAAACATTTCTTTCCTTTTCCTCCGCTTGATCAAGAATTGAAGAGTGTTGTTTTGTTGTTGTTTTGTTGAGTTTGTGCGCTTGTCTGCCGGGGCGGGGGGGCTGGAGCCCGTCTGAAGTTTTAGGAGGTTACAGGGACCGAGGAGAGGAAATGGATGAAGGAACGAGAGGGCGAGAGGCGGTGTTACTTGTTACTTGGGTGTGTAGAATAGATAAGATTCATTCATGTGAGCTGGATGCACTCAAACTATTTTTGGGTGCGCGCTTTGAAGGTTCCCGTCGTCATCGTCTGGTGGAGCGCCGTCCTGGGGAAACAGAGATGTTACACATTAGGAGAGCAAAACCTCAAATGAGGCGGAGGCTCCAAAGGGCGGAGGAAAACCCGTAAGGGGGAAGGAGCGAGGAGTGGAGGCAGGTGAGTAATACTGTGTGGAGAGGAGACAGAAAGCAGGGGGGGAGCTCTCTTGTTGAATCAAGTTCCTGTGACCCAGATTGGAGATTTAGGCATCCTCTGATTCTCTAAACGGGACAAAGTAGTCTGTACACGCGACACATCCAGACCTACTCAGTTGTCTTGATGCAAGATCATCGCCATGCGGTCCCAGTGGGACGCGGGATCTTAAAGTGTGATTGTGAGCCGGATATTTAGAGGAAAATAGAACATGTTGTAGTGAAAGAAACCTCCAATGGGAAATTCGTGAAAGTGTTGCAGGTTCCACAATTGTCTTGGTTCCTCTAACAGAACAAGGAACCGCAGTTTCCTTTTGAAATGTCCCTCCCTGAAGGGACTGTTGGGACCCACGTCAGCAATTCTCGTACGCGTGAGATATGAGATTTATCCTCGCGTAAGAACTGTAAAAGTTCCCATTGCCGGGTTGTTCAATTGCGATTCAGTTTATTTTGTGTAGCCCAAAATTACACAAATTACAACTTTGCCTCGGAGGGCTTTACAGTCTGTACGCATACGACGTCCCTGTCCCAGGACCTCACATCGGATCAGGATAAACTGTCCCAAAAAATAGAAAAAACCCCGTTCACAGGAAGAAAAAAACCTGAAGAAGCCTTCATAGAGCAACAGAGGAGGATCCCTCTCCCCGGGTGCACAGAAGCAGTAGCTGTCATGTGCGCAGAATGACACGTGTTATCTCTCTCCATCGGTTTCCGACACATCTTAACACGCACTCTAATAATCAGGGCTTGAACTGGGACTCGCTCGCATCCGAGGTGCGGCCCGGGCGTGCCGGCAGCTGGCTGATGAACAGAAGGCCGTCGTGGGGCGATGATTTGAAGAGACAGGATGTTGACAGCGAACGCCGTCGTCGCGGGTCAGGCCCATCGAACGGCGAAGCAACACGTCTCCTGATGTCCCGCAAAGTGATGTTTGTAGTCCTCAGGGAGTCCGTTTGTGTGCGCGTGTGTGTGTGTGTGTGTATTTTTCTCGTCTGATTCTACATGGGACAGTGCACGCATCTCGTACATGTGTGTTTTTTGCACGTGTGCGTGTGTGCATGTCGCCCCGTTTGATGGATGGCGAGCAGACGAAACGTGTCAGAGGAGCGCCCGGCCAGCTAATCCGGTGTGTCAGGCGTCCCCGTTGGGCCAAGCCCACCTCCCACGTTTTTCAAAATGGCAGACGGGCTCAATAACAGCATCCCCGTGTCCCACTGAGCACCTCGAGCCTGGCCTCGGATGAAAAAAAAAAAAAAGGCAGATGTTAGCAGCAGTGCCATTAAGTCTGTGATTTCACCGTTTTATTTCCGATTCGCTTTAGTTCCTGGCCGTGTGCCGTGAGCAAAGATGGCAGATACGACGGGAGCCAGGACATACAGCCAGGACATGGTGTCATGCAGTTATCATAGCTAAACATGGCACACACAGAAGAAAAACAACCCTATAGCTTCACCGAACATTAACTACGAGGCTTTTGAAGAACCTACAGCTGTCGGTCTTTATTATCTCCGCCAGGCGCAAACCTGTGGGGAGATTATGCGTTCGGTCGCATGTGTGCACGTGTGTGTCTGTCCACAGTTAATCTAGCACACTACTGGACTCATCAGCCTAATTTCAAATTAAAACATTTCATTGGCTGTTTCCTGCGGTCACTGACTGCTGACCACGCGCTCCTTTTAACCGGCAGATAGGGGGCGCTTCAGGGGCAAAGGGCTAAAAGCTAGCACGCTTCCAGTCACATGGTGAAGGTTCAGCAGTGAGATTTGATTGGCTAGAAGGTACAGAAAGTAACAAAAGGTAGAGGCATGTCCAGTATACAGCAACATGCACCTAAAGTGTGCCACTTTTAGCTGTTGGTTATAGCAGAACAAGTTTAAATTGTAGTGCATTGAATTAATTTATGTTGCGTTTTATCGCCAAAGAATTCATCTATTCACATAGAAGTGGAAGAAAGTGTTTATGGCCCTTTTAAAAAGTTGCACAGTCTGGCTTTAATGATCTGACTGTCTATTAAACGCTAGTTCAAAAAGATTTTTGTTGTTGCTTGATTTTCCCAGAATGTACTCTGCTAATGATGCAGCGGAGACAACGCCGCAACATTTTCTACCTTTTTGATTTTCTCTTTCAATATTGCGTAACTCTACATCCAACAATCAAATCGCAGCAACATAGATTCAAAAGTATATTTATTTGGATGTTAAAAAAACCCCCATATTAGTCAAATCCTGTGATTCTCATGGTGAAACCAGCCTCTATGCTCCTGACTTCAGCTGTGAACCCCTTCTCTGATCATGGTGTTCACAAACTCGGTGGAGGGGGGGAGGTCAGATTTAGTGAGTTGGGGCCTGCAGCGGTAATCCTGCTTCCTATAAGGAGCCAGTCAGCATTACAGCAGCTTCTGCCTCAAAAAGAATGAGAATAGGAGATGAAAGAGCTTCAAAGGAGGAACTGTTCCCTAGTGTGTGCACGGCGCGTGTGTTTGACTGTTTAAGTACAGATGTTTACCTATACAGGCCCTTTATAGGCTTATATGGTGTAAATACACGTCTGTACATGTGCACCTTTTGTTGGAGACGACGTGCACCTGTGAGCGTGTATGGGGGATGCTAACGCTAGGCCTCCGCTCCCCCCTCCATCTCGTCTTCTCTCTTTGCAAATCGCCTCACATTAACTCTTTTTGCGGCGGCAGTAATTCACCGCGGCGGTTTATGTTATTACGGCAAGAGAGAAAAAGAAAGGAAAGAAAGAAATGCATCCATTTTCTGTACGTTTATCCTACACTTGGCATTTGGCCGTCATTGCGGCGCCCCCTGAGCTTTAGATGATCACCACGCATGTTTTACAACCGCGGTTTAATTGTCATCATCGGCGGGGGTATTACCGTATTCTGCCGCCTCGTAACCCACGCCGTTACGACCAATGAGAGCGCCTTCCCGCCGCTCTTAACGCTCCATTCTCTCCTGCCAGTGTTTACAGGCCGTAGATCCGCCATAAAGCTGTCACTTTAGTTTAGTTTCTGACCGCAAGTTGAGTAGAATTAGAACGAGGAAGTGGCGACGGTGGTGGTGGTGGTGGTGGTGGTGGGTGGAGGGGGGTCATGGATGGAAGGCATGACTGACAAGGGAGATAGAGAGAAGAAGCAATAGTGCTCCACAGCAAAGTGCTTGGGATGCATTGTTGAGAAATGATGGACTGAGGGAGAAGATGACTGAGGAGAGGAAGCAATAGAGAAGGCTGGCTTATGAGAAGAAGAAAAAAAGAAAATCCAGCGTGCGCGCTGGAAGCTTGCTGCTGTCACTGCTGTGATGGATGAGGCTTTGCATGTTACTGAATAATAAGCACTTCACAAATTGGATTGCATCACAGCAAGGAAGATTACATTCACGCGGTTCAGCGTGTGCACGGCGCTCATTCGCACAATGTAGCGATGCGCAGTAATAATTCCATAACTACTGCTAAAGGTACCGCAAAACGACTCGCGTCTGAAACGCAGCGAGACACGACGGTGTTCATTTTTTCGGAGTAAGGCCGGCGCCCCGCTTTTCATGCCGACGGCGTATCAAGGACAGGGAAGAGAAAAGAAGGAACGACGCGCACAGGGTGCCGAGCTGTTGTCGTGGCCTCTTTTCATTCTGTACGGCATTTAGGGGATCCGTTCGGCGTGAAGGCTGACCATTAGCGGCGGGCTCAAGAGGGACGCGCCTTCTCCTCTGTGTCAGCGAAGGTCACCTGCAGCTCCAACGACGGCGCCGCGATGGCGTTCTTACTCCTCGGATAAATGTTCCTAAGAAAAAAGGGGGTCAGCGGAAGCTCCCGGCCGCCGATATCCTTCCTTCCTACGCGCTTTTTATCGCGTCTCCACTGTGTCTCGATGTCCATCTTTTGTCTCCGCGACCTCCACGCTCGGGGAGAGAGAGAGAGAGAGAAAAGGGAAACCAATCGTGAATAACCAAGGAAGATAAATGGGAGGAAGGGAGGTTGAGGCGATCCAGAACCGCTTCCCTCTTGGCAAAAAAAGCAATATGGGAGCACTCAGCGGCGGCAGTTAAAATGCTAAAAGTAGAGGTGAGCAACGGGAGCAGGACAGGCGAGCGGCGCACTCTGCACTAGCTAACGCAGTCAGACAAATGGCTGGAAGCGGGTGGACTTTAGCCGAGCGCGGACCAGATTTCACTCCACTGGCCCGGGGTGATGCACGCAGCTTCGGAGAAATCACGCGCTCTGTCTTACTCTGGCGGAGGAGCACCTCTATGTACACCGTCAGCTCGGCCCACTCATCCGGCAGCCCGCGCTGCTCTTTGTCTGCGCTCGAGGTAATTACAGGATGCACCGTTGCAGGCAGCACCAGGCAGCGTGATCTTAAGTGCAGAGCAGCTAGCGAGACGTCGCTACAGCTTGTAATTAAGCCCAGCGCCGGGACACTTGTACTCGATTTGAGTATTTACATTTTACATGCTTAAAAAAACTTTCAACTCCCACACTTATGTGACAAATTATATTTTGACTACATTTGTTTGACTGCTCCTGTGTGGGTGTTAGTTACTTTGCAGGTTCTGCTTCGACATAAAAAAAAAAAGAAGTATATCTCATAATATGCATCGAAGATGAAACTATCATCGGTATATAAAGTTGTACAAACTTCAATCAGCAACCACATTTGGATAATAACCCCATCAAAATGGGTAAGCTAGTTAAAATAATTGCATATTAATGAGAAACACCTCTCTAGAACGTTCCACCGATGACGGCCATCTTGGTCTCCGCGACTCATTTAGACCACATGCATCAGTATTATATTGAGACGGTCACATAACCTATTAAAAGTTAATCACAAGGACTTTAAATACTTTTTTTTAAGCGTACTTCAGCAAAGGATTGGAATACTTCTTCCCTCGTGAGGAAGGGAATTAGTTTCAGTGGTGCAGATGGTACCATGACGAAGCTCAGTAGATATGTTTTCTATAAATTAAACATGTTCATTACATTCTCATAGTTATTAATAACGTTTCAAAAGTCACATTGCAGTCTAATAACTCCCCTGAGGGAACCGCGAGTGCTTTTAGGCCATTGATCTTATAACAATACATAACTGACATTTGTCGTAGTTTGGGTTTTGATTCCACTCATCATTAACTTCTGTAAAGTGCAGCAAAAAAGTGAGGGCGTTAATTGAGGTCAGCAAGCTAAGTCACTTGTCACTGATGACAGTTCCCCCCCCGTTTTGCGCGTTCTTATTGGGCCTCTGGTGCTCTGCGAGTTCTTCTGATTGGATCTTGCACAGTTGGAAGGTATCTCCAATTATTGGCCTGTGGCTATGGGATGATGGCGGGAGATGGGGAACAGAGAAATAGTGAAGCAAGTAATGACGAGGAGGGGGAGAGAGAGCAGACGCGGCTAAGTAGTGCAGCGCAGGAGAGGGAAAAGATTGCTTTAGGTAATTAGAGAAGTGACAGCTTTGATTTCCACATGAGTGGTGGTGCGGGGTGGAGGAAGGGGGGGGTGTCCCTGGCTCACTTCAGCAGCCACCCTCGCACAAATCCACCGTGGCCGAGATGAAAGGTGGCGGCGGATCCTGTCGAAGCGGGGAGAAGAAATGGAAACGGGCGCACGAGATTGATAACTGCTGCACGGATGAAAGATGATCAAGCAGTTAAAACAGTGAGATATCGCTCGCTTCAAATGCGCGCCGACGCGAGCGGCGGGCGATGTATTTACGTTGAACAAAAGGAGTGCGGCGGGGAGTGTAAACCGCTTCCTTTTTCCTGCGCGACTCGCATGAAGGAACTCAAACTTGGGCACAAAAGATAAAAGACACACTCCAAAAACATGTCTGTTCATGTACGTCTCTATTCATGAGGAGTTCAAGTCTTGTTTTCTTAAAGGATCAGCGTGTAGCGATCGTGTCTTCTTTACCTCAGGAGGAGCCATTTATATCTACAGGTCTTCTTCACGGAGTCCGCCATGCTGCACTGCCATGTTTCTACGGTAGCCCAGATCGGACAAACCAAAGAGCCTTTTGCATTTGCCCAAAGGCAACAAAGTGAGGGTGTTTGCAGAGGGGTATTCAATCGGTGTCAATCCGCAACCGCAACCCTGAAACGTGTTAGGAGCTGGGTGCGAGAGTGCTTGCTACCACCTGCTCGCTACGCAGCAGGTGGTAAACCCGGAAGATTACAAACACCCGAGGGTGAAGAGGAAGGAAGGGTCATGACTAAATGGAGAGACGGTGAGATTCTGGGGCTTCTGCCGGTTAGGCGCCGACGTCAAAACCCTCCAGAGAAGTTTGCGGAACGGCGGAGCACTCGCTTGTTTATAAGTTAATTGAAATCTGGCTGCATGGTGGCAACTTAATCCGCGTCGCGTCGTGCCTCCTGAAGCGTCACCCCGGCTCCTTAAACCAGGAGGTTAGAAGGCGTCTGAAAACTCCTGTTATGTGCCGCGCGTGTGAAAGAGCAGCTTTAAACGATGTCTGGACACGATCCTTGAGAAGTTCATATGAGAAAACAGCTCGAGATCATTTAAATATTCTAAGATCACATATTATTTTTCTTCTTTTCTGTGCAGCGATGTCCTTTTTCTGCCACATTACGGACACTATGGAAAATATATTTCTTCATGGCACTTTTTTTTCAGATGAATATCTCTGCAGGGCTAGCACAGGGCAACGGTGAAGAGGGCAGTTGTTCTCCTCCCCATCTGCTCAAAAAAACATCCACTGGATATGAGAACAATCCATCTAAAGTTACCTAATGAAAAACAGAATGAGGCTAGGTCGACAGAGAGAGGGAGGGAGAGCGAGATGGCTGCTGGCCAATCATCTCCAGTGTAATCTCCATTCTTGTGGATGGATTTCCGATGTGGGTGTCCTGTACAAGGGCATCTGGCTGCCTGCAGAGCTACATGATATACAGTTGGCTCCTTGGTGGGTCTCCAGACACACACACACCCACGATGTACTAACACAGACGCACACATGTGTACCGACACAGAAGGAGACGGAACAGTGTGAGATTCACATGCTGGATTATCAGCGTGCTAGAACCCAGACAGACGGCGACACGAGGCGCTCTGCAGGTCTGCCGGACGCCCTCCTCCGCCTCACTTTGTGTCTCCCCAAAGTGCCAACGTGTCAATCGGCACGCCCTTGCCCTGCCCCCCTGGCGCAGCAGCTGGGTGGGGTACCTGCCCGGGACGGGGCCCCATCATGGCTGTTAATCCAGCCGATGCTCCAGACGCCGACATGTGGAGGCTTCTAGCTCCCAGACTGGCGGAGATACCATGAGGGGGTGGAGGAGATGGGGGGGATTAGACTGAAATGTTACGGCCATGTTTTCCCCACATAGCATGTCAGCTAACAGTAAAAGGGATGATGACGACTGTATTGTTGTGTTATTATATGTTACTTCATGCATCACCCTCCAGGTCAGAGACAAGTTTCTCAGTTTATTGAGACATGATGTTCGCATGCAGACCATAATTATTAAAATCCCTAAAATCCTGCATTTTCCACGATGCAACCAATAGCGTCTTTAATTAGACCTGCACAGTAAAGTGTATACAGCTGTGGGGAATTTTCTGTTTTCCGCCCTCGACTCGTAATTTAACTTTGACACGTCAAATAAAACTAAAGTGCCCGGGAACCGTAAGTCACTGCTTTGCATTTGATTGGCCAGCAAAAAAAAGTAGGCGGGGTTTAGACTGTCACTTGAAATTGGTCGTTCCCAGCTTAGTTATTAAATCACCTGCCATATTTAGTTTCACGGGAAGACATTTTGTAATTATTGCTGCATGTATGAATACATGTGGGGTATGAAAAGGGCATTATTTCACCTCAACTTAAGATAATGTTAATCAAACTGTTGGCAATTCAATCGTATTAAATGCCCCAAAAGTTTTGGGTCTTGATAGTTTTCCTCTCTCTTGTACATCAGATTTCCTTGAGCGCCGATAGCATTGTTTTGCTTTCTTAGAATAGTCTTGGGAGCGCGGCGAGTGCGATAATGGCGGCGGAGGGGGGAAGACAAGGGCCCAGCTGTTTAATCCATCCCCCCATTCTCATGCAGAGCGGGCTTCAGCCGGTCGGGGGAGGCGGAAAAGTTCCCTCGGAATGACTTATTCCTCCAAGGATTGCGAGCGTAAACACTCGAGCGGGAAGCGCAGGGATTCAGATTCTCCGACAGCGGAGCGTGGACCCTGAAAAACACCCTGTTCGACAGAACTTTGTGGGATTGTGTGTTCACACACTTTCCGCGCATCACGCTGCATCCTGCTCTCCGTGGTTCCACCACTTCCCCCGCTTTCTCTTCCCCCTCGTCCATCGTTTTGTGTCGAGCGGATACAGGAAACCATTGTTTGTTGATTCCCCCGACGTTTTGGGGTTGTTGATGAGGAGGTTGTCACTCACTGGTGTTTGCCAAGAAAGATCACACACACACACACACACATTTGCATACTGTACACGCACTCAGTGTACTCCCCTCCACTACACACTCAGTCAGACTATGTGTGTGTGTGTGTGTGTGTGTGTGTGTGTGTGTGTGTGTGTGTGTGTATAGTAATGATCGGCAGTCTCTGTCACAATGTACCAAATTTAATCTCCCAGTAATAATAATCTATTACCAGGCAATGAAGGGGGGAAGGGGAGGAGTGAAGGTGAACTAAACAAAAAGGATTTAAGTAGGAGGGAAGAGGAAGTAAGGAAGAGACTTTGGATGAGGGGAAGAAATAAGGGAGCGAGGACAAAGATGGATGGGAGAAATTTGAGGGGAGTGGATGAAAAAAAAGCGATGATAGTGGAGGAAGGAGGGAGCAGAAGCTAAAGAAGGAATAATGGAAAAGGAGGGAATTGGGAGACGAGGGAGGTAGTGAAGGTTAAAGGAGAGAGAATGGGGCATGGAAGGAGGGTGAGGAAATGGACAGTATGAAGTGTGGATGAGTGATTGTTGGAGAACAAGGGAAGGACAATATTACAAGGGAGTGACACAAGGGTGACGGAAACCTTCCACAGAAGAGGCACAGAGGGGGAAAAAAAACATTTTAAGGCGTAGTTTCCTGCCTGCGGTGTCCAACAGCTGCCACTAGAGGGAGAAGTACATCTCTCTAGCTGATGCACATCACCAACTCTTACAGGGTTGATAAAAAGGCCCCCCCCCCCCCACCCCCTCCTCATTGGAGTACAGCAAGCGTGTGACTCAGACTACAGTTGGACGAGGGAGGAGGCTTAGTCAGGTTTGAGGACGAGACGGCAGATGCAGCGGTGGAGGAAGAAGATGCACGCAAAGGATTGATTCATCTCACCGAGGCCTGCTGCCTCCCACTATTTTCATTTCACTCTGTTATTATTCGGATCGCCTTTTCTCAACCACCTCACCCCCCCAGCCCTGCCTCAGTGCTGCAGAGTGCCCATGTCATCTCTGAACGTGGGCTTGTGCGTGCGTGAGGTGCCTGTAATTGCTGCGCTGCCTTTCCTCTCCAGAAGGCAGAGTGGTACCTAGCTAATCTTAAGTGCGGTGTGAACACATGCATGTAATTGGTCACACGAACATGTCACCGTACAGTTTGCTGGCATCGCAGATGGTTACAAGTTGCTAGAAATGGCTGGAAAATGTTTGGAAGGAACGTCTGTCGTCGGGCGGATTGAGGCGTTCTAGATCTTTTTACAGTCGACGCCATCGGATGTGTGCGGGCAGAGGATGTGGCGTTTTGCACCAGCCATCCAGACACTAAATGTTGAATTAAAACTGTGACCAGCAGCAAAATGTCTGGTTGATGCGCGTTCGGTTCTCAGAATCAATTGTTCCAACAGAGGACTTGAGTTGTACAGCACATTGACAGGATAACAAGCGTTTTCAGAGCGACAGGTGTTTCAGTTTGACGAGTGACCGTGTTAACTGGAGACTTTATGATAAACAACGACTATTATGTATTTCAAATGAAATGCAAATCCTTAAACCGCTTTTTACGAGGACACATACATGTTCTTTTAGTCTTTTCAGCAGCTGATGCTGCTGCAAGTAACCAGAGATGATTCGACTCAGTCACCCGATAACACGGTCACTCGTTAACCAGAAACACCCTGAGAGTCTCTGCACACGATTGAAGGTGTTGACTACCACAGGACAGAAATACTCCTGTTAGTGGCGGCCATTTTAAGTCTCAATAGGTTTAAATCTCTGAGTGTATGTCGTGGTGCTCTGTGCAGGACCACAGATACATAGTTGAAAGCATCTGGTGACTTCATTTCTCTCCGGTGTGACGCTGGGTTTCTTCCCCAAACACATGTACTTATCTGAGCACTCGCTAATGTGTTAGCACGCGCCTCTGGAGAGTCAATTTGCTCCGGTTGCATCCAGCATCTTTGTTGGTCGATGCCCTTCACACAGCTTGACGAGCCGCTGTGCCAAATTGCGCGGCGCCCACTTACGTACGTCACCATTGTCGACCAACTTTAAAAGGGTAGATTACAAGAAATGAAAACGTGATAACTGGCAATTACAGATTGCAGATGGATCTGTGAGCTCCCGTATAATACCTGCGCCTGATGGCCAGTTCTCACCTGCATGAATGAACCATAAACACAGAGCGCTCCAGGTGCAAATTACCAAAGTCACAAGGTCCTCTGCTCATCCTGCTGGCTTCTCCATCCGTCTGCCAGCCTGCATTCATTCCACTCTTTATTTTTTTTTACACTGGTCTTCTTTGCCATGCACAAACTGTTCATACGAAGCACACACACACTCACACGCCTGTGTGAGCCCTTATTGCGCAGGCATGCGTGGGTAGAGAGACCCCTGGGGAGTGGAAGTAGGTACTGCAGAACTGAGAGGTGGTCTATTTTAGATCACTGCAGCAGCACAGAGAGGGGGAAGGGGGGCGGGGGGGAGCCGAATCAAAGTACAAAGTACACTGGTTAGGATGCAGGATAGACTCCAGAGATCGCCTGTTTACTGTGTGGTCCCAAACTCTGCTTCAGTCTTTAAACGGGTCTCTCTCTCTCCGCAGACAATTTCATAAGCCAATGGCTCTCCGACGTTCCATGTCGGACTCACATTCAGGCCCGAAATTGCTCACATTGTGTTGTCAGAGAAAAAAAAAACAGCAGATTTTGGTTCAGTGTTGATTCAGTGTCGGAATCCATTTCACCACGCGGCGGTTCGGCTTGGCTTTCAGCAGCTCATGATAATGGAGCCGGGAGTAAATAGAGGTTACTTGGAGATTGAGTTGTGTGGCGCTTGAGGTAGTGGGGCATCATTGAGCACACTTAGACACAGTGGCGGGCTGTGGATTTTCTACCTGTGCCTTCAGTCTGAGTCGATCAGCTGTCCCGTCCGTTTCATCTAGCTTCGATCTAGTGTCTCGCTGCTGCTGCTGCTGCTTCTTCTTCTTCTTCTTCTTCTTCTTCTTCTTCTTCTTCTTCTTCTTCTTCTTCTTTTTTAATGGGAATGGCATCCAACAAAATGTGCATTATTGCCACGTGCTGCCGCTAGGAGGCTAGAAGGCCTCTTGATGTAGTTAAAGCCACTAATCTACTAGAGAAACGATGAACGCAGAGCAGCAGAGAAAGCTGTGCAATGGGGAAATAAGCTGATAGGGAAAAATAATTATAATACATGTAGTATATTTGTGCGGGGTAACACCTCGAGGCCTGGACCTGAACCGATGTGAGGATGACACCATTTTCCAACTGACAAAGTCACAACTCAAATGGTCCAGAAGCTGTAAAAAAGGCATATGGTGGGATAGTTGTTCGATGATTGCTCAGTTTGACAACAAAACCCTCCCAATTTCTCTCTGGACATTGTGCATCATGCAGCACCGTGCGCTTCTGTTCATGTTAGTGTTGAGAGGGCTGCACAGCAACAACAAAGAGGATTTACATATTTTTGATTTACCGAAATTTCGCATACATTACACACTTCCTGTCATTGGTTCGAATGGGATTTGGTCAGAATTGAACCACTGCAGAGTCCACTTGACAGTAGTGCGAGACCACTTCTTTGAGGCGGTCCAGATAGCAGTTGTATGTTCTGCACCATGGTTTAAATCTCGTGTTCACACCAACCCAAACGAACCGCACCAGAGTGGTAAAAGCCCCAGGGTCCAACACGCCCTTAGACTGGTACAATTATAGCGTCTCCTATGTGGCAAGTGACACCTTTTTTGATATAGTTTCTCACACATAAATGTTATAAATTGGATAAAATCCAGTACCCCACAATGATAACAGTTTTTTTGAGAACCCCCTCCAGAACTTTGTCCCTCTTCAAACACTCCTGGGGGATTCCCTGACCCCATTTTTTTTTTGGAGAACCACTGTGCTAGCATAGCCTATAATCTGCGAAGGTTGCCGCTCGACATAGACAATGAATCCTAATTAAGCCTCTGACATTGCCGCCACACTCGGCGTCTTCAAACCCCCAGCCTGGCCTTCATCAGCCCGCCATCTCGCCTAATTCGGGCTGCGGTTCTATTGACGGTGCTGGAGATGCACGCAGTGTGACCCAGAGGTTGATTGAAGTGAAGTGAGGGATAATAAGTTTGTTCAGCGGTGATGAAACTTCTTTGACGCGCTGATGAAGTGATGCTAATTGCCAAGTGCCACTGAGTAGTGCTCAATTAATGCATAAGGGGAGGGGAAAGAGGAGAAAAACAGTGGTGACAGTTTCACTAAACCCTTTTCGCTTCAGTTGAAGCGAAGCCGTCGGATCCGGTGGGAAGTGAAGCTCCACGGGAAGAACGCCATCCTGTTGTCGGATTTGGGAGGTGACGATCGAACAAACTCTTTGCGTGCAGTGGGAACCAAAAAATGTCTTCCTTTGAAACAACCATGAAATGTGTTTTGGTACTGTGTGATTTTTCTCTTGTGAAATAACAATGCTTTTATTGCTGACATTGAAATATCTTTTTTTCTTCCTTCCCAGCGTAGTTATTCTGTTGTTCAATGATTGCTGGTTCTGTGTGTGATTCTAGCTTAACTTACTTCATTACTGCTAATGCATTTCTAAATTGTATTCACTTTGCGGATGGCTATCGTAGGTTTCTACAAATGCTGTCAGACTATATCTAAATAATTCATAAATCTGTTTAAAAAATAAGCACTTAAACTCAAGGTAACTAGAATGCTGTTAACTTGTCTAACCAAACAAACCAGCCCAAAAACACATCCTCAAGTTCTTCCTGTCCTAACTAAAGCTGATTTAAAGTACATAACTTGCTAAACATTTGCCATGTTGCCCTTCTAACCTCTAACCTTTCAACTTCCAGATTTCTTTGTAACCTCTCTTAATTTGTCTTCTCCAATATTTCTTAAAGGGAACTTTGATAATGAGCGCCTGGCTATTGCTAGACAAAGAATCCCATACCGACTTGGTCGGGTAGTTGACGAGTGGCTACTCGACAAAGGTAATAAACCCCCTTTAACTCCACTAATGATCTAACCGCCTAACCTTCCGTTAACCACCACTCTGGAGGAGGTGCAGTGCCACGCAACAAGGGGTGGTTGTGATTCGGCTCTCTGACAGAACTGTAGGTCCCCTTTAATCCACTGCAGATGTAACATGCCTTGCAGTAATCGGCTGATAAACCATAACTCATTCCATTCAATGCTTCTTTATCTCAATTGGTATGTGGAAATTTGCCCAGTTGAGGCAGTTTACTGTGGAATAATTGGCCCAAAAAAAAAAATGACGGCATCCAGTTTGTAATGCCATTCTGTAGCACTGGAATGCAAATACCCAAGGGGACCACATCCAAAGCACCTTAAACTGGGGCTGCATCTCTTCAGAGCATTAACCCCCAAATAACCCGACATAACCCCCTAATAACCGAACTACCATGTAAATAGCCCTTTGGTTCCGTTTGCTTCTTTCCTGTGTCTTTTGTTGGCTGAATGTGAATTTGCAGTGACTATATTGAGTCATTCATGAAAATAAAAATGATCCCTGGATTTCCAAGAAGAGAAAAAAAAAAAGAGAGAAATGAATCCCCCATGAAAGTCACTAAACGTTAAAGGGACTGTTGTGTTTGTTCAGTCGTCAGTCGGCCGCCATTTGCGGCACGTTTCCCCCGCGTGGCCAGCGCCACGAGTGTCCAGCGTGGCGCCAACAAAGTGATGATTCTTTAACCCTTTGAGTGCCGAATGTCCCGACCTCTTTGTCTTTGTTTTGTGCCGTGTGTTTGTGCTGCTGAAGGTGGTGGATTCAAAAAAGGAAAAAAATAGAAAAAGAAAGGAGTCAAATAAATTAGAAAGACAGCTGAAAAGGTTCAAAAGGTTTGGAAGCATTCCTCGTGCACTTTTGTGCTTTTTGTGACGTCTGGTTGTTTCAAACAACTCTATTCATAAACTTATAAATGCATCCATTGTGGTGTATGTTGTGTAGATTATTAGAATGTCCTCTGAGACTTAGGTTTGCATCGCGTTTCGCACTAGATATGTTGAGATTACCATGAATTTCAAACTTTAAGTAAGCCAATTAGCTTGCGGGGCTCCTTTGTAACTGTAATGTGATAACACAGGCTGGGAATAATTCAGAGGATGGAAAGAGTCTCGGAGAGCAAACGGAAGTATTCATGCGAAAGACAAACAAGATAAATGAGGCGCTTGCATATTTATTTCATGGAAACAAAACAATCCGTGCATTCGTGTCAGGCGCCTATGATCCGACTTCTCTGCTCTCCTCCGATACGTCGGATCCCAACTTCCCCAGCAGAAGTTTGGACACAAATGAGATTAAAAAAGATTTGATATTAAAGTTGGATGAAAAATCGGATCAAAAAAAAATGGCTTATCCGCTTTTTAAATGATTTGCGCATGCCATGAACGTCTGGAGAGAATGCGCTTGAAAGGGAATGCATTATGCTCTTTCTTCTATAGCGTTAAATGAGACTGCATCCAATCATTTAGATGAGAGCATTGAGAAAGTAGCAGGAGGAAATAAACAAATAATCCCCATCAAGCCTCAAGTGAGGTCTTTGATCAGGAAGCGTTGAGGAAAAAAAATGTCGCTTATTTGTTAATTTGATTGGATTCGTTAAAGAAATGTCACACACACACACGTCATGGACTGAAGAGGCAAAGTGGTTTTGATATTTTTGATCCACTGTTTGCAGATAAGACATGTTAGTCTAGAATAATAAGGGTGGGGGGGTTAGGGGATGTTTTCGAGCTCAAAGGGTTAAATCCGTTGCTTTGATGAGGAAGCGGCTAGAAACATCAAGCTAAGAAACGTCGAAGCAGAATCTAACCACCGAACAGCAAATCAAACTCCGCCCACACTAACCGCTGAGGGCTCCCTCTCACGACTCCCCCAGCCGCCGCCGCAAATTGGAAAAAAACAAACATTCGAGACACTTTTCCAGCTTTGCCCTGCTGGTGACAAATTCAGAGAGCCCTCAGTTCTAACCATGTTATAAATGATGTTTAACATTTGAACGCAATTGGACCTGGATGTCAGTATTTGGAAGAACTTGGACAGGTTGTGGCGATCACTTGGGACCCAAAAAAACAATAAAAAAAGCTAACTAAGTTCTAACTTCTACTAAAAGAAACCAATCTTCCGCTGGCATCTTGCTCCCCTTGTCTCCACGTCCACGTGACGAAAACTCAGAGGGTTAAAATGAAACTGAAGTAACTGAACGGCAAAATTTTCTAAAAAAAGCACAAAAAAATGACGCTTCTGCTCTGGGTCATTTCAACGAAATGTGTTTGGAAATTGAGGTCCCTTTAACATTTATTGTTTTCACTGCTAAGGAAGATGTTGTGTGTGTATTGTGCTATATGTCATGTGCTGTGCAGGCTGCGTGGATGTCTGTATGAGAGTGACCGACTGCGTGTGGTAAACAGCCTGCGCCATTCACCCTGTAGATGTCCAGTAATAGTGCAGGCTGTGTTACCAACATGTGCAGATATTCTTACATGATTGCCTCCAAGGGTCTTGAACAGAGTGCACAAAACAATCATCCCCACGGGGTCTCCACTCCAAGTGCCTTTAATGCTTCATCAATTCTGTTAAATTGTCACGTCTTTCAGAGGAAAATGCCAGCGCTAATCGCTCACAATGGCGCTCGCAAATCGGTGTTTTAGTCACACTGGGATGGCGATGGAGGTCCATGTGTCCTAAAGGAGAGCTGTGCTGTGGCGCCGCGCTGTCACCGCATCTCATTCCGAGGCTCAGACGCCGTCTCCCGTCGCCGCTGCCGCGTGTGAGGCAGATCCGAGCGGGCATCTCTGGCCGAGTCTGGCCGCTGACTAAATCCAACACGGCAGCCATTAACGGGGACCCAATGGAGGGGAAAAGTCCCAGTGCCAAAAGTTTCCAACATCTCCATCCGTGCCAAAACTTACTGAGACGCGTCTCTCTCGGCTCGTGATGGATCTGTCATTCCAGGTTTTCTGCTCTGCTCCCGCCCCTCCCTCCCGCTTTGTTCCTCCTCTTGTTTCTTCCTCGACCGTTAAAGCCGCCATCCCTCTCCAAAAACCCGGCGAGCATTTCTCTAGAGGCAACAATAATGTGTTGCTGCTTCCTGATCTCATCAGGGAGCTTACAAAGATTACAAATAACCAGTAAGAATCGACTCCCTTCAGCTGTTCCCTTTAGCAGATGAGCGAGGAAGCGAATAAAGCTCCTCGAAGAATTGGAGCTTTATGTCTTCTTCTGGTGAGGAGTCTATCCCTCTGGAGCTCCCAGACAACATGCCGATCAAGCGCTGAGTCGAGCTACACTTGTACAGGGAGGCATACTACCACACCGGGTCTCCGTGGCCTAAAAGCTCGAGCAAACCATGTTTAATGTTCAGTTTTTTTAGTCTGGCGTGAGCTCCCTCCCCGCCCCTTTTTCGCTAATCAAAGGCAATCAAGTCCTCCCACATGGTGTGGGGTCCAGAGCCCCGAATCAACATCTCCGGGCCAGGCGTTGGTCCAGATCAACTATTCATGATGAGCCCGGCTTCATTTCAGGGATTCTCTCACATCAGGCTGCAGTCAACAGAGCGTAAATCCGTCTGAGTCCGTCCCTCAGCCCCGTTGGTGAGCGGCGTGCCCCGCTGAGCGACTATCGCGTTCTCATTTGATCTCCGCCGCACTGACTGTAAGGCCATATTTTGAAGGAAAAGTTGGCGGAAATCGGGTAAATTTGAACATGCTCGCTCATGAGCGGGCAAGTGGCTGAGAGAAGGGGACACTTTGCTGTTCTTGCATGGTGCCCCACCATGAAATGGCCTAAAAACAGCACAGTAGGAGAGAATAGAAAGAGAGAGAGGATTCTCCCGAGCTAACCGCCGGCGCCATCGCTCCCTCTCTCTCCCTCTGTGTCTCTTTCCTCGACAGTATCGCCGCCTTAAGATCTATGTACAGATATAGCATCAGAGATAGAGCCACGTCTGATTTAATCCGGTCCACTGTCTCCAGAGCCCCGTAGAGTCGCCGCCGCCGCAATCTCGGCGCCCTCAGCTACCTTTTTCAAGGACCTCGGGGCTCCATGCTGCTTAACAAGGCTTTCAGTCTAGTTTCATGCCACATTTGGCCCCTCATCTCCATTGTCAAACACAATTAATTCATAGTGTTCTACCCAAACCGGCCCAACTTCTGAGGATAAAGAAGCAAAACGCTCTTAATTACCAAAGAGAGCCTTGTGCCGAGGAGATAACTTGGGAACACTTCATAATCGACTCTGTCAGCATCACAGCCTCATTGTGCTCCAGTCTTTCTCCCTCCTGCTTCTTCTTCTTTCTTTTTTTACCCGTGGAGAAGAAAATGGAAATAGAGGGAGTTCTTGTTTGTTGATAGGGATGCTAGAAATTCTGCAGGCGCATGACGGATTTGTGAGCACAAACCCATAAAGATTGTGTGCGTGCGAGCGGTCCAACTTTCCGTTCAGCACATCACAAAGGCGTGTATTGACTGGGGTGAATTCTGGGCCATCCCTCCCACCCTGCCACTCGGCTAAGAGAAAACATTTCGGATAGAAGCTCCTTACAACCATGTGGCATCCCTCCTCTCTGTGAGATAACAGGAGGAGAGGGAGGATGAGAGAGGTGTAATGATGAGGCGGAGGGCGAGCGATGCCGCTCTCTCTCCAGCTGCAGTCCTTTTCATATCCCCTCCACCGAGGACGGGTACGCTTAGATCATCCTCCATATACCCCCCGCCCCCTCCCTTTCAATCTCCCTCAGCCTCCCGGTTAGCCGCTCACAGCCAGGGGAGGGGCTAAACGCCGCCACCCCCTTCTGTACTCCCCACCTACATTCTGGGGGATGTAGCAGACATACACGGCCATTATTGCACAGCTTCTGACAAGCAATGTGTGCATTAGTACGCCAAGCGTGGCCCGAGCTCAGCCCACTCCCATGGCTTGGCTCGGCTCAGCTAGTAATTACCCGGCACAACTCATCGGAGACCAGCCACTTCTCTCTATGTTCAGAAGTAAAGTTGAGAAGGATGGTTCACCGAAAAGTTGCTCTACCTTCCTGCTCTCCAGTTTACATTTTGGCTGAAGAATTATTTGTAACGGACATCAGACAAAAGCGATGCAACCTGTACCAACCCGATAAAACCCTTTTAACTCGGTGATCGTTCATTCGGAAAATCCTCTGGCGCACAGGACGCCGATGCCTTTTTACAGAAACTTAAACTGTATTTCAGACAAAAGACACACTTTCAATGAAACCAGACACAATCAATGGGGTCTGGTAGGATGAGGCAGGATGCAAATATGGGGATAGGCGCAGACAAAAACATCGGTTGAAAAGAAATGACATCGGTTGGACCACCGCCACCCCTTCAGCACAAGTCCTGATAACGCATTAGTATTGGACCCGAGTTAAATCAACCCTATCCTCCCTCAACACAGACGCAGGAAGCACTGGCCTCAGATACACAACCACACAAATAACCAGAGCGACACTTGGAAAAAGAGAGTGGGGGGGAAGCTGGCATTGGACATCCTCTTCCTCATTGTGCTTTGTTTTGCCATTGTTCTCACTAACTCACTATACTTCCTCCTACTTCTTTCTTACCATCTTACTCCCATGTGGTACTGTATGTCTCTCTTCCCAGCCACAGTCTCCAACTGCATGGTTCCTTTTGTTCTTTTTCATCAAGCCTGTCATGTGCTCCCTCCTCCCCGCTCTCTCTCCATGCCCTCGCTCTGTCTCTTTGACATTCTATCCTCATGCAGACTCGCCCTTTCTCTGTCCTACTCGTCTGTCATCCTCCCTTGCTCTTGTCATCTCTCATGTCCCCATTCTCTCAGTCGCTGTCCAACCTCTTCTTTCTGTGGCGCCTCTCTCTTTCTCTCAGGCATTCGATAACTCTGGATAAGCCCTCTGGCCAGAACCAAAAGAAAGTCAATTGCGCGTTACATATCATTTCTTTAATAGTGATGATTTACTGTTGATCAGAGTGCTTCTCGCTCCAGCTGTAACGCCTCCCAGGCTATCAGCCACTAAGCCACGAGGAGGCGGGTGTGATGGTGGATGGCCATGCCTTTAGAATTAGTCGTGCCCACCTTCTTTGACCCCGACGCCCTATTTGGGCAGCAGTGAGAGTCCAGCTCACTGCCAGCATGGTGTCATCCCCGGCTGTAGGACAGGAGCAAAGACTTCGAAAGCTGCAGCAACTCTGACGCACAATTTCTAGTCAAGGAGGATTCACGTGCCTAGAAGTATATGTTTGACTGCTCGGTCCTCCGCAGGCTGCCCCTCCACTTCTTTATGTTGCTTTGCTCTCAGTCTCCTGCACATTGCTATGCATATCCCTTCAGAGCTATTTTTACTACGCTTCGTTGTGACAAATTTGAGGGCCACTGTGTGCAACTTAGTGGATTATATATTCCCCTATGGATTTCATGAGAGGACACTACATGGATTTAAATGAAATAGGGACTGCTGCGTTTGTAGGCGGACAGCTGACTACATTAGCTGTCTGGAGCCATAACCGCTACAGAATAGTTTCAGTGTAAGTGCACCATCGCTGTCTCTTTGTGAACATGTTGCACCCTGGAAAGAGAGACTAAAACCAGACTCTGATCCAAGCTCTGGGTTTGTGTTTCCTGATGAGGAGTTATTCCTGGTAACAAGGAATTACTACATGTACCATGCCATGTAGCCAGCTAGCTAATGCTTGCTAGCAGTTGTTTGCGGAAAACACAAACAGCAGAAGCAGACAAATTAGTGTGCAGACCTTTTGAGGCTCTAAAGCTGATCATTAAACTGGATGTATGTATTGTGTTTAGTCTGAGCCTCTGGCAGCAGGCGTCCATGGCTTTACAGGGTCTCTTTAGCCATTAGGTTAAATTAGATATTCTTTTATTAGTCCCGGAAAGGAGAAAGCCATGCTAGCAGCGTGGCTCTATATGGTATTGTCTGTCCAGCCATCATTTTGGTCCAAATTACCGTAACCACGATTGGATCAAAAGCAATATAATTATGTGCGGATGTGCAGTTCCAAAGGATGTATTGTCAGGACTTTGATCATCCCCTATGACTTTTCATTTAGCGCTAATCAGGTCAACGTTCAGTACCAATACTTTGTTTTATGACCAAAATACGTGTAGAATCATCCGTCCTTTGTCTTAATGCTGACGTTAACACACAGGACTAAGATTGCGAACATGGCAAACATTTTCACTGCTAATCATCGGCCTGTTAGCATTGTCACGTGTAGCCTCTCGGAGCAGCTAGCATGGCTACGTCTTGTTTGAATATGCAGAACAGCCCTGGAATTGTTCCATTGTATTATTCATCCTCATCTGTCTCATACACAAAGACATAAATATCTTTTAATCGCCCCATCCTGAGCGTCTGCCCATTTCTTGCCTGTCACCTTAAGAGCCCGGGGAAGAGATGTGAGGCAGCAGCCATCCAATCCCTAAAACTGGTACAATAGACCCTCATCAATATGCAAACCCTGTGAGCTGTGCTGTCGACTACACACACACAGACACACACACAGACACACACCGTGAGCTGTTAAAACACACGTGCAAACACACGGAGTGAAAGGCATATGTAACTAAAAGTTGGGCAAATACACACTGTTTGAAAAGGCCAACTCTCACAAACATAAAGGTCATCCCACTGACATATTTCATAAGTTATTATACACTGGCGCCCGCCCTCCCCTCCGCTGCGGCGCCACATCCAGCTCTGTCACATTAAGCGCTGTGATTGCTTGTCATGCAGAGGCCCCTCCCCCTCCCTCCTCGCCCTCCACTCTCAACCCGCTCCTGCCCGCCGCCCAAATTGCCTCTAAAGCCACATGTCACTTTTGATTTGACCCGGCGGACCCTGAAACAATAACTTCATCAGGCCCTGTTAGAGTCTCGTCTCCACCAGACAGCCTCCCGAAAAAACAAACGCTGATTTCCCTTCATCTCGCCTAGAGGGCACCTTTCTTCTTCGCTCTGTCTCAAATGGGACCAACGCACACAAATGGCCGTCCCCGCTGCTCGTCTCCCCGCACTTTGTCGCATCGCCACATGCTGAAGTAACGCCGAATTGTATAGGTCACCCCCGACGGATTCTTAGACACTTGCGTGTGCGCCGACTTTGGGAGGTATAACTCACCCTCGCTGCTCTGCATCATAATCATAAGCCGCTTCTCAATACGGCTTACTTATGCCCCGTGTCGCCGGCTCCGAGTGTAACCGTGACACCAATAACTCCTCGGGAGTAAACTGTCCCGTCTGAACAGATCATCTTCCGACTCGGAGGTTCCTGCTCGCACACGGGGAAGAAACATGAGGTGTTTGGTTAAAAACAAGAAGGCTGGAAGCGCTCGGGAATATGGATGATGAAGTGTTGTATGACCCTTTACTGGAGAGCGGGGGGGCCGTGCGGGGCTGCCTGAAATGAGAGACCCTTTGGGTTTGTGGATGAATGTGTCCTTCGGTCAAGGACAATGGAAGATTGATACAGGGGGGAGCGTGTGGTGGACTGAGCCTGTTAATGTGCAGTTTGAGGTGTGATGTTTCAAGGTTCTCTGTGTATGTACACAAGCATGGTTATTCTCCTGTATTCCCCTCGCTGATGTCCACAAATTTGACAATCGGTCCCGCCCGACCGCTTCCATTCCTTTTGTTTTCATTACCACTCCCACACCAAACATGCTCAGTGATAAGATAATAGAGTGAGAATCCAGCCGTAATGTCAACGGTGCATATGCCAGACATTAAGTCTCATCATCATGAAGTTAGGGAACGGTAGCGGTCCCCCTGACGGGCCTAATGATCTGTTAATGGGATGACATACTGTATTTAATGGCCCATCTCAGTGGAATAGGTGCATCTCTCCAGCACTTAGGTGCACAACATATAGATACACTTATTGTAAATGTGGTTTGACGCTTGGTCAAGTTTAGAAAAAGACCTTTTTTTGGGGGTTAAATGATGTTATTTGGGGTTTTTAATAGGACACAAACAGCAGCCTCCTGGGTGAAAGTTTCATATTTGAACCATCGATCCACCCCGACCTCTTCCCTTCTTAGTCTTTGATTAAACATATTTGTCTTAAATCAAATACATAAATACTCCAGGAGAAAATATGTTCCCTCTAAATGTAATCGACAGTGGCGATTTATTGTGTGGGAACGTCATTTTTAGGAGACCAGGCTGCCAGAGGGGTCTCTCGTTTCAGAGCTCAGGACCACGGCATCCCAAGAAAAGCTATATTTTGCTTTGAGACGCACACATTAGCGTAGTATCCCTTTCACAAACAATCACACTCTTTTCCTTTCACCGATTGATTTGAAAGCTCTTTGGCTTCTCCTCTAAGAAATTACCTCATCAGTTCTGCTTTCAACCCACATTCTTCTCACAACATCCAGCGATCCTCCTTCCATCACTCTCCATCCTCCACAAGACGCATAATAGGGGTCAACGTTTGCATCATACCGAGTGGCGTGGTGGGATGGCCCCTGGGATGCACGTACGTACGGGCAGCAAAAATTATGAATAAAACCATCAGCTGGAGAAAATGCGGGCAGAAAAACTACACCTGTTAGACCTTCCCCGTGCACTCCAACCCATCACTACAAATCCTGGTAACACATTAGTATTGGGCCCTGGTTAAATGGACGGCCCTATCCTCCCGTCATCTATCTATCCATCCAGATGAATGGTAATGACCACAAAGAGGGAGAGCCTCTGCTGAATTAAACATTTCCTCACAATGAGGATCTTATTTTCGTCTTCTGGATGGCAGAGCGGGGGCGACAGTTTTTTTTTTTTTTTCTCTCTCTCCCCGCTGGCAGAGGTACTTTATCATTGTGCCGCTCAGGTGCACCGGAGGTCAATGACACAGACCCGGCATTGTTCTAATATATTCCATCTCGGGGCAAATTAGATGCTTTTTCGCTATGAACCTCCAGTCTCAGGGTCAAGCTGCAACTGCCCCCGCAATTTATTTGACTGCCAGATTCCGGCTGCCTTTTTCCTGAGAAAGTGGCACGTGCCCGGCCCCGTAATGGCTGCACCGCCAGCAAACCAGGGTCCAATCTCCCTAAAGTGTTGCCCAGGAAATCCCATGTGATTGAAACAGTCCCCTCTGTCTCCCCTCCTTGTCTCTCCGTCTCTGTGCCTTGTGTGTTACTGTGTGCTCCACGTGGGAGCTAACCCGGTGACCATGGCTGATGACTGACGGTATTCTTTGCCCTCTCTCTCTTCTGCTTTCCCCTCTTCCCATGGTTTCTCTTCTTCTCTCACACCCCACTTCCTCACTCTGCTTCGCCATTTCTCCGTCTTTCCTCTTCTCTCTCTCTCTCTCTCTCTTTCTCTCTCTCACGTAATCAGGTCGTCAGTTGACCATCTTCAACAGCCAGGCGTTCATCAAAATCGGTGGCGGTGGGGAGAAGGGCCGTCACTTCCAGGGCCAGATCTCAGGCCTGTACTACAACGGCCTGCAGGTTCTCAAACTGGCAGCCGAGGGCGACCCCAACGTCCAGACCCAGGGCAACCTGCGGCTGGTGGGTGACGTGCCCTCGGTGCTCACCACCGACACCACCTCCACCACCCCGCTGGCTGACATGTCCACCACCATCATGGAGACAACCACCACCATGGCCACGACCACCACCCGCAAACAGCGCTCGCCCACCATGAGGGACAGTGTCACACAGGTGAGCAACCGTAGCGCGATTTTTGGTGCGGTTGCGTTTTCATTGACTTTCTAAAAGTTGCTCCGAAATCTTAATTCTCTCGAAAGTGCCGCACATTCCCAGAGAGATCCGACGTCTGCTGCCAGGTCAAGCGGTCGCGTCGTCAGCGCGGCGTTTTGTGCGAGTCTTCCTCTTTTTTTTTCAGCCTCATTGAGATGTTCAGACTCGGAGGGAGTCTTTGTGCGGCGAGCGCTATTAGGCCAATCAAACGCTGCAATTTCGACTCGCTCTAAGAAGAGATGGATGACTAAACGTGGCAGGCTGCTGGAAATGACAGCACATCCAGGCAGACCAACAAAGGCTGCAGGATGGGGAGAAATGTGATGAAAAGGAAATCCTGCAGCAGCAGCACAACAACTCTGGGGGCCATGAACTTATATTTATCACTTTCCTACACGCGCATGCCAAAGGCTATGATTTATGCTCTGATGATTATCCCTCATGCGCTAAAGGTAGCCACCGCCATCATGGTAAGTAACAATTATCAAACAGTAGGGAAGTGCTGTTGCCCACATGGACGTCCAGACCCACTACTCTCGTCAGAAACCACCTCCAGTAATAACAGGCTGCATGTGGTCCAATGGGGACGCTCCAGATCACGAGCGGTATCATTATCTACAAGCAGTGCGGTGTGCAAAAAGACCTTGCTGCAAAGCATTTCAAAGTTATGCAAATAAGAAGAAAAGATGCAAGCTTTTCCTCCACGTCCGCGCCATGCGTATATGATGTCAGCTGTTTCTATGATGTCGCACAGCTTTGTACTGCGCCTTTTAAACTTTAAACTGTCCAACCCAAAGGAAACACAAAGGCAAGGAGCCAGTCACCGGCACATTTCCCTCACTCAGTAGTTGTCATTAGCGCTATTCATGTCCACGGAAGCTTATCCGAGATCAGTCAGCGAGCCACTCACGCTCGTCCCTGGCATCTGCGCTCAGCAGATCCAGAATATATTTGGACCGGCTCGCTCGTCTTCGTCTCTTTATCATCGTCGCTTAAAAACCTTCACAGACTCCCTCCTATGCGAAGTCCTCGTTTTGAATTATCGCAAGCGGCGCCAATTAGAAGGGAAGTCAAGGTGATGGTGCGGGGCGCCGCAACCCGCCGCGTTCTGAGAAAACGAGAGCGCCGGTTTCGCATTAAATCCCGCTTATTCGTTGTTTTTTCCTTCTTCAAAAGTCAGCTAGCCGAAGCCTCATCAAAGCGGCGCTCTCTGATGGCGGCTCACCAAAAAAACATGAAGGTGCTCCACAGCCCGTCGTGGGCTGAGGCTGCCATGTAATTACAAGCGAGTGATACTTTCTGGACTCGAAGGTCAAAGCGCCGTCACAGACGACGCCGTCTGCCGCGCGCCCAGCTGGCAACGGCTTACTCAGGCGGACGGTTTAGTGTTTCTGCATCTTCTCTTCCGCACATGAGATCAGTGGAACCGGACTCTAATGTCACATGTCGCCATCCACTCAGAACAATATCGTATCTCTGGCCTGCAGACATCTGGGCGGAGGTATTCGTCCACGTTCAGGATATAACGAGCTTTCGTAGCGGCGGTCTGTGATGGGGAATTGGCAGCTCGAGGCGGCCTCGTTTGATAAATTATCTGCAGCCATTTTAGGATAGCACTCTTTGAATGTTGTCTGCTGCGTCGATGTTACGAGCCTTAATGTGCGCCGCGTTCGCTGACGGATGTTTATGTCGGGTCATAAAAAAAGCGGAGTCCCACCTTTTTATTGCTGAGAATCAATTTTTCCGCCAATGTACACATATTGTAACATCTTCGGCTTTATTATTATTATTATTATGTACCTGGCGGAACGTAGTGTAATCGTCACAATGGCCCAAAACGGCATTAAAAGGTATGTGCTTGAGAACGAGGAGACGTTACCAATGAGTCACTCATCCACATTCTGTAATAACACAATCACATGAAAGCATCATCGGGGCATAGAACAATCCTGATTATTCACATCCTCCGGTGTGACTGAGTCATTTTTATTCAGGGGTTGGTTCTGATTGGCGAGGCGGCGTCGAAGGCCGGGCAATATCATCTGCTCCCCCTCGACAAAGAGAGGAGATAAGACGGGGAAAAGAGAACTGGTTTTCAAACGACACAGTTGCAGTCGAGTCAAATTAAGCAAGATATCATGGAACGATGACAATTACATTGATTTTCAAGAGACGTTCTTTGATATTGGCTCTTCTAAACACCTGGTGTGTGTGTGTGTGTGTGTGTGTGTGTGTGTGTTGGGGAAAAGGTTGTCGTTTGTCTTCATGCTCATGGCAGCAGTTTAAGATAAATAGAGGAAAAATTAGTATTTGAGCGGTGGTGTGTGTTGCTAAACAAACAAGGAGGTTTTCGCAAGTGGTGGAAAAAACAATTTTATTCTCACCTGTTTTACTGATGAATAACATTTTGAGGAACTTTGGAAGAGTTCAACAAAACATTGTTATCATGAACAAAGGAGAGAAAACTCTCTTCCCTTATCTACTCTAACTCCACCAAAACAGATAGAAAGATAATCACTTATTCATCTTTTATAGTAGATGAGCCAAGTGAACACTAAAAACACAGCATTGTAAATGTTAACGTTCTTAAAGGGGCTCTTAAAATTAATATTTTCAACAGCACAGTTTGTTTCAGAAGTGGTTGAATTCTTTTACACATTTACTCCACACTCCTATAAGTAGAAGTGTTATGAAGCTTCAAGGTAAGCTGCTTGTGAAGTGAAGAAATATGCATCAGTATGACATAAATAATTCAATTTAACACTTTAAATCCCACATGCGCCTTTATTTTGGCGCTGCATTACATCATCGTTGAGTAGCTTCTCAGGTTTTGGTGAAACGTCTTTATTTTTTATGTCATTACTATACTTCATTATTTAATACCGATCTACATTCTATTGTAAGGTAATCTTCCAACTTTTTGCAGGAGAATATATTTTTTATTCACCATATATTCCAGGGAGGAAATGTATGATTTAATATGTGAGCTGTGTATTGTTAGGATGTTAAATCATATAAATACATCTTGGTGTAGTGTAGAATACCTTAAGGGGGCACTCAGCAATGTCTCACAAGAAAATGTATTTGTTTTAATTAGCAGTTACAGGTCTGACATTATAATTTATCGATTATTGCTTCATAACAATCACTAATCTGCTGCCGAGGCCATTTTGAAATCAACCTCCAGACCCTGCACCAGTTCCATTAGTCACAGTCACATTGTCACAAAAGAAAGAAATAAAAAAAGACACACACACACACACACACACACACACACATATATACATGCGGTCCTTTGGGTAGTTAATAATCCATCCTATGGAGCCTGTGGGGTAATTTTGTGCTAGAGCAAACATAGTAATAGCATTATAAATACAGCGCTGGGCAAAGCCAACAGGAGCGACGGCGCTCTAATGAACATCCCCGGCACCCGCCAAGACACAGCGGAGACGGGCCAGGGTGGCGGAGAGCGAGCGAGCGGAAACCCAAATTTCAATTTCTCCAAAAGCTCTGAGCTCCCCGGCGCGCTGCGGCTTTGATCATCCTCGAATAATGCGCTTTGATGCTTAGAATAAAAGATATACCTTTTGATGTGTGTGTGTGTGTGTGTGGGGGGGGGGGGGGTACTGTGGGTTTTCGTGAATTCATCACTTGTCTCGCTCTGACCCAAATTCGGTGTCAGGGGGTTTTAACGCTAAGATCCCGAGCTACGCTGCGCTCTCCAGTCCTGGACTCCCAGGTGTGTGCGGTCGCTCTCCGGTTGGGCTGGACGGACGCGAGGAGGTTTTTCAAGTTGCCTCCTCGTGGATTTCAACTCGCAAAACTGGTGAGAAAAGCTGTGGCCGAGGTCAAGCTGCAGTTCGGAGCCACTTCCCGACCGTCTCAACACGCGAGACACCCGTGTGAGGCCAGCAGTCTGCGGGACGACCGACGGCCACAGACTCCTGTTTCAGACTGAAAACAGGACGTTTCGTCAGAAAAAGCTTGTTTCTCCTTCGACTTTACATCGCCGCAAGTAAACAAATACGAGGGGTTTGAGAAAACGTGGATACATCATGTTTGGTACATTACAATTCTCAAAAACCCCGATTGATTTTGAAGGAATAGTTTACATCCAAAGATTGGTGGCAGACGGTTTTTAACTTGTACTTTTAAACTTATTTTGAGTCAGATTGTATGCATATTGCGATATCCTTTATCCAAAATGAAATTAGATTGAAGAAACCCGCTCAACAAAAGCTTTTAACCTCCATCTTTCTGACGGTGTGCCCCTCCTGGGTGCTCAGGCTTGGGTGTAAGTAAGTGTCCGTTGGGGCCCGAGAGTCCTCCCCTCCTCTTCCTGGACGTCCTGTGTTAAATGTGTCCTGACTCTTATCTCCTCTGCTTTCTGTCTCGGTTCCTCCAGAATGCGGATGACCTCTTGGTAGCATCGGCTGAGTGTCCGAGCGATGACGAAGATTTGGAGGAGTGTGAGCCCGGAAATGGTGAGTCAACTCAGGGGGTTCTGTCTTCACAGTACTCGGGTGTCCGAAAGCAAAAGCGCAGCCTAGAAAACAAAAGGCACATAGCCTCGCCTCGACTACTGCGGCCTCTCCTTTACTCCACGTTCACGCGACTCTCTGTGACTGCCACGCCCCTCTGGATCTCTGTCTGCAGCTCTGATTGGCCGGATGTGAAACCCTCCATCCCGCTTTTCCTGTTGGTTGTTTTGCACCGATCTCCTGCCTCCCGATTTCTCACGAGGCGGGACAGTGCCCCCGCTGGCCCGAGGCGGGGTCAAGCAATGTTCTGACCCCGTGACAGGAGGCGGAGTTTAAAAGGTTTTGTGTTTTGCGCCCCCGTTTCCGCGGTTCCTCGCTCTATTAGCGTTTGCCGATTCGCAAAAAGCTGCCAAGAACCCTCGCACGGCGAAGCAGTGTGACTCAAGCGAGACAATCCAGTCGACAAAACAGAATATGCAGATCCACATTTAATGACATTTTATCCTGAAAGATCGTGTCTGACACGATTGCTGTTGTTAAACGGCATTACGCGTTTAAACGGCTGGCGTGGGCGGGATGAAAACAACAATTGCCTCGACGAAACCTGTGCGTGTGCGCTGCCAACTTCTCGGGATTATAACAGGGGAAAGTCTTCTTCTGGAGCCTCGTTAATAACACCTGGGGCAGAAGCAATCTTTTCCAAATGAAGTCCATAAATGCACACTTGATTTGCATATTATAGATTGCAGGGCAGATAGCAAAGAGTCACACGCACTCAGTAATTTATGCCGGCGTTTATTATTAGATTCGAGATAGAAGTGAAGAGGTTTTGCGCTGATAATGTTTAAAATAATGCTTTGACGCGTGTTTGACAGGTCACGAGAGATAGCGGAGCAGTCAGCGGTTGGAAACGGGATTAGAAGTTGGCAAATAGCTTTTTAATGGAGCCGTGTCTTCAATCACATCCCACTTGGCTCGCTCTCTGAGAATCATGCTTAAACTGCACACATTACCACTTTGCAAAACATGTAAGCGCCGCTAACACGTCGACTCCCCGGAGGCCTCCGGACCAATGCTTGGAAGAAGAAAAAAAAGAAAGCATGAATAGCTTTTAATGGGCTCCTTTCTGGCTTTCACAAAAAAATGGAAAAGAATGTAAATAACAATTGAAAATGGATCCATCGTGAATTATACAACATTAAGGGGCACATTAAAGATGATATCCGTACCGCTTCCCCTATCTTCACTCGAGGTTTAAAGTTGGAAAATCCAATCCTTCCCATTATGGAAGCCCCTGTAATTAAGCGCGGTCGCGATGCTATCGCAGTGACAAACTGTCCAGAGACAGACGTATGAGCGGCCCCGTGTCTTTTTAATAACCGCCGCGTGCGCACAAATCGCTCCACTGTGGAAACGCTGCTGCTGAGAATCGGCGGCAGAAACCTCAAGCCATCAAAAAGCATCGAGGAATTGCAGAACAGAGCCTCAATAGTGTGTAAACGGTGCTTGTTACCAAGCACAACGTCAGCGTTGATGTAGTTTGTGTGGCTAAAACTGCATACAGGAAATATATATAGATCATGCAAGTAACCGAGCTCTGTGATGTCTTCCCCACCTTCACATATGGATCATGTGACCTGACGGCTCTCGTACATCTCCTCATTATGAGCCCAGGACAGCTCCTATCCTATCGAGTCTGATTAATGTAGACATGAAGTATCGCGCTGACGCTCGTGGTGCTGTCAATGCCAGAGGACTGAAACGTAAACGGGAGGACGACAGCGCAGATGTTCGGGGGCAAAGCAAAATGTTCTTTCATTCATCAGCGTTATTATGCAGAAGCATTAATGGTCATCCTTTGCATTGATCATTCGGGGTTGATTGTGTGTGTACAGAAGGTGCCGATCACACCAGACTGGACTCTCAAAAACACGTCGCTAGCAAAACCATGGTTTTCCTACGGTACGGCACGTCTTTTAAACGCGCCCCGTCGCGTTTTTCTTGCATTTCTTTGGCGCTTAAAAGTTAAAAGTGAACCCAAAAACTCTGTTTTTTGGGGACTTTTTCTTCCTCCTCCTCATCACACAACACAGCAAGGGCAAGAGCGAGACGTCTGCTTGAATCCATTTTGTAAGTTAGGTTTTAGCGCCCGGTTGCGCGCGCAGCCCCGCTCCACAGTCTTTGAAGTCGCATCTGGTGAGATCGGCCCCAAAGGGTTTATAAATCAAAATCAAAATCTAATTTCTACGTACGCAAACATGTAGCGACGCCCCTCGAGACTCACGCGGTGAAAACAATACCAGCGGCAGGTAAAAAAAAAAGAGTCGCCATAATGTCTTAGTTTGTAAAAAAGCACCTCACTTTTCCTGTTTTTTCTTTTTTTTTTCCCGGCAAAGGGGATTAGTAGTTCCGATAGAATATATGTTGGACTGTAAACGGGAGGAGATTATAGCAATCGGTATGTTCGTGCGAGGAGAAACGGATCTAAACCTCTGTAGAGAAACTGGAGTGTAGCATTCTCCTGCGGTTTCCTCTGTAGGTGGTGAGGACCGAAATAGAGACTCAATTCCCTTCTTATCGGAAGCAGAAATGAGAGTTTTTCTCTGGATGCTATGGCCGGGCTTAATCTCCCATGAGGGGAAACGCAACGCTCTCTCTCTCTCTCTCTCTCTCTCCCTCTCTCTCTCTCTCTCTCTCTCATGCCCACACAAACAGTGCAGACATGCTCACCTTACCAGACAGACACTTGTCTCTCTCAGTCTGTGGGTGTAAAGTTTTTCTCTCTCTCTCTCTCCATCCGTCTCTCCTGAGAAACAACAAGCGCGAGCACGCGCTCCGTATCACGCCGTCCAGATGCCACGAGAGCCAGCGGGGTCGGATAAGCCTCTTCGAGAGGGGAGGAGAAGAGGAGAAAAAAAACTGACGACAAGGTGGAGGAAAAAGAATCAACAATGTCCGAGGGAACGCGCCCCCCCCCCCCCCCTCCATCACGCGGGCCTGTAGTCATGGTGTGACAGGACCGGTGTTTTCAATCCCAACGCCAGAATGAGGCTCGCGTCTTATTGAGCGGCCTTCGGGGGGGAAGGAGAGAAAAAAAAAAAAAGTTAAGCGCAGCGTTGGATTTTTCTATTAAGCCGCGCGAGATATGACTGCTGTGAATTCACGGGGATCAATAAACTCCTTTCCGACAAGCAGAGGAAGCCGCTGGAGCTCCCAATGCGCTTTCCAGATGTGTTTACAGCAGCCGTCGTACGACGGAGTATAATTCAGGGTTGTTTTCTTATTCAAGCCGGGCGTTCTCTCTAATGGCGCGCTGATGATGATGACCCTCGGACAACTGTGGTGGTGGTGGTGAAGGGGCAGAGTGGATGCAAAACAGGCAGAGCAGGAAGGAAAGGAAGGGAAGGAAAGGACTCGAGGAAGAGATGAGCTGGGAGGCTTGACCCTCATCCACATTTGTCGCACGTTCCTTTGCACTCGAAGCAGAAGCGAGAGATTGGGAAGAGGAGGAAGAGGAAGGCGAAGGATGCAAAATCGAGCCAGCCGAGCGAAATTCCCATGAACGATTCCCGCCTTTCCCCGCCAGGCTAATTAAACTCTGACTTTGTTAGGGAGCCTTAATTACATCAGCCAATTAAAGCCCCGGGTCGGATCCTCCGTTGCCGCTAATGAGCCGCAGTCGCGAGAGTGACACGACCTGGGAGGCGGGGACGAGGATGAGGCAGAAGAAGACTCTCTCAGAAACACATCCTCATGTCCGCGTGAACTCTCACATACATGAAAAGTCATCCGCGGACGGTAATTGTGTTCACAGCGACGCACAATTAGAGAATGTTACACACATCTTTCTCCAACAGCGAGCTCATTAAATCTCTTTCATTTTGTCTCGCTCTTCTCTACCTCGGCACGACCTCACTTTCCTTCTCTCTCTCTCCCTCTCTCTCTCTCTCTCTGTCTCTCTCTCTTTCTCTCGCATACCTCCGAGCTACTTATCAGTCCCAGGATGTTGGAGGCGCTATATCGGTTTTACTCCGACAAGATCAGAGCTTTGAGGAGCTCCTCAATAATTCATCAGGCGACAAGCCATGGAGACAACCTGCGAGTGTTCTTTTTTAGGTCGCGGAGTGAAACCGAGAGATTGGATGAGGGATGGACCCAGCGTGACTCGGAGCGCGTCGGGATCAAACCCGCGCCGGTCGATGGGTTTGGGTGTCGGCGCGATGCTTCATCGATCTCGCCGAGATAGCCATCCTGCGCGAGTAAACAGCCCCGGGTTTATCTCGCGGGTTCCACGGGTTAGATGTTCGGCACCGTGGAGGCTTGAGCCGCCGCCGTCCTCTGGGTGATCTCTGAAGGCGACGCCGTCCTGTCCCGGCACACAGATTTCAGGGGGGCGTGTCCTCAGCGTCACCAACTATGCAGGGATTAGTACAAAAAATAGTTTGAATACTTAATATACAATGTTGTTATTCAACAATATTCAATTCAATTAGAAAAATCCTGATTGGCCGACCCTAAACCTAAATGTACTAGATTGTTTTCTTTAACTTTTATTGATAAATGATTACGAATCAACATCATTAAAAAAAAAAGAACTAGTTTGGAAAAAAAAATAACAGTCTTTAAATGCGGGATTAGGAGCGTGTGTATTTCCTCCACACTTTCTAAAATGGCGGCTTCCGGCTAACGGTGCTAGCGCACGGTGCTAACAGTGTTTAGCTGGTGGGCTACGATTGCATTTTAATTGATAGTCCATAAAAAAAACCTGATATCACATATCAGGACATGTGTTTTTGCAAATAAACCTACATGGTTGAAAAATAAACAGACTATATATATATATATATATATATATATATATATATATATATATATATATATATATATATACTGACACCGGCGCAATGCCAAAGCAGCGAGGTGGTGAGGTAGTAGCTCAGGATTTATCTGCGTATGGGCGAGATTTACACCACAGCGAGGGAGAAACACACCGCGCCGGCCAGAAAAACCAAATGCAGCAGGTTCATGGAGTGGATCCAGGTGCTGATGAGCCGTAGGGAGGTTACTGTGACTTTGCCAACATGTGACTCAGTGAGACACGATATGGGCAGGGCACCGTCTCTGTGTCACAATAAATCACTTTGGCTGAGAGACACAGCAGCATTTGTAAATAGTTGATGGATTCATGTTTGAAGAAACAGCGTTTTTTCTTTCTTCTCCTCCCCGTTGTAGAAATTACAGAGCCACTATAGTGGCCTGATTTAAAAGCAAGCAAGGGAAGATATATTATACTCGGACACGCTGTAGGATTTTCCATCTGCAGTCTAATCAAAGCTGAATTATAGAATGCGCAAACTCCAAACACGCTTTTTGGTCTAAATATTTCAAATGGATGTGAGCGGGCCGACGTGACCGGCAGAATAACAATGTTTGTCAGGAGACCGACGTAGATGCATCATTATCCACCGGTCCCATTCTCCTTTGGAGTAAATAGAGTGTGGATGGGGGGGGATGACTCATACTGGCAGCGCCGTGGAGTGGCGTGTGGGTAAAGATAAAGAAGAGATGTCATCATGTGGGCTAAACGTGGCCTCCGCTGTTCAAATCAATGGAGTCAAACTCAATCAATCAGGCTCAATATCGCTGAGTCTGGCTCGCTTTAATGCTTATATCCTGATATTACAGCGACACGGTATTAAAGACGGAGGCTCCCACACACTGAAATCACGCTACATGTCTTTCATATAATACTGTGGTTCTTGGCAGCTTTCAGCACAGGAGAGCGCATCTTTGTCTCATCCGTGACATGGTTTATTTTTTATTTTTGTCAGCATCGCTGCCCGCGGGTGCTAACCGCTAACCAGAGCTGCGTACGGAGAGAAGAGGGCGCAGTCGTGGAGAGCCGATGGACGCCGTAGATTGGTTTAAACTACGGGTGCAGTAGGCTCGGGTCACGCAACAGGAAATGAAACGAGGGTTCACTTGATGACTGTTGAGATGCGGCTCGCTCTGTGTGAGGGCTGAGGTTCATCTGTTCTCCATTAGCCTGCCGGCCGTGGCGGACGGCGGCCATCAGGCTTTTGGCTCCGCGACGCTGAGAGCACAGCAGAGCGACGCGGGCGAGCTATCGTAGCCATCCTTTACCGTTCAAAGACCTCGATGTCGTCCATGTTTGCCTCCAGAATATCTACATCAGTCTTTTACAGGCGAAACCTTCTCACTCCAAACTCATGACATACAGCAGCGGGTCCGTGTGCCTGAACTTTAAACTATGGCACACTCGTCCATCTACTATTTCTCACAGGAATATATTATGCTCCGGGTTAAAATAAGCTGGTGTGTGACATAGTGAAGTGTACGTATAATAAGTTAATTAGCTTAAAATAAGCCTGGATTAGCTTTTGGTTTTACTCAGGACACGAACGGCGGCCTCCTGAGTGAAGGTCTTATGTTCTTGACCCTTTTTTTTTATTTATTTTTTATTTGCACAATTCAAACAATAACAATCACAACAGAGATAAATAAATATATCACAGCGCAGGAAGAGACAAAAAAGCCAACTGGGCTTATTTGAAGCCTCTACCTATATAATCTATTACAATTTCACAAAATGACAAACATCAAATGAAAAATGCATAAGATAGACAACAAAAGAAAGAAAGAAAAGAAAGAAAAATGATGTCATTATATTGAGTCTGCGTAGGTGTGTGTGTGTGTGTGAAAGTAAGCATGGCTTGCGTTTGTTCAGGGATATTGGAAATATACCTTTGTGGCATTTCCTAAGCAATGCTAATGCTACAAGTCCCCATGAGTGAAACCAGCTAAACATTTTGACACAACAGTTAAAACAAGAAAGACATGAACATTAATCCATATTAAAAAAAACTTCACCCACCCCGACATCCGACAAAGATACGGCATAGTTTGAAACTGAAGGCCAGAGGTCGAGCTGCTGCATGGACGACCTGGAGGTGAGAACAGACTCTGGGGGCGTCTGAGGTTGACAGAAAACACACGGGTTAAGTAAGAAGTGTTGCTGATTCTGCGAGGATTACACGTCGTTTACACTAACACGAGCATCCATCTGCAGTGTCAGCCCCGTGTGCGTGTGCGTGGAAGTGGGCCAACCGGCGAGCGGAGGCAACTCCTCCGTAATTGCCCGGCTGCAGGTATAAAGCTTGAAATTGCACTCGCAGCATCTCTGCCACTCAGAGAGATGGCAAAGCAAAGATAGCGGCGCCGCCATCTCGTCGATCACCCCCTCCAGTCAAACGTACACCCGGTATCTCTGAGGTCCCCAAAACAGATTTTTATTTTTTTTATTTTTAGGTCTCCTGTGACTTTGACAAGTCATTTCACACAAACCACAAATTTTGCCGAAAAAATGCTCGAAAGTTGTGAAAATCCTCCTCGGTGCGTCTCTTTGTTCTGCGAAAGTGACACGGCGCTCTGCTGTCCTCTCAGCCTTCAAGGTGAAACAGCCCTCCAACACAGAAAGAAAGGAAATATAATGGAGAGGAATAACTTGAGCATTGCCATGGAAACTAGCCTGAAGTTAGAAAAGAAGGGTTGAAGAATTACTGCATTTCCTTTCTTTTTTTTCCTCTAATCGTCACAGCCTTTTCACATTTTGCTGTATTTCAAAGTGTGTTGTTCTATGCCGATGTGTAACAAAGCCTTTGAGTGAAAATGTTGTATTGCTGACGAGGTGTGTGTGTGTGTGTGTGTTGGGGGGTTTGAGCGCTGCCGAGCTGAATACAGGGGGAATTGTTCCAATCCCAACATTCCCCTTGACTAATCCCCCTCCCCTCCTGAAATGCCTGATCCAACCCCTCCCCCCTCTGAGTCACTGATTCACCTCATCACCTGAACAACGAGCCGAGTCATGATTCTACGCTGATGATGTTGGCATATCTCTGGTCATGTTTTGCTGTTACCTTCTCCTGTTTCTCCCCCCGTAAAATGTGCCATGATCTAATCTCCCCCCTCCCTTCCTCTGCCATGTTTAACAAATGTTTCCTTGACTGTGACCTTAACACATTTACCAGACCTCAGAGAACAAACGTTTTTCTGAAAGTCAAATGTAGTGTATGAAGTGATATTCTGCCATGTTCTGTTAACAAACTCCCAATCTGTTTAACCCTTAACTCCAGCTGGGCTAGAAAGCATTTATCCTGATTGAATGTTTACCAATGATATTGTAATCCAGCCAGCAATCTGTATTTAATCCAGGGTGATCTTGTCACAAGTGGGCTTGAATCGGATAACCGAGGCTCGACAAACAAATTCCGGCTCATTAAGAGGATTATTTAATTGACACCTGTCGTGTGTCTGTTTTAGGAAGGATGTCATGTTTATGTGTGGTGTTTGGGAGGGAGGCGGGCCTCAGGTGAGGTGTGTAATGCAGTGTGCTGGAGTGTGTACTTAGAGACATTCAGCAGCTCCTGCAGCAGCTCCTGAGGGTTTTGCATACAGATTAAGCTAATTAGAAATGAGCCATAGAAAAACCACCATGCCCAAAGGGGGGGGGGGGGGGGGGAGTGGGATTGAGCCCATCCTTCATAAACACGCTGAATAACTCAAGTTTCTTAACATCATGATTATTATGATTATTCGCCCCCCTCACACACAAAAAAAAAAGAGGTAACTACGTTGGGGGCGGGTGTGGGGAGGGGTGAGTTGTTTATCACTATACGAGAACAATCTTACACAGCTTTCTTTTTGTAATTTTTTTTTTCATGCAAAAATCATGCGGCCAATTTGTTGATGTAAGTGACCTGAACCTCGTGGTTTTGCTATCTTATTCAACCAATCACAGCAGAAAAGCATCTGAAGCGTGAGCGTAGCCAGCGCAGGCCAGAAAGTCGTAGCAGTGAAGCGTAGGCTGTGTTACAATAGATGTTAAGCTGTTCAGTGTAATTTGTAGTCTACTTTTATCTTGTCTTAGCGATGTAGCATGTAGGTCTGTGCAGCTCAGGGAGACAGGTGAGCTCAGCTAGGACCAGGTGCAGACAGAGTATTGTCTTAGCTTGTATTCTATTCCAGTCCAGAGCTAGTCAGCATATTAACTTTTGAAATAGACCAGACTAACTAAACTTGTATAACTAACCTCATGTAAAGTTGTAGTGCTGTTCTAATACTGGTGTTGCTGTATTCATTTGAGCTGTTTTTCTTCTGTTCATCTGGAGGTGGTCTCTCTCTCCGGCGGCTCGCTAACACTCTGTTTTCCCCCGTTGTCTCTTTCTTGTCCTAGGAGGT
This sequence comes from Clinocottus analis, assembly GCF_023055335.1. Taxonomy (NCBI): domain Eukaryota; kingdom Metazoa; phylum Chordata; class Actinopteri; order Perciformes; family Cottidae; genus Clinocottus; species Clinocottus analis. The sequence continues at coordinate 12,190,544 of NW_027175943.1, read as the reverse complement.
GAATTAGTGTTGCCCATAATAACCGTGGACTCCCTAGACCCCCCGTCCATCGCCACCCACTACCCCGTAATCCCCCCGCCCCCCACCACCTACCGCCCCTTCCTGACCCTGCTCGAAACCACCAAAGAGTCCCTCCCCTTCCCAAACGGCCGGCCCCCCTGCCTCTTGGACCAGGAGGACTGCGAGGAGCCCATCGAGGTGTCGGCGTACGGCTCGGGGGAGATGACAGAGTCGGATGACGAGGACTATTACAAAAACTCCCACCTGGTCACCGACAGGACTGTCCTCCCTCCGCCCCCGGCTGTCGAGGGCAGCGTCCAGAACCCCCGAGACCGCCACTTCTCCCGCTCCCCGAACTCCCACCGCCCGCCCCTCTCCTCCACCCCCACGGCCAACCCCGACCAGCTCAGCCCGCGCCTCAAGCCGGCCGCCGCCGGCGGCAGCAGCAGTAGCGACAACAACAAAATCCCCGCGGGCAAAATGAACACCCGGGACCAGGTGCTGCTGCCACCGGCCCACCCGTCCTCCGACCCGGGCCACCGCAGAGTCCCGGGAATAACCTACCCTCCGAATTTCCCCCATGTTCCCACTCCAGACCCCACGTCTCCCGACCGAGGGCTCCCCGGCGCCGTGGAGGTGCAGCAGTCCAGCAGCACCACGGGGATGGTGGTCGGCATCGTGGCGGCCGCCGCCCTCTGCATCCTCATCCTGCTCTACGCCATGTACAAGTACCGCAACCGCGACGAGGGCTCCTACCAGGTGGACCAGAGCCGCAACTACATCAGCAACTCGGCCACGCAGAGCAACGGGGCCCTGGTGAAGGAGAAACAGCCCAGCACTGCCAAGACGGTCACCAAGAACAAGAAGAACAAAGACAAAGAGTACTACGTCTGAGGGAGCGCCGCCGCGACACACAGAGACAGAGAGATGCACTTAGAGAAGGAAAGAGACGAGAGAAAGAGGGAGCGAGAAAAGGGCAGTATATGGAAACGTAGCAGAGGGGTTTGCTCATTCAACACTTCAGTATTGTCAGGTGGCCCATTCATGTCAATTCCAATATGATCAGAAGCAGAGGAAGCAGGGGAGGCAAGGTGCCATCACGGTTCTGTTCACACCGCTTCAGCGTTGCTTTTCGATCCATTTGGCTTCTTATCCTCATCACCACGGTGTGGATTGAAGGCAGGGCTTCATTACACCTCAGATCTCAACACACACTGTGCCAACAACCGTGTTCCAAATGTCGATCCAACAAGTGATTTGTGCGTCCGCACGCGACGAGCCTATTCAATGTCGTGAGTACTGTAGGAAGAAGCGCCAGCGTCAGTATTTGTGTCACGGTCCGTACTCCATCCTTGAGGTGGGAAGGCCTTCGTCCTTTTGAGAAAGTATCAACGTTTTATTCGTCCACCTGTTTTGAATTTGGCGACTTCGACATCCCCTCTGTCAAATCGATATACTGCCGGCTCACAGAGACATCGTGTCAAACCCAGCTCTCCCTCCTCTGTGAGCGCTCGGGCGTCTCCGATCTTCTCGACCTCTTCGCCAGATCTCTCTCTCTCTTCCTCTCCGTTCGGCCCGTTGCACCCTGTCTCTCTCCTCTGTCCGGCGCGCGCCGCAGCCGACGCTACGTAAACTCTGCCGTGTTTCAAGCATGTAGTATTCATTTACGAAAAAGAGATACAAAACTTTTTCTTTCTGTGGAGTTCTGAGAAAAAAAAACCAATTTAAAAAAAAAAAAAAAAAACGACTAAAAAATGACGACGACGATTGATGATCATAACGACGTAGCAACGACGCGAGATACCAACACTCCAGCCCGATGGATGCTAACCTGTACGTTTGAAGCCGCCAAAAACTTGTTGAGGCCAAAAAAAAACTTTTTGGTCGTCCTTTTGTTCCAGCAGATCTGTGTCATGTGATTCTCGAAGCCCCGCCCCCGTCCTTTCCCCCCTCTCCTAGTGGGCCAGCAGAGAAACTGTGTCACGTCCTTACAGTACAGTTACTCATAACCGAAACACAGAAAAAACCTCCAGCAAACAAGATGAACTCTGTTCTATATAATTATAAATATATGTATAGACGTTGCAGAAAACCTACGGACCTAAAGCGTGAGCGAGGGGGAAAGCGAGAGCGCGCTGACGGCGAAGACTTTAGGATTTTTTGACGGTGACAACGCCCAGGACCCCGCCTCCTCAGACCCCGCCCCCCCCTCATGAACAGCACGGCTGACGTAGCCTCGCTGCAAGACTCAGTCACTTTGGTTTGCTCTTTTCTTTTCTTTCTTTTTTTGTTTTTTTCCTCTGAAGAAATGAGAGACATTATAGGGAAATTGTGAATAGATTCTTGCTGGAGTTCCACTGTGGAGAGCGATAGCTTGCGGCCGAAGATGCGACTGTCTTTCGCCCCCTCTCTCTCGCGCCTTGACTGGACTGACGGGCAGCCAGTGGGCAAAGCAAACTTTGTGTGCTCATCCCACGAATACGAGGTGAACGGCAGTTCGCTGGAAGATGTACAACAGAACTCTAGTATTCCAATTTTCTCAACTCTATTAAAAAAAAGAAAACTGTACCATGAAAAGAAAAGAAAAATCCTGAAAAAAGTTTGTGAAATGTCTAAATATTTGACTCTCATCCCCATTACTAAGAGAACTGTGTTTTCCCTCATCATCATTCCTGTTTGGAGAAAAGAAAAAATATTACGATCCTGGAAAATGGAAATTTTCGATGTGTTTTCTTTCGGTAATTGAGCAAATGTGATTTGGGTTATGAGCATTCTCCTTTTATTCCATCTGTCATCCTCCCATCTGTTTTTGTCCTTCATCTATTCCTTTTTCTCTGTCTGGCCGATTGTGCGTTCCCATACCTCGTGGAGAAAGCAGGCTCTATCCATTCTCCATGTTTTCTTTTTATCATTTGTTTTATATCTATTTCTGTCTATCTGGCTGGAGACAAGATGGCCGCCGTTTCATTTGACGGGCTCCATCGATTCAGTGCCCTGCCGCGTTCGTCTGGTTTCTCTCCTTCTCCATTCCAAGCATACTCCTCCCAGTATCTTCCTGTTCTTTCTAAATGTTATTGTAAAGTGTTCCAGTGAGATGACTCTAAATATGTGTACATTAACAGAGGGAATACACTTGGTTATATACTTCTTACTCCTTGTGTCGCGTGGTCTCTTTATCGTCTGCTTGTCTCTCATGCAGTCAAATACTCATGGAAGCCCTTGGTTGCACATCAGCATCACCTATAAAGCTGCTGATAGAAACATGTACTCGACACCTGGTGCTAAAATCCTTCATCAGGACATTTATTCGTTGCGAGGAAGGCGCAGAGAAGAATTACACAGCACGGCGCATCCTGGACCGTCCAAAGAACGAGCAGAGAATTGTTTCTTTGAATAAATGTCTGAGGATAAACACTCATCTTCGTCCCACATGACGTCTGTAGACGGGCTTGCATCGCCATGGTTGTGTGATAACAAAGGAACTGCATGTTCTTTCAGACGGAGACGGACAGATTCCTCAGTCTCATGACTATCAGGAGACGAGCCATGTTTGTGTTTGAACTCTTCGTCGCTAAAACTCAATGAGAAGTCACGGGCCTTCCTATAGTGCATATGATTAATACACATATTATATGATTGTGAATATAACAGTGAAATAGTAACTGATTAACCTCTTGTATCCCCAGCAAAACATAAACTTAATTATCACCGCAAGCACAAAGTTTATTAACTTCATTTAAAGTGCTGCAATACTGCAACCCTTGTGAGAATATACATATGGGTAAAACAAATAAAGTAATCGTTAAATTTAAGTACTTCCATAACTCCATGAACTCGCTGCAAAGTACCCCTTAAGAGAAAATAAGTTTTTCTTCCAACTTGTGCCCACTTGCAGAAAGCTGAGATCAGAGAAACAGACACATGGCCAACTGGTCTAGACAACATGGCCCTGTAGCTTTTCCAGTCTTCTGACCTCTTCAAGCGCTTTCACACTACTTGTCATCGTTCACACACTGATGGGAGGGGCTAAAGTTCCACCTGCTCATCAGGAGTACATACAAATACACCGTTAGCACAGCAGAGTCTTACCCAACATCGACATGGGCTAGCGGGGTCAGGGGTCGATCTTCTGATTGAAGGACCACCATCCTCTCCACTGAGCCAAAGTTGCCCACTGCATAAGACCCATAGCGCAATGACTCTACCCAATGAGTCTAATATTTATTAAAAACATATTGGGGTCATTTGCCCTCATTGGTTGGGTGGGAATCGTTCATTTGAGAGACCTGAAGCACTAACAGAGTAATCGCAAGGTGTTGAAAGTCCCCACGCTGCCTTCAAAGCCACTAGACTCCTTTCACAAAGACTCTTTTGTACCTCTTAGGACAGGGGAGGTGCTGGTCTTCCTCCATCACCATCAGGTCTTTTCTTTTTGTGGCTCCTATGAATCTGAACTCGCTAAATGAGCGAGGCGGCACATGGCTCAGCATTCATTATTGTGCAGATAACTTTTCCCAATTTTGCCCACGATGTCAGAATTTGAGAACACCTGCTGTATCCTGCCAACACCCTTTAACCGCCATTACCACGTCTAACAAGCTGGTGCATTCATTAGTGCTACGGCAAAGTGTTGGTATCGCTTACCCCGAGAGAGAGCGCTCATCCGCTACGTAGCGCGTCGACAGTGAAGAGCGAGCGAGACTGGGAATTGAAACAGAGACAAATAGTCAATCGTCAGGTCATGATGGTGACAAAAAATGTGTTTGTTCCCTGAATTCTAATCAAACTTGCTTTTCTTGACAGGATTGTGTAACCCTCCAGGGTGTTGCTCACCTTTTTATATCCGCGGTGTGGATGAGGAGTGATTAGGGGTGTTGTTCTGGAGGTGTTGCTTGGATGTGATCACACAAATATAATAGACACATCTAATTTCAATCCTCATGACGAATGCGTTCTTAACTCTAAATTCATAATACTTTGAGTTGTGTGTGAAACTGATTTTGATGAGATTTAATACGACTCTTTTTTCATCACTATTTAATATTGTTTGAATAGTATAATATATTTATAGGAATACTTTTTGGAACATTCTCAAGCAAAACTGTCATCAGCTACATTTGAGTCTTCGCACCGCTAAAGGAAAATACTTTTTACTCAGCGAAAGACAAACCATCACGAGCAGCCAATCACGGCGTGGATGTTAAATAACCATCAGAGAGCCGCCCCGAACCCAAAAGAGCAGCCACACAACTAAAGCACACGTCTGGACGTCTCTTCCATATGTATATATATATATATATATATATATGTATATATATATATATATATATGTATATATATATATATATATATGTATATATATATATATATATATATATATATATATATATATATATATATATATATATATATATATATATATTATATTTGGTACACACAAAAGGTAAATTATTATGCTCAAAAAATAAACTTGATAACCAAACAGAACATTTAACAGAAGGAAATACCAAAAATAATTTAAAAAAAAATAAAAATAAGAATCTTGTATTGATGCACTTTTTTTTGTTTTAAAATGTCAGATTTGCACAAACACCGAACATGAACATGAACAAATGAACACCACCGTGCAAAGTCATGGCCCGTGTGCTCGATGCCCGGTTATTCATTAAAGCAGCTGAGAACATTTCACTGTTCATTCACATATGACACGTTGGTGCGTCCATGACAAGTTTAAGCAAATTAAACAAAATACAATTATAAAAAAATCATCGTCATGAGACAACCAGCGTGTTTTTATCTACAGGGATTTTTCTTCTTTCTCTCTTTCTGAGTGGGAAACTTCTCAATAACCTTCTAGAGTCAGGGAAGTCCTTGAGAAGTTTGTATTGAGTGAGTCCACTAAGCCATCCTGAGTCATGGTGTTTGAGATCACACATGTTGTATTTGTGTGTGACATCTGATTGTCTAGAGTGAAAACACTCTGTACTCGTTGGACCATATAAAGCGCGGTGTGCGGCCATCTTTATTATAACGATCTGAACTCAGCCCCTGGATGACATCATCACTAAGCGACACTTCCTTGAACAGGAAGTCAAGATCATCCTTTGTTACTCCCACAGCGGGACATTTTCAGGATTACAGCAGCAAAGATATTGTTCTTATGAGGTAGGACATATTAAGGTTTACACTGCTCATACAATTGATATTGATACTGATATTGCACATGAATGAATACATGTGTGTATTCTCTTGATCCTCTCCTCGGTAGAGAAGCGCCTCTTCTAGATTCAGATGTGCAGAGACGCAGTGCACCGCCGCAAGCCTCCGACTCGCTGTTCTCATGGACGAGGGAGAGTTCAGAGCTCGGCCTTGTTCAACGCGCCGAACGCCTCCACCGCTGTTTGGAGTGCCGTGTCAGGGAACTGCACACTGTGTGGTGGGAGCAGCTCCAAATGCAGCGCCGGCTGTAAGAGAAGCACTTCTACGCACCGGGAAAGGTCACACGTGACAGTCAAAACAATGTCATCGGCTAAGAAAGCTATTCGGAGGGAAGTGGTTCTGAACACATGCTTGTTTTCCAAGTCAAGAAGGCACACATGACCACCAAGGTGTGGAAAGGTCAAATATATCCTGCCACAAGTTCAAGGTCGGAGAGGCCCAGTGGAAGCCCAAACTGTGCCCCCGTCAATTATCCTGGAATATCGCGGTTATTCTCTTCAAAGCCGAGATACAGGACGTGGGTGGATAGATAAGTTTGCATCTGCTGATGAATTGAATTAATAAATAACATAAGACTTGGTTGGGTGATTAAAATAAGCTTTGGCCCAATTTAAGGGTGCGGTTCATTTTCATTGGTTCTCTTAACCTTTTTTTTCTTTCTTTGTAAGACAGATGGACAGGGAGAAACCTTTAAATACCTAGAAACCAGTGGTAAGTTTGCCTGATAATACTTAAATACTTGTACCTATGTAAGATTTAGAATTACATGTCTTAGTGTATTTTTGCAATCTCTTCAAAGGTTGTTGAGACATTTCACTGAGAAGCAAAAATGTCAACCTCATTGCAAGAGAAAGTCAAGAGGATCCCCATCGCCTCTGGGTTTACTCCTCTGGACAGTGGACAAGATGCATTTCTGTGCATTTCCTGACAATAGCCACATATGTGAAAAGCCCGGCACACTATGCATTTGAGAACATTAATAATACTCCATCAGAAGAAAGAGTGCAAACTCAAAACAATGCCTGTCTCGCCTGACCTCTCACTACGGAGTCTGACTGATTGCATGGACGAACAATATGTTTGTCACGCTTCCTTTGCCCCGTTGTCATGTTGCCAAAGCGCTCCGTAATGCCTTGTTGAAATTATTTACGACCGACAGTCAACACGGAGCCAGAGCAGTTGTTTACATGTGACGGGTTAATGGGGCGTGCGGTGGAATGAATGCACTTCCATAGACCAATGACACAGCTGATTACAACCCCCCTTTCTTTAACAGGAAGCTAATGTACTTCACCTGTCCCCACTAAACATGTTGAACATTCAGAATAATCACTGCTGGAATCAAGAGGCAAAGATAGTGTGAGGAAAATACACAAGCATGACTAAAGAGAACGAGGAGGACTGAGACACGGCAGGATTGTGGAAAAGTGACCTTTGGTACTGCAGCAAATACGGTAGCGAAAAAGCAAAAGCACAAGAAAGTGGAGTTTAACATTGGTAGAGACAAATGGTGCGTGTTGCTCTAGAGTGCTGCTGTTTACTGCAGGTAATGAGGCAATTTTCACCTGTCAAGAGCTGTGAAGTGTCAATGGCAACACTCTTGTCAAAATAGACGGCACGCATATAAAATATCTTAAGTTAAAGTATCGATTCATGAAAAGTTTTTAGTGCATTATTTCCTCCTGGATTAGCTCGAGGGATGGCAATGTTGATCTGTCAGTTGGTTCTCCACCTTTTTACAGAAAAATCTCTACTTTATGTCCGTGAGATTCATAGTCCCAAGCGGATTCATTTTAATAATTTTAAGAACCCATGATTGTTTATAAACAGGCTGAATTAACATTGGATTGCCATGAAATGTGTACTATGACCTTTTATCTGGCCCCATCCAAATATGTTCTTTATATGGCTGAATACCGACACAACTACAGACATTCCCATCAGCCTTGGTTGTACTTTGCGGTACGTTGATGCTAATTAGCAAATGTTAGCATGGTAACACACTTAACCAAGATGTTGAACATGGTACACATGATTACCATTAATTATGAAAGGAGAAGAAAGTATCTTTTATTAATCCCCTTGGGGAAAATATTTGCATCACCGAGAGCAAGTTAGCATGTTAGAGCAAGTCCATGCCATGCCATGCTAGCCGCTAGCTAGCATGGCAGTCGACCACTTTTAGTGCAGGCTAGCAGTCCCATCATTCCAGTGATGTACACAAAGGTTTAAAACCATTTAGCAACACATCTCAGCGTAAATTAGTTTTATGGAGCACGCACATCATTCACCCGACCTTAATTCTTCTCTTTTCTTTTCACCACTTCTCGAACAAGACAGCAAAACTTTTCCGCTAATGAAACCACCATTTAAACGGGCCTTGGTCCCGGTGAGACAAGAAGTCCTCACATGGCCTCCCAGAGCTTATATTGCATTGATTAAACATGAATAAATAGATCTGATAGTATCTTCTTACAGGTATATCCTTTACAAAAGTAAAGAGAAGTTGCTGTTCAAAAGTAATTTGGTCATCTGGAATCAGAGCCTCCATTACACAGTACATAGCAGTGACAAGTTTATTTTCCGCAATTACCCGTCTGATGAAACCGCTTTGGAAAAAAACAATGCGGGGCAAAAATATTGGCCTGAAAAAAGAGAAATGCACATAAACATAAATATATCTATGGACTTGAGACGCATATGTTGCAATATCCATAATCCACATAAGCATAATAGCATGCTGAGATCAATAAGTCAGATCAATCAACTGTTAAGATTTCAAATTTTTAGACACATTTCTGTTTTGTGGCCTTTGAAAAGGTCCCGGTGACTGCGAGTTGATTGCTCCCTGTGAGAGGAGCTTTGGTCCAGCTGTGTGGACGGTGGCTAATGAACGCCGTTGCATGCTTTGCTGGAGAAAGCAAGAAGAAGAGTAGATAAGAGACTGAATATACGGCACAAAATAATATTGAATATCTTTCTTTGAGGACCATGGTGATGAACCAGTATTGTGTTAAACCATAATCTCATCTCCCAAGTCTACTACACACTATAACTAGGTTTCAATTCTTACAAAAACTAATCTTATGGAGTTGTAAAACAATACTATTTTTATTACTGATCATTTAATTCTTACATTTATTTAATTAAGAAATCCAACATATCATTTCCTAGCGAGCAAATTCCATAACTATCCATCACTCACCCGCCACTGTAAGAAGACTCGGACTCCTTCAGGCACACAGCAGTAATATTTAACAATCAAGTCAATCAGAGCGACTTCCTGCTGGGCCGGTACAAAGACAAATGTCACATCAAACGCTGAATTGACAGATTTTAGTTGAAACAAAGTCATTAGAGCGCCACGACTAAAACTTGAACAAATATTGAGACTGTTGTTTTATCATCTCTTGTGATAAATGAGAGTAATGCTTTAGTCGCGTGTTGTTCCTCTGTGATCAAAAAAAAGCAGCGACTCAAAACCTTATGAAGTGCCCTCTTTGTCGGGATTGGCTCAGCACGCCGAGAACTTCAAATCAAAATCAAATCAAACGCTGGCTGTTAGTAAATGTGGAAGCAGGAGACGAAGGTAACGGAGGAGAGAAGAACTCCATCTTGTGTGGAGTTTCCTCCGTATTTCATCATGCAATCTTTTCTCCTGCTGGGAGCTGTACCCCATGGCCACTTTCCCCGTTTACTCACCAATCTGTAAAATATGATGCATGGCGTGGCTCACACTACGACCAAACATCAGAAATATTCCCGGACTAAACTGGTAGCCCCCCTCAGATGTGCTGTAAACATGCCCGAGAACTCGGCTTTCACAAATAATACAACATCTCTGGTGCCGATGGACGATCGGCACCGACGCCGTCTCAGCATCCTCACAAATAATCAGTGCTGTGCATCCAGTGTGCGTCCGTGCACGCGCGTGTGCACGGGAGTATCAGAGAAGGACATGCAGCTTCAGACTGTTTGTTTATTTGCCTCTGAGTAAAAGCTCAAATGGGATGTGAGTTGTGTTCAGATGCGTGTTTATGGTGGATGGTCTCCCGCGGGGAAAGCTGTCCCAAAAGACATCCGCACATTCTGTCAAAAAGCTTAGTGCATGTTAGAGCAAGTCCACAGACACCTGCAGAACTGCAGCAAACATTTTCCTGCAGTTCAAAGACTGCAACCCTTGAAAAGAAGGAGAATTCTCGGTGGAACGATATTAAAAGGTATCCTGTGGATTGTCTGACCCCTATGTAGCAATGTTTTGCTGCTCCGCGTCTTGTGATGTACGAGCATGCACCCTGGATCATGAGAGCCGTGAACACAATCCAGCTATTTCATGCTGTTTTCCCTGAGAGACAGCTTGTTGCGTCAAAGCGGTAAAAAAAACTCAGCAACGTGGCAGCAAAAGGGCCGGGAATGAGACAACCGCTGGCTAGCATGGCGCTATAGAACATGTTTTACTAACATTAGCCACACAAGCTAACGGTCCATGTTTATCCAGAAGCAGGTTGTTCGTACGCAACAACAAAAAGACATTCAAAGTGCAGTAATAGAAAACAGAAGAGCAACAAATGTCACGTTTAAAGCTGGGATGACATTTCCAAGCTATTCTATTTGGGGCTACGTAGCAGCGGTTTGCTAGCTGGCTAACCAATTAGCCATTTTTGCATTTGGTTAAGATTTGTTGTGGGAACATCCAGCTGACATTGTCTACACACAACACCTGTGTTGCTACATTGTTATCATTACATGTAAACTATTAACACTCAGCAGCGAAGAGAAGAGAGAAAACCACAAATTTTATTTTTTTTGCTGCTTCAAAATAAAAGCTTTTGAATAGAAAAATAACGGATGACATTTATTGGGAAAAGGAGCCGAGTTTTGTTCGCGACTCCTCTCCAATAAAGCAAAAATAATGGGGGACTTTTATTGTGAAGAATTTATAAGACATGAATGTGTTTATCCACTTTTTTACAGTCGCTCCTTTGACCAGAAAATAGATCCAATCACTCGATCAGCCGGGTCACATTGAAGCGTGGTCACATGTATGTATGCGCAGATGAGGTCGGATGTGGCGCATCATAAAGATCATAAAGATCATAAATGCTTAAATTAGCGAGCTAATCAGATTGTGCAGTGATACCATTCAAAGTATCTGCCCGTTACAAGCTCAGAACTCCAGTTTCTCTCTGTATTGTCTTGTATTTATCTGCATAGATTTTATTTTCTTATCTCATATGATATTGCAAGTGATTTCCCCAAACATCTGCCGAATTTGCATTTCCTTCCTCCGTGCGCCACAAAGTTGCTCATCCATCACGGGGTGTGTGTTGAGTTGAGTAAATTTCTACATGTGAGAGTGCATCTCTCCTCGGCAGTCCTCCAAACATAAGCAGCCTCTCTGGTGTGAATCCCAACACTCCCCTATCGTCAGCAGCTCCCTGGGGGTGAGCGTCTGATCAGCACTCCCACTGATCTAGGATTTGGCCCACCAGCGGGGGTCTCTCTTTGGTGCTACAACCAGGCAAAACCCCCTCCCAAACTGTATTTACATCACTATGTCTATCACTGTCATTCTCCCTCCCTCCCTCCTTCCCTCTCTTACTCTCTCCTCGCAAAATGCGTCACAGTGTTTGGACTAATTGACAGCACCTCTTGGGCATGACACAAATAGAGCCTTCATTTACAAGTCAAATGTATATAAGGAGCGCTGCGTAAATGAAGGGGAGCCAGGCAGAGCTGCGGATGCAGCAGGAGTGAGTGAAATAACTGGATACAAGATGGTGAGCGAGGGATTAAAATGGGGCATCGACGGCGCTCCTGATGAGTACAGGCAGCCATACGGAACCTTTTAGCAGGCGACGTCATCATACGTGTTCCCAGCATCAAAATGTCTGCTTGTTGCATGTTGGGGTGTCAGAATTGAATCCTGTTGAAGTTGAGTTAATGACAGCATCAGTTTAACAAGTGGCCGTGTAAACTGGTGACTTTCATACACAGGCGAGTATGTATTTACAAATCGATTGGAGGCTTTCAAGAAGGACACGTTTCACACTTTATAAATGAGACCAAATAAGTGAACGGACTCATCCTCATTTCTACAACAAACAGAACGTACTTCAGTATTTGATACCAGAGTCCATGTCAGAAGTAAATGACGCGTTTTGTTTGTATTTTCAACAGCTGGCGTCAAAATGACAAAACTAGTTATCGCGGTCACTCGTTAAGGAGAAACAGTGACGGCGAGCTATTAAACACGCTGGCTGCTCAGTGGACTCATCAAACCCTGGACCCTCGTGTTATAGTGTGTTTGGCATTCTGAACATGACCACAGACAACGCAGTGACTTGTAGCTCCTAATTTCTCTCTTGTGTGTGTGTCTGTGTGTGTGTGTGTGTGAGTGAGAAAGTGTCTGTCACTGCGGAGAGGGAAGCAGACTGCTGGGCAGAGCAGAAGATGATGGATGAACAGGTAGCTGCCCTCTAAACCTCCGCTGCTGGAATGAAGCCATACAAACACACCACACTCACCTATCAATCTGGCTGTCAGCGGATTACACCGTGTGACACAAAACACAGCACACACACACCCACAAAGTGTATGTGTGTGTGTGTGTGTGTGTGTGTGTGAGAGGGAGAGAAAGAGGAAGAGGGTGAAACAGATGACGGGGAGGGAGGAGACAAACGTGTAGCGAGATTGCAATATCACTCAGCTTCTGAGAGGGCTTGTGTGTGTGTGTGTGAGTGTGTGTGTGTGTGTGTGCACCCCTCCCTTCCTATTTTTGCCCAGTTGCCAGGGAAACCATCGCCCCTATGCTTGTGTGTGCGTGTGTGTGTTTGTAAAGTCAACGACGAGGCTCACATGTCCACCTCTCAAAGCAAAGCAAAGATGCCCCCTCCCCTCCCCCTAAAAAAATAAAAATACACTCCACCCATAATCCCCCGCTCTTAGATAATCATTCACAGTTTGAGATTATTCATGGCCTCGGTTATGTGCAACAAATTAAGGACACATAGAATGACTAGGTGCTCATTAAGGCTTATTCCAGATCGGCTCCATTAGAGAGCGCTCTAATTAAACTGCCGTGGCATTGAAGCAGCATCCGGCTGACCTCCCCGCCTCCCAAGACACTTCAGCTCCATCACGCAACCAGGATCCACTCATTACCAGCCTGCACTTTCTCTGGGCTAATGAGTGAGTGAGTGAGGGTGTGTGTGTGTGTGTGCGCGTGTGCGTCCGTGTGTCAACGGACGAGCAGCTTTTTGGGAAGTCATTCAGCTTCGTACCGCAGACCTGCCCTTCTGAAAACGACTCATTTTCTCATTGAGGAAATGTTCTATCGTGATCAATGTTTCAATCGTTCAGCTTTAAATCCATGTGTCATTTAGATGTAGATGATTGTGTGCACATATGCGTTATAAAAATAAAAAAAAATGAAATAAATATACACACGATAGCTGGAGCACCAGACTCTGCCCTTCACATGCATGTGTGAAATCCTGCAGGTGTGTCATCATGTCATCATATTGTATTCACACACATGACGGATATGCACAGTGATGCATTGCTGTGTGTTTACAGACAGCATATGTCTTATCTTGCCCCTGTCAGCGTGGACACGTGTGTGTGTGTGTGTGTGTGTGTGTGTGTGTGTGACAGTACACGGGTGTGAGAACACAGCTGCAGCCATGTGTGTTTTTTCCTGTTTCCGTCAGTCTGTGTGACACACACACACACACACACATGACTGGAGATGGACGTAATGGCTTCAGCTAGCATTTCTATATTTCTTTACTTCATGAGTGAATCAAATGAAAATGCGTCCAGGAGGGAATGAGGGAAATCAGAAGCTGAGTGGGCCTGGATGTGGCTACTCTCTGCCATGCCATATTGAATTACACCATTGAAATGGGAAATATCAGCGCCGCTCTGCTTTCACGGTGTGGGGTTGTTTATCACAGCGTTTTTCACACACACACGCACACACACACACACACACACACAAGAAGGGCTTTCAGTTGCCAATTAATCGTCGTTGTAATAGTTGCAATTTATTTATTGAATTGTGTTTTGTTTCTCAATGTGTTTGGCTTTGCACCTGGACCCAAAGCTACGTTGTTAATTTGTCTGCTCATCGAAATGATGCGACGGCAAAGGGGTGTCAATTAATCCCAGAGTAGTTCACTGAGACAATGTGTCACCTCTCGCTCCGCTGCACATAGATTTAGTGCTCGAGTCGGCCGGCCTGATGCAACCAGCACCAAGACAGTCGATGAATGTGGAGGCAGCTTGATTTTATTTTTTAAATCTTTTAAAAAACAATCCCCCCCTATGGGGCGGAAGACTTAGCGATTGTTATATAAAACTATAAATCATAGCTTGCTTAAGGAAAAAAAGCCCAAATTGATGTATTTCGATGTATTAAACATGCATTGACGTGAAATATATAGTTTGGTACATGAGAAAATTGTAATGTCTCATATGTGCAGAAATGCTCCAATGCAAATTTTGTCCTCGCCTGAATGTTCTCTGAACTAAACCCTCTTTAACTTTGTTCTGCTTCACTTTATCAAAGTCAACCTTTGCAGAGTGAGTGTTCACATTTTGTGTCGTGGTTTGGGTCAGAGTTGGACCTTACAGCTGCATCATTTCACAGAAATAATCCTCCCGAAAGTGATTTCTTTCCAGGCGGACCTGAAACCTTTTCATTTTTTACTGTGTCATCTTTATTCTTCATTCATTTACATTTTTCACCTAGTAACATATATGCTGATATGTACATTTCTGAACACAATCTCACATGTGTGCCTTTTGTTACAACACCAATATTATTCAAATAGCCCTAGTGGCTGCAGAGATACACCCTTTTTAGTTTGGGTATGCACATTTTGAGGAAAGGGCCTAGAAATATGAGATGCACACAGTGGACTGGGGCCACAGAGGCTCTTTCACTTTACCCGGCAAAGAAAGCCCAACGTCCACGTGGCCTCCTCGAGAAGCCAGCGGGATCTTTCTCTTGGAGTCTGGATTATTGCAGAAGATACACTTTAGCGATGACATTGAGTCGTCTCGTTCAGTCATTTGTGTGCAGCCGTCTTTTTTTAAAAGTCAAATCCACGAGTGTTGTATTCACTGATTTACATTATATATTATATCAAAACTTTAAAGTCTCTTTTTAAATCCAGGAAAAGTGAAATCAGAGATGTGTTGGCCACATTATGGATGATATAAAGTAATTACTGAAAACATGTGAAAAGTGGGTGAACTCAATCGTACTGAATTATAAGTCATGAAATGTTTTTGACCATTTTTTGGGGGAGCTAAAGTCGTGGCTCAATGAGCACTGGAGCCATCCTTAGCATAACCCCTCCCCAACACTACACAACTATTTGAGTGGTAGCATCAGTGGTTCTGCTGTATTTACCAGTAGCCAACTAGCTAGCTAGCTTTGCCGAACTGAAACTCCCTGCAAATGCATATTCTTTGAATGCCAGATTAATAAAAATAAAACCATGGGTAATTTATTTAAATTACCCAACAATTATGACATGAAGTAGAGATGGATTACATTTTTACACAACAAGACGTAAACAACCAGACAGTTCCAACATCTTTCTTGGGAGACAAGTTCAGGGATACTCTGCTCCGCTGATATCTGGTGACATCGTCAGTCTTACGTGCTCAGCAACGAGTGTTAATTGCCTGGTGTGATTTGTCCTATGATCACGCTTTACCCAAATAGCTTGATAGCTTGCGAAAAAGCTTTTTTTCCCCGACAGGCGAGTTGAAATTTCCCAACTCTGGCGAAAATAATCGCGTGGCAGCGTTGCGATCTTCTGCTCGTCACCGCCGTCTTGCCGTCTTGCCGTCGTTGAATCAAACTGTCGCTCGTCCACCTGAAGTAGCGCCGGGAGCGGCCGTCATTCAGGCGCTTTCGTGGGACAACTGTATTTACGTAGATAAGCCACGCCCCCTTTCAGGCGCGAGTACCATTCGCGCCGCATTTGGTGTGAACACACTTTTATCGTCGTGCGAAAATTCGCGCCGCGTTTGGTGTGAACATTCGAACAACACGATGAGATTTCAAACTGTTTTATGGAAATGATCTCATTAGAAAAGCCGGATGAAAGCGGCAACTTCTGCACAACGTTCGGCAGAGCTGTCAGACGCACCGCTGCAGCTGTAAAGGAGACTCTGCCATAAATCAAGAGGCCCGGTATCGGCACCGCTCTGTCATCATCTTGCTTTACATCAAAAGCAGCAAAGGTGGCCTCACTAGAGACAGAAGAAACTGCTCACCTGCACCTTCGATTCTGTCGTTTACGCCCTGACGTTGGAACGTTCCTTCAACCTCCTTCAAGTTATTGGCACATTTGTAACCGTGGCTTTAAATTCAATTGATTGTGGAGTCCAATGATTATGCAAAATGATAACCTTCCACTATCATACTATGACTTTCCATTATAAAATCAAATATCACTTATGTAAAGGCCACAATCAAGTCTTTATCCGAGCTGCTTTCTTTTTTCACTGACACTCTGGGTTCAGATCCCTCTAATCGTTCAATTAAGTGTCAGGATTTCAGCTTGGTTTTTAAAGTCAATGGAAAAAAAGCATATTGGTTTGGGTAATATATTTTGAAATGTTATGCGACGACTTGGTTCCATGTCCATTAAACAGATGGAGCCAGTACACAAATTAAAATCTGCAAAATATGTTTTATCTGGAACACATTCCATCCCAATTGTTGGTACTTGTGTACTGAGCTGTGAAGACATTTCAGTCCCACCAAAGAGGAATTATGGGAAATAAAGGGTTTTCCTTTTTTTTATTGAGATATACTTTAGAATAGCTTCGCCAAGATTACAGCTCAGCAGATGGAAATCTGTTAATCCACATCCCTGCATTGACTGAACTCTGCATTGTGACAGGGCATTTTGTTAAAGTGCACGAACAGTAAAGAATTACAATTACAACTGTCACTCTGAGAAAGTTCTTACCGAACACTTCTTAGCATCTCACCTTGTTCACATCTAGTCATATGTAAATTGTAACTGGGCATGAAATAGTCATTCTTAATGTGTAAAAAAAGGAAAGAAAACCTCACAAGAAGCCTCTGATGTTAGTTTTCTACACTCGCTTTGGTCCAACCGGAGTACAATGATGTATCCTTACTTTTAGTATCATTATTATTAAAACACTAAACAACAGCATGACTGCTAAAGATGTTGTCTTTCATGTTGCACCTGGCTGTCACGTAGCGGCCTCCTGGGATCTCATTTACTCCACATTTGATCCTCACCTCCAAATGTAAACACAAGACTCACATGCTACACAACACGTGAGGGTGCGAAGGCTGCTGCATTGCAATCAGCCCGGTTTCATGATCAATAACTCTCAAATCGAGTGACCAGAATATATATATATATATATATATATATATATATATATATATATATATATATATATATATATACTCGTCAACCTGCTACAAAGCTATCGCCTACTTAATAGCACAAACGTGATGAAACGTGATTAAAATCATTTTCTTTTCAGTCACTGTTTTCACAGGATCCGTTGATGGGTTTCTAATAATATCTCTCACATAGTGACATACATCAGATCAGATTATGTCTAATTATGATGCCCCATTACAGGCAACAGTCACATTCTCAAAGAGCTCCATGATGAAACAACACACAATGACACAAGCATCCTCAGTGAGACGCCCGGCCGTTACCTTTTCCTTTCCAGAAATTCTGCAAAGTAAAGCATATGAATTCCAGTGACCTTGACCTTTGACCTTATACCACCACTTTTGTCAGCTCATTATTGGGCGCAAGTGAACATTCGTGACAAATTTGAACAAAAATTCCTCCAGATGCAAATGGGATAAAAACACTTCTGCCAGCGGTCGTTTTATCTGTTTCGCTTCCGCGTCTTAAGGCTGCTTTCACTGACACTCGGGTCTTCCAGCTCCGGCGTTTCATTTGCGCTCGCCAAAGTGTCGCTGGCTTTGTAGGCCAATCGCCTTATCGCGCTAACCTCAGCACATGTTTGCTAACGTGGTTTACGGCTGAAGGTTTCCAGGTGGAACTTGCTCTTTGGTTCTGCGTTACTTGGCCCGTGTGAGGTTTCGGCTTTCCAGTGCGCTTCTTCATGTATGCCAACAGTGACTATAAATAGTGAATTTGTGTCGCAATATATAACACAGGTGTTTCAGTCACTGTATTTTTACGCAGAGATGCTGGCCCTGGTGCAGCTTTTCCAAAACGACAAGTGCGTGTACTGATTGTAGCCGGCTTGCCAAATGCAAGCTGGGATATGATCCAGCTCCCTGAAGCAGTGAGCAGGGGTAAGCAGGCATGGACAATTGATGAATGATACTCATAGAAGTGATAAATCCAACACTCCTATGATTACAAGTAATTATAGGTTTTTGATCATAATACTGGTGAGATCGGACAGTACTGGCTGCAGAGGAAGGGACCGAGCTTTTGTAAGCTAAAGTGACGCTAAAGGGATTATAAACGGAGAGGAGCAGGTACTGCAAAGAGCGGAGACGGAGGTAAAGAACAGCAGCACACAATAAGCACAGAGGCGGGTCAGCTATGAGGTCTATATACAGGCAACAATTCAACCATTTATTATCTCCTAAGCGGGATGAATGGACTTCCCGGATTTCATTTGGATAAGAAATGAGGCACAAAGAAAAACGATCCGTCATCATTTCCCCTTGCTCAGGACAGGCTATGAATGGCTCTTAAGAAGACCATTTATTAAGGCTCACGCTGTACTATATACCCCTGGTTCCTCTTAAAATGCTCAATTGCACCACTGCTGGTCATGAATCACAACATGGACTCTCAAATCCCCAGGGACAGAGTCTCAGGGAGAATAAATAAACTGCACCATCAGCCCGCTGCAGCAGTACAGCTTACTGGAGAGGATGACATCATAGTCTTCATTTTCACACTTAGTTTTGTTCTCTTGGGTGTTGAAATAAATCATTTATTCGTTTTTTCATCATTTCCTTCTAGAACCATCTGTCTTTAGTGCTCTTTAATTTCATAACCACTCGGTGTGTTTATTCCACTCACTCTGAAGCCTCAAATTAAAGCCCAACGTCATGATCGACCTATTTCAGATGATCACAGACAGCGTTGCAAGAGTATTGCAGGATAGAAAAGATAAATCCTCAGGATGTATCTTGGTCATGATTAAAGCAAAAAGGGGTTAGTTGATTAGTCAAGGAAACTTTCATTGATTGACACCAGTTTTGATGATCAATGAATTGTGTAAATCGTTATCGAAAAGTCAAAAATGAGTCAGAATATGTTGGCTGAGCATGAAAAATGAATAAAATCAGGCAACGTAGTTGTTAATGGTGTTAGCATTTCTATGGTATAGTGAAAGTGTTTCCTTTCTAGATCTTCATCCATCATTTGAGACTGTTATATCTACATTTTCCCACAGGCTATTTTTGGCATCTTGTATACATAAGGCATTGATGAACTTGTACATCGCAAATGATTCTCAGTAAAGATTTCTATCAGTGATTTTAATGGGAAAAGAGCTTTAACTACTAAATTATTATTTCAAAAAGAGAACACAAATGAACAGGAGCAAGAAAACCCATAGAAGTCCACGACATTGTATTTAACTGACTATACAGTACAAAAACAGCACGCTGTGTTTACTTTTTAACGATGTGACAGTGAATAAAGACCTACCTGGCTTTACAGGAACAGCGCTGTTCCTTAAATCCATCGTCTTCACCACATGATGTGGTGGTTCACTTTGGCTCTGTGATCTTTAGCTTTCAGCTTCCATCTTTATCTTTTTTTTATCGGTTTTCTCTGCTGAATCACTTTGACGTGATGGATAAAGCTTTCAAACGCATACCGTAGACCCTGAGACCCTTCTGTCAGCTTCTCTATGACAAGATGTTTCTCTTTTTCCCCAAAAAATTAGATTACATGTATTCAGGGAGTGCAGTTAGTGACAGTGTGGGCTCTACGGTAGCCCTGACAGTTTGACAGAGTCGCATCAGAGGGGGCGGGGCTTAGCAAAAGGTCAATTACGGTAGAAAAATCTTTTCCTGAGAATTGTGCTGCTGCAGTTGTTGAATTGTCTGAAGGCAAGCACATGTTGAAAAATGCATTGTGTGTTAAACTCACATCCATTAGTAAATTAACTTAAATATCTGATGTACCAAAATGGATCCACTACACAGTAATTAGACCAAACGCTGCCCAGTGCGGTACAGTCATTTGTATGCGTCATCCTATAAAGATACATTAGAGCTACTCGTGTCTTCCACAGCCGGCAGCCTGCTGACATACAGTATTCAATAAGTCCCCCCGTCGCCCCCCTCACTGCTGGGGACTTCTCAAGCTAAATTAACAGCAAATAGCTGCTGTCTCGGACCGTTTTTGTCACAACAATGAAGCATGTAATTGTTTTGTACACATGCACGAAGGCCAACCGCAATATTTACCCCGCAAACACTTCTCCCTCGCAAGTCTTTCATGCATGCAGGCACATTTATTCAGGGCTCTCTTATCGGGTGCCACAAAACAGGCAGGGTTTTGTGGCGGCGTTGTGCTGTGTAATTGTTTGTGCACTACTGGCGTGCACTCCACAGTCCTATCTCGGACATGCTCCCGTTGATGCGGCTTAGTTGTGAAGTCGACCGAGAGGATGATGATTTTCTTTTTTTCTCTCCGTGGAACGATATAGGCTCAAGAGAAGTGGGGCAATTTGACACGGGGACAGGTGAAGCATGTAGACATGAATTGATCAGCAAGAGGCAAAATCACCACCTCAGAATGTCTGAAGTAGACACATACTGGCCTTCATCAAAGCCGTAAGAATAGTGCAAATCATGTGGAGTAAAATGCCTTCTTTCTTCTCGCCTTCATACCCCGTTATGATAAGGAGCGAGGACAGAGGACTCTGTAATATTTGAATTCTGCATACATTTCCATAAAAGACACATTTTTCTGTAATTTCCATGATCTCAATCTGTCAGTCAGCCCTCAGTTATGTGCAGCTCTGTGCGCCGGGAGGACCCGGTCTCTCTAAAAACATTGTCAGTCAGCCCTGCAGTGCAAAGCGTTTTCTCACAGCAGCTCATCAAAGGGCCTCCCGATGAGTGAGGGAGAGCCAACGCATGCCCGACCTCTGACCCGATGCTCCGTTGATGTACAGTTCAGCCGGTGCAGGGTGGGAAAACCACAGCGGCAAAATGGCACAGACTACAGTGATAATTAATAGAGTAGATTAGTGCACAAAGTCTCCCGCTGTGCACTTACACATTGCCCTCTGGTGGTTACATCTGCACAAACACAACTGAATGATATCTTTATCAGCCTAATGAATGCACGTTGGGAGAGATTTGTCTTTTTACAATCAGAGCACAGCGAAATGTGTTTTTATTTTAGTGACAACATTTAAATGAACACAGATTTATGGAGTCTAACAGACAACACATTCATCACTTGGCTGAGTGACTTACATTTGGTCTTTCCTGAGTTCAGTAAAGATATTGCTGGAAAGGGAGCGCTGTTCTCCTCGGTTTGAGATGTCTTGTTTTATTATTGCACTGGGGACAATTTTTTATATCCGTTTCGACCTCACTCTGACCGTCACTCCAGTCTTAATCGGATGATAGTCTTCGTTCCACTCTCCAGACCCAATGTATACAAAGACATGCCCTTGACCCCAGGAGGCGGAGCTTCATGCATTAGAAAAGCGGGGTCAACTTTCGGCTCGAACTCTTTCCATTCCTCGCCTCAGGGGACAGGTGCAGGTAGGAAACTCTTCTCCTCTTGGTGTTGAGTACATTGCCTCCTGGTCAGCAGGTTTCTTTATTCGTTTTTAGCTGCTAGTTTTGCTAGCATGCTAACTGGCTCCCTAGTATTTATGTAAATTTCAGCTTCTTTTAGGTTATCCACTAGTGATGAAACATATTTAAATGTACTTCCATTGCAAAGTTGGAAAGTGTTGTGCCCTATCACAGTTTGCAGTTGGTGGGGTTTAGTGTTGTGCAGGCTCGGCACGTTCGCATACCGGTGAGGGACAATTTATTTGTGTGGGCTTGATTTCCCTTAACTGTTGTTCACGGTCAGTGGGGTTGTGTTGTGGCCTTATCCTTACCCCCACCCCTCCCCACGATGGACATTGAGAATGCCCCTTGTGCTCGGGGATTGCTTATCTGAGGGAGGACGTGGACGATCCTCGCAATGCTGCTAGCGATCTGTCTCGGGGGGAGCGACTCCAGAGAGGCATAAGCGGCTCTCGCAAGCGCTTGTGTGACCGTCCGTCGCCATGATGCTTAAAGCTGCTGACCGCCCAACTCCTGCTCCATCAGCGAAAAGTTGCAGCTCAGGCAACCGACATCAGATTCTCACCGCTCTTCAGAGTTCATCCTAGAGAGGATGGACAGATTTGAGGCTTGTCCTTCCTCCTAATTGTCATCCTTAACCTCTGGCCTGGAATGTATTTCTTCGCCAGGGCCCTAAGGCCATGATGTCCTGTCTCTTTTTCGCTCTCCACTTTCTGTTTGATGGTGTTCATCAATCAGGAGAGGGAAGCCGCTGGGGGATCCTCACTCAGATACTGAAGAAGTGGATGAGGAATCAAAAAGGGTGGGGAGTGTTCGGCAAATCTTTTCAGTACTCAAGTACTTAGTGTAGCCTACCACGCCAGTCCGTTCGGGAGGTGTCTTGGACTAATTCCCAACTTTGCATTCCAGGGGCAGTTGTGCTTCAAAGCTGAGGACAGCGAGGAATAAAAACATGTCAAAAGCCTCGATTCAATGCAGGCTGCGGATCGTTGGCTCATGCCCGTTATCAAGTGGGAGCTGGACCAATAACAGACTAGTACGAAACCAGTGGACGAGGCCATAGCATCATGGAAAGCCCATGTGTCTGCCTATCCAGGATTCCAAGGCTCTTATTGATTGCGCTTTGTCAGCTTATTCGCAACTGACTTGTGATGGAGGCGGCTGTCGTCACTTGTGAGTCACAAGTGTGGCATGTCTTTCATCCAGGTTCTAAAGATGTGCTGGATCGCTCTATGACAATGAAGAAAAACTGTCCAACTGTCTTGCAGCAAGTCAGCGAGGCCTTCAGACAGAAATGTAGAGCACCTCAAAAACTACAGATGCGCTGCGTTCGAGTGTAACTCGTACTCGGCCACTAAGGAAGTCTCCTTCTTTGCATTTTGTCTGCTACGGGAAGGCAAAACAGGGGTTACTACTGCTTTCTAAACAGCGTTCGTCCTATTGGGCCGTTGGTGTCGTTTCCCATGCTTAAGCAGAACAGGGGTTCTCAGCTCCTACAGGGATACGAGCCCACTTAACCAGAAGTGTATACTTCACGGGCAGCGAGGAAGGGAGTTCCTTTGGGAGGCATTTGTGCCGCAGCATCGTAGGCTACACCAGTTACACGTGCAAGATTTTAGAGAGTTGATGTGACATGTTCTACACCAGTGAGCACCGGTCTGGTGCATGTTGCCCAGCACAGTTCAGAC
This sequence comes from Clinocottus analis, assembly GCF_023055335.1. Lineage (NCBI taxonomy): Eukaryota > Metazoa > Chordata > Actinopteri > Perciformes > Cottidae > Clinocottus > Clinocottus analis. Next base: position 12,166,790 of record NW_027175943.1, on the reverse strand, counting down.
AATTACACTTATCTGCTTCTTACAACAGACCTGGTGGGATACATGTCTGAGAAATACATTGTCTTGCATATTTAAGAGGTAATACTAAGTTGAGTACCTCTGACAGCAATTAGTATTATATTAAAGCATATATCATATATATATATATTTTTTTTAAAGGGAGACTTTTACTGTGAAGTATTGGACATAAAAAAACATTGCTGTTTAAAGCTCTTGCTGAAATGGCTCTTTCGACCCCCTATGGAGTGAAGAGCTTCTCAGTTGGATGGATGTTAATTTTGCCATTTTTGGACTAGAAAAGTGGCATTTGAGAAACTATTTCTCATATGGCTTTATATTTAACATAGGCCTGCTGATGTGATAACGAGTTTGTGACCTCCTGAGTATCGCACGCATGAAATGCTTTTCTGAGGTTTTACTGAATAAATGTAAGCGCAGATAGACTTGAGAAATAAAAGTGACACCTCAAATATATAAATACAAAGTATGAAAGGTCACTTTTATTAATGTCTTTTCAGAGCATTTCACATCAGTCGAGGCTCCCAGAGCCTCATATTTTTAGCAGCCTTGTAATTTCAGAAAATAACACCAAGTTCACTTACAATATTTTGTCTCATATTAGAATATCGATGTAATATTGATATATTGCCCAGCCTTGCACCTAACAAACCCTCCTCTCACAAACATATACATAACAATAAGGTGTCTGAGAGCACGTGCCCCTTAAATATTTCACATGTCTTTTATTTGACATCAACATACATACATCAAGTTATATATGGGCAAAATGCTAAATATTGATTGCTTCCAGCTACTCTACTGTTAAGATTTTGGACTGATTCGCACTATGTTCTCACTAATTCGACACGTGATTATGGGGTAGTTATGAACATGCTATCCACTAATGGTGCAATGTAATTAAGTACATTTACTCAAGTACTGTACTTAAGTACAAATGTGGTCTTTTCAACTTCTACTCGGGCACATCTGAGGTGCACATTTCTCTTTTTGGCTATCATGTTGATGCGTGGGAAATGTTTGTGGTGCATATTGTTCATACATCTGACCCCAGATGTTCTCTCTCTCTCTCTCTCTCTCTCTCTCTCTCTCTCTCTCTCTCTCTCTCTCTCTCTCTCTCTCTCTCTATCGGCCTGCTGAGATACCGGCCACACTTCACCTGGACTCTCTCTCTCCCCTCTCATCTCGCCTGTCAGTCAAATGAATAACAGAGAATGGAGAATCGGCAGCGTCAGCGAGGACGTGATGGAGAAACTCTCTGCAACGCCTGACCCTCCTCTACCCTGGCGCAAGTCTCCAAGGCTCCTGTTGCCATGGACACTGTGGATGAAAGTCTATAAAGCGCAGCGGTGTGGCTCTGCAGTGCCGTCACACTGAGCACTTAGTGCTTTGTTGTTGTTGTTGTTTCCTTTTTGATTAGGTTTATTTCAATAAATTACTCTCATAATTCATGTTGGATGTATTATATTCTGTTTGAATAGAATAAACGGGATAGAGCATTTTATGTATTATATTTAACGAGCGGTAATAAAACTCAATGTCAACTCTGTAATGAATTTAACTATCTTGAAAATAAATGGGAGAATGCTGTAATCTATATAAAATATTTAAAAAGGAAAAATACTTCAATAATATTCTGCAAATATGTACATGACAAAAAGAAGTGTGCGAAAGCTGCCTTTTTGTTTTCTTAAAAGTCACTTAAAAGTCTATAAAGCGCAGTGGCGTGCTTCAAACACATCCATGACATGACTGTATGAAGTTGTTATGAGGCACAGACACAGAGATAAATTAGCATTCATGTGGAGTAATTAAATCCAATATTCACTCTAATTTAAGCTCTGTTTTAGCCTCGACCAGCTCCTGAGGGAATAATCCAGCTCTTTAGCTGCTGAACGTTGTGCTCACCACCTGGATGCTAACTTGGTGTGTAGTCGGGTAGCTAACGTAGCCTTGAGGGCCGATCACACTCGACGCGAGTCTCAAAAACGTGTCGCTAGCAAAACCATTGTTTTCCTCTGGTACAGCGCGCATGTCTTTCAAATGCCGCACTTTGCAGTTTTCAGGCACACAGAAAAGTTTAATTATTCTCAACTTTTAAGGGCAAGGTGCGGAGTCGCACACCCAAGACGTTTTTCAAGCGGCTGCGCTTTTAAAAGTCACGTCTGGTGTGATCGGCCCCTTACGCTGTTTACACACCAAACGCGACACGATTTTGATGAGAATAAAGCAGAACTAGAGGTTATTTCCATGGTGGCTGAAGGAAACGTGAACGTAACGATAAACCTGACGCAGTTCCTGGAGGAGTCGGTGAAATTCACTGAGCTGTGTGCGGCTACGGATGATATTATGAACCCAAACAGGAGGGAGTTTGATGTTCTGAAGTTTTTGTGACTTCCACAACAAGTATAAAGCAGAACTAGACGTTATTTCTTCCACAGTCGATAGCAGGAAAGATTGCTCTTTTCATGCAGCGTAAAAAAATTGTGCAGCAAGAATTATTATCCCTATTATTATATTTTGTTGATGACAAGGTTCGCACCGAGCTGGTGAACATATGGAGCATCAAGCGCTAAGGAAGAGCGATAATGAAATCAAATTAAAATGTTAAAAAGGAGCGAACTCCAATGTTCCCTAAAGATGTGGTTAAACCTAATTCTAGTCCTGAAACCTTGATGAAGAAGAGGGTTTCAGATACTTCACAAAGTTGACAATGGTTTTGAGCACTTTTATCATTTTCGGTCATAGAAAAAGTAACATATTTAATTTGGAGAATAGAGCATTAAGGTGAGGAGCTTCTCTTATGCCTCAAGGTCCAAACACGACAGAAGAAAATCAGGGCGATTGTGAGCGTTAGAGAATCTGTGCACTATTGACAAAGCAAAGATTGATGGATATTTGTATTTTGTGAATGGCTAAATCTGGGTACCAACTTTTAACTGAGACTAACATATCAGGTAGAACACGTATACATAGAATAAAGTTATTGAAGGGTTAATATTAAATTTACATTAAATTCATTTGGGTAGTTGAGTGGGTAGATAAGTCCTGTTTATGGTTTTTCCTTTGAGGTTTTTTTTGAGAATGGACCAGCCCTTAGTCCCGCCATGATCTCAGGCTATTTCACAAAGGAGGGGAAATAAGTCTGAATCGTCTATTAGTGCACACAACTTGTAGGACGCCATGAATTAAATGAGGGCTATTTAAGTTTCCATTCTGGGAATTAGATTTTCTAAAAAAAATATTATTCAGTGAGTTACATAAGTTTCTTATCCATTGCAAGTCAATGGAAAAATGTATTTTTGGGCCCATTGCATCAATCTGATGCGCTTGGAAATTGTTACTCCACGGTTTGCCCACAATAGAAAATTTTCTTCAAAGCCAGGCGCTCTTTCTGGGGACTTTCTGATCTGTCCACATTCTCCAAATAGTTTTGCGAGAGCAAATGTGGACACGAGCAGTGTTTCCCAAAGAAATACCTATTTTTTGTGGCGGCCACAGAACAAATGTTTGAAAAATGGAATTGATGCAAAAAAAAGAGAGATGGACGTTTGGTTCTTGCAGCTCTGGAGCCTGAGTCCTCAGCAATGCATTGCTCTACTGCATAGGCATTGTTTTGCTCCAGTACAAAGCAATACATTAGGCTCACAACTTTAATACTGTCATCAAGAATGTGTTCTATACTGTAAGTTTCTGGAACATTACACCTACGAATGCAACCGTCGCGCTTTGCTGAACCAGCTAATAGTCAGTTCAAAGAAATATGTGACGCTGCTCACTTGTCAAAGAGATACACGAAAGTTTGAATAAGTCCGGTAAAGTGATATGGCCTGAATGGCACAAGTGCATCGCAAGTTCAGCAGACATGTTGTCGTTACTCCATGCTGTGGCGTTCACTACTCTTGGCTAACATGTAGCTTAGCTAGCTAATTCATCCAAACTAGTTAATAAACTAAACTTTATTCACTGTCAAATGTATATTTGCACCGTATTAATAGTCACGCAGAAGCTATTCAACTATTTACAAGTTGAATATGCTTTCTCATTTTGCAATTAATAGCTAGCCGAAAGCAGAAAGACGTAATAGTAGAGGTGGCGGTAGAAGGCTAGCATAAAGCGCGACAACGTATGAGTAGGGAGGAGGTTGTGGTCATGATAAACTCAGAACACTGTAAGTTTGACTCTCATGAGAAGTCTAATTTTTACATTTAGTCGACTTATTATTTTCTCTATTATATTTTGGGCCTTCTTGGTAGGAGCCATCTTTGTGTAGGCTGGTCAGTGTTCTCAATGTGTGTGTAATGGGACCAAATATTCACCTCTGAGAGACTGCACAGATGAGCTGGACTCAGTGGTGTGCACGTTTGTATGTGCCTGTGTGTAAAGCAGTGGTGGAGGCCCCCGTGACCATTAACATGTTTTTTATTAGTCATCTCACCCCTGGTCTGACAGGCTCTAATGCAGTGGACATGAGTTTTGTGTTCAGGAAAAAACACACAAGCGCTGTCCTCACCCGCCATGTCGTTGTAGAGCAGCATGTCTCACCACTGAAAAAACGTCTCCACCCAAAGTACTGAAGTAGAAGATGCACACACACACACAGTCATCGAGTCCGCTGAACCACGTTAGTGTTCATTCCATTTTATGGACCGTAAATGATATGAGAAGATGGTGTAATATAATAATAACAGAATAGTTCCTTCCGCTTCCGTGGCAGGATTGAGATGGGTTTAGATTGGATATTAAACGGAGCTGCAAACTGGAGGCAAATGCTTACAGCCGACCCACCGAGGTGACTACGGAAAGCCAGACGGGACACGCGCAGGTGGATTTTTGAGTCTCAAGGGATTATAATTCAAAGGTAAGTATTTGGAGAACTACCGCATCGTCCACAGAAGATGAATCCATAATTAAGAACATGTTTTCTGATATTTTTTTTTGGTGTTAAATTGTTTCTGGGGAAAATGTTTCTGTGAAGTGATCGAAGGCTCCAGAACAGCCACTAAATGGATTTTGTTTAAATTAATAATCACGTCCGATCTCAGAATAATAATTATGTTGAAAACATGAAATAATTACTTAAAATGACGAGAAAATAACATAAAGGAGATAATTCCGGAGCCGACAGTGAGAACAAAAGTTGGATGAAAATGACAATTAACAAATCTAAATATGACACCAATACAATTAATTAGCCGGTGTTGCATTGAGTGAGAAGTGAACAGCTGAGCATTCTTGTTGTGGCACTAGATGCTGTTGCTCCACCTTTTCCTGCACGATAGGAATGAAGTCACAAACTATTTAGGAGTGTTACATTTTATTTGGTCTCATCTCTTTTTGAGCTTTTTCCTTTCTTTTTTTTTTCTTTTTTTCCACAGGTTAAAACCCATTATAATAGTCAAGAGAAATAAAAACATTTTCACATACTGTATACAGAAATAATCCTCTTGACACACAACAATAAAAACAGTTGATTAGGCCCAGCCCAGTGCGAGATTTCACAAAAATGCAACAATAACAAATTTTCAAAGCCCGACGACCGAAACCTCAAACTCGCATGAGCAGAGGTCGTTCTGAGAGAGATGTAAAAATGGCTGCCAGGGCAATGCAACAATTGTGTCATCACACCGCCTAGGCTGTAATAAAACACAAAACTGACATGGAAATGAATCTGGAACAATTACAATAAAAGCAAATAGATACACAGACAGAGAGGCGCTCCTTTGATAGGACGCGATCCTCATCTCTATCTAGCAGTTTTATGCACATATAAATTCAGTATGGGTGCCTCAAGGAGACGTCAGGCTGCGATTTAAGTTTGGGGTTTTGTTGCAATGTACACGAAGAACCGGATTTCAAGCTCAACCAGGCAATATTCTTCAATGTTCTGCTAGAAACAGATACTGGGGTTTGTGGAGGCATCGTTTTTGTGCAGATTTGGTCAAATTGGAGCACTGGAATGTAAAGTCAAAACCTGCCTCGCGTGAAGCACCCATACACAACATCTTAAATACTCCAGTGAAAACCTATACAACATTTTGTTCATGTGAAGCAATCGGCTCCGTCATCCTAACGTAGACCGCGTCCATGGCCATCTCGAGAGAGAAATAGTTTTGATCCAGTGTGTAAAAAAGATGGCCATTTATAAATATCCGTTTTACCCCTCAACCCCAACCCGGGTATTAAATTCTGTAAATGTCCTTAGTTGGCTGGTGGGAAGCTGTCGAAAATGAAAAGCCTTTTACAGTACTGGGATGCCATTAGTGGAAGAGATTTGACCAGTGAGACTGTTTTTTAATTACCTCATGGATCATTTAGTCATTCAAGCCAGAGAAAAAAAGACCGAGTGTTTGCCCCATGCAAATATGTTACTCCGAATGACATAGACATATGGAAGTAGACGTCCAGAATCATTTGGATCAGCTCATCGTGGTTCTGACCACCAACATTGGACATTTCGGCAACACTTGCTTGCTGCTCACTTCCATTTGTGACTTCACTCCTGCCTACCATCGTTTGTGGTGAGTTGTGGACTCGTCCCAATTCCTTCTATTGGAATCAGCGCAACAAAAAAAATCCATTTATAGTTCGCCATTTTTCCAGTTTGATACGCAAATTTGTGGCACGTTTAACTACCGCCAAAGCTCACCTGGACTCTGGCTAATGGGGATCGCTTGGACTCTAGCTAACGGAGATCTCTTGGACTCTAGCTAACGGAGATCTCTTGGACTCTAGCTAACGGGGATTGTTTGGACTCTAGCTAACGGGGATCTCTTGGACTCTAGCTAACGGGGATCTCTTGGACTCTGGCTAACGGGGATTGTTTGGACTCTGGCTAACGGGGATCTCTTGGACTCTAGCTAACGGGGATCGCTAGCAGTGCAATGGTGGAGTCACCGCCACAAGGCATTCATAAAATAAGTTATGGGAAGAATGTTCAAAATACCGACTCATGGAATGGCGGGCCATCTTAGTATCTTTAAGGCAGAGGGAAAACAAGTTGCGATGAGGGTAAAAAACTATCGCTGAAGATGTCATAAATACGTCGCCAAGCTTCAAGGACGCCCAATGGGTTGTACTTGTAGAAGCAGCTTCTGGGCGCCGAGACGTAGTTTGACACGGTATTATAATATGAGCTGTGTTGAGCAGACGACAATAAATCATTTGCTGTCTCTATAATTGAGACACACAGGCTGTTTACTCGACCAATTGGTTTGCAGCCCGTTCACCACTCTAGGAGCAGAAATTTACAGATTGAGCGGCTTCTATTCCAGGAAGATCACGAGGTAATTGAGTGTCAATAGCTCAGCAGAACAATAATCACGACCACAGGGCTGTTGAGTGGAGGGCTTGGACCTAATAACCTCATATATAAAAACAAAAACACATGTTTATTTTGCTATAGAAAGCACCAGCCTTGGTCTTGAATACAAATTGGCGCTACCATTCGTTGTTTTTTTTGTTGCAGAAGGAAAAAAAAAGGACAGCAGATGGTGACCTTGGACGCACAGACTGAAAAGAATTAGGAATAATGTTCACACTTTGAGAGACTAAGCATTAGCGGACGCACCTGCCAACGCCTCTCGCAGACATGGCTTTAGTCCACATCCCTATTGGGATGTGCAATTCCTGTACAGTCAGTGGAAGGTCATATTTGATCATTTGGTCTCGGCCTGTTAATGTCAAACAAAGGCCTGGGCAGGTGTTTCACTTAATACGAGCCAGAAAGAGCAATGATGTGTCCCTGGCGCTGACGTCTGGCTGCAAGACGACCGAAACGAGGCCGATAACCAGGTAGATTTGTAACCTCCACTTAATTGAACACAAGCAAGCGACGGCAGCACAGGGAAATGGGGTGAAAGCCGCTGGAAATGCCAGGCCATCTATTTAGTTTTTTTTTTTTTTTAGAATTTACTCTCCACTGACCCGCCGAGGTGAGATTCCATCAATGAAATAAATGTGACACGTGTTCAGGCGGCGGTTTTCCCCCTCCGTCCTCCAATTTTCTCAGTCACCGTGAAGGAGAGAAAACATGACTTAAGCGGCGCCGCAGCAATTTAGAAAGTACATTCCCCTCCTGACTCGACTTCCTTAAAGTCGAGCGCCTGAGACGGGGAAGTTCACACGCTCACTGGGCTCGGATACTTTGAAGTTATTGGGATAGAATTCAAGCGCTCAAACTAGTCAAAGGGATTTCATTTGAATCAGTGGTTTAATAAGGGTAAATGAAATAATTAGTAAACATATTCACTGATCATGAAGCCAAATTAAGCTTGAAGTGACGGATGGTTGCGTAAAGCCACGTGTTCCACAGTTACCCTCCACAAAGCCACCATTAGCTAGCTTAATAACTCACACGGCGACATTGCTTTCCCTTCTTCTGGATAATGGCTCTGATTTTTCAACTTTGTAACGCAACCCCCGATCACAAGCAGCCAGTCTGCGTGATGAGGGTCACAGCCTTGGGCTCCTCCATTGTGCCGTCTCATTAGCTTTTATTCATATAATGTATTGACCATTTGCCATTTGCTGATTAGGGGCAATGGTCTGAGCTTGAACTTTGAATTAAGATTGCCAAATCATGCCTGCTCGCCGCCGATTTAGGGCTGAAAGTGGGTCACCGGTGGCCAGATATGGTTCCCTCCTGCAGAGAATACCCTTCCTTTGTCCCCCCGTCAGTTAGTGCTCCGGGGAGCTGATTTGCAATGACGGATGAGGGCCGATGCCTGGAAGTGCCGAGCGTCACAAACAACTCATCAGTGCTATCTGCCAGCTCGGGAAGAGGAGTGGCAGCCACGGCTCCCAAATCTGACAGCCAAAACCAGATATTGGACGTCCATGTCCACTACCAAACTGGAGTTCTGGTTTAGATTCAGGTCTATAGGAAAACATTTGAGGTATTCCAGTTTCTCCCCACTCGGACTACATCCCAATCCTACGTTAAATAGCACAGTGGCTCCTGATACTACAAGTGATATTTCCCGATAAATACTTGCTCAAGCTAGATGGGGAACGGCAGGCAACACGTCTCAACATCAGGTCTGATGGAAAATTAAAGTCTGGCACTGAGCAAACACACAGACGAGACATGAGTGGCAGGTCGAAGTGGATACTTGACACGCACACGGCATTTGTGACAGAAATAATCTGCCAGACGTTTTCATCATCTCAATTTCCTTCATGTATCACTTCTCCTCACAGCGCTCTGTTGACAATAACAGCCATCCAGGCCTAATGACTTTACAGGATAGCTCTTGTGGCTTTGTGTGTTGACACGGAAGAGGCGCGAGCTCGTCACGTCGGTGAAATGTTAATGGCGGGGACAAGAGGCCGAGGGGAGGGGGGTTAGGGAGCGCTGCTGAGAGAGAAACATCCCATGGTAAACCTCCGACATTCGTACACCGGCAATAAAGAGCCCCAACGCTCATGGCCATGTGATGACAGGCGAGTTGTTTGATTGGCTCAGAGGTCAACATCAAACTTTTGGCAAGCAAAATGGTAGCAACCTGTCAATCGCAAGGTAGCCCCGCCCTAAAGCATTCCGTGCTTTTTGATGTGTTTACTATAATTGGACCATAATCTACTAAATAAACTAATGAAGAAGACTTGGAACTAAAGATTGAGAGATTAAACTCATGTTTACAATGATTAGTGATGGAATGAATCAAGAGATTGAGGAGTCAATCCCTGCTTGCCACTAGAAAGAATGCAGGTTTAGGATCATTTTGCATTGGCTTCACTTTTCAGATCAGGAGGTCTAACTTTGGTCTTAACAATCCCTTTGACTAAAGAGTCTTCACGCTCAGCTTCAAGGGAACGGCCATAAACACTTTTGCCTTTTGATGTGAATGGACGACGCGTTGCGCAACAAAGTCTCTTTGTTACTGTCAAATATGAATAAGGCGTCCAAAATATGATGAACAGATGCATTAAGGTGGAATAGAAATATTCAATAAAGTTCCCCTTTTCAATTTTAGACAATTGCTTCTGTAAAACAAGCACTCCCCGGTTAATGGACTCCTAGAATAAATGACCGAAATGCCTTTTCCCGCAGACAGAAACCTTGCTGCTAGTGAATTGAATGCTCTGCAGCGTCAGGACAAGACTCCCCTTAAGAAAACGTTCCCGAGAAGAAGGAAGCAAAGGAGGAGGAAAAGGAAAATGTCCCGCATCACCCGATGGTGAAGGACGTCGAAAAAGGTGGGATTTTAACGGTGGAGTGTTTAGCAGCAGCCGAGGGGCCGGTGGCAGCAGAGAGGAAAGACGAGGAAAGGCAGCCGAACCCGTCTTTGAAACTTTTCTGCACGGCTTAAATCGAGACGTATAGCTGATGCTGGAAGCACTTGAAAATACCTTGCGAGGAGGACGAGGGAGATTCACGTAACGTCGGGGGGATTTAATTAACCAAATATCGGAACGCTTTGTTAATGCTCTCTGCTCTTATCGAGAGGCTAATTATCACTATCAGCCTCCTCTGTTCGTCAGAAGGATTATTAGGCTAATCACAAAGCCTTGCTCTTTGGAGACAAGGTTTTCACTCTTTATCCGAACAAAGCCGATATTGTCCTCCAATGACACGGTGTCAGTGATGAAGCCCATCACGACAGTATTTGTGCCTCGTAATGCTCCGGCAAAGACATGTGAATGTGGGTCTCTTTTAGTTGCGTACAAGCTTGACCTAAACTAATTATGGTACCACATGCTGGAGGACCAGCTGACTAAATTATTGGAAAATAATAATTGGATAATGTCTGTGATGACCAACCAATTCCAGGGTTTACTTAGCAATAAGTATTTGTTGTTGCCGCCACTTTCCCCTCAACCTGCCCCACTGGATGCATAATATATATATATTTTTAACGATTGGTGATGATAATGATTGTGAACCAGGAGTGAAAGGGCAAGTTGTTGCTCCAGTACCTGCCGGTCGGCTGAGGCTGCTTTTGGTGGGAAAATTGATTTTTGAGCTTCTTTACAATTCATTTCTTTCCGTGTTATTGTTCAATGTTGAACTTCTCTGCTGTATGTATTCTGGAAGTATCGTGACATGACCTCACAGTTATTCAAAATAAACCTAGAGGATCTTTTTGGCGATGTTAAAATGGTTTGGGATGGATTTTTAAACAAAAACGGAAATGGGAGGGACAAGAGTTCAGGAGCCCTGCTACTCTAGTCTCACGAAGCCAAGTCCACATCTCCTAAACTCAAGGTTGATTAGGCCGGACTAGTCAGTGAATGGTTAGCTTAGCTTAGAACAAAGCTAAAAGCTAGCCTTTCTCTATTGAAAAATAATAAAATCCACCATTAAAACTCACTAATCAGCAAGTTATTTAGTTTTTGTTTACTCCGTACAAAACAAACTGGGGGCTACGAGCCTCTGCTATTTAGCTGGACGCAGTGACTTCTTTAGGGAGCCTGGCCACCTTCTGGTGACAATGAAACTCCAGGAAGCAACTGCTATTAAACAAAAATGTGATTTATTAATAAGAGGTGGATTTATAAATAGAGTAAGGCTAGCCATTTCCCCTTGCTTCCAGTCTTTATGCTAAGCTAGGCTAACCTATTTATATTGAACGGACCGATACAAGTGAGGTATCAATCTACTCGTCTCACTCTGGGCAAGAAAGAAGTGTATTCCCCAAAATGGCAAACTATTCCTTTTGAATTTTACATGGGTAAAAATGTAGTATGGGTTTGACCATTCACATCCTGTTTCTGGCTCACATTTTGTGACAAAACCACAAGAATTGAAAGAGGGAAATAATGACAACTGTGCAATCACTCGTCCAATCAAGTCAAAGAGAGACGTGTCATTTGACTGGTTTTGCAAGGCTACTACTACTCTGGTGGACCCTAGAAATAAATAAAGTATTCAGTGAAGCCTCCATACAGTCGTATTGTAGTATTTACAAATACTTGAATAGTATTTGGTTAAACCTTCCCTACAGCATCAGGCGGGTAGTGATAAGACAGCCTGGATGATATTAAAAAAGATAACCACAGAAAAGTACATATAAAGTTATGTTTAAATACCATCTGTGATTGTCTCAATTTTCTGTGTACTATGCAATGTGGCGGACCCCACCCATCTGGCACTGGTAGAAACAATGCATTTGCAAACACCCTTTGTCCCAGTTCTGACACTGTCACATTGGCATTCTTTGGCATATGAAGGGAATGCACAGCCCCCCCGTCCCGTTTCCTGTGCTGCGTCGCCCGCCAGCCAAATGAATCTGTCCAATCCCTGGCATTTCAAGGGGAGCGTGATTGGAATTTTATCTGCTTCCAAGTGGAATGTCTGGGTCATGGATTTGTCTTGGATTTCATGAGTGGCCTGGAATATCCAGTGCATTCTCCCATAATGCAACAGGCAGATGAAAAAAAACAGTAAGCTTTTCTTGAACAATGAGTCTAGACATACATGCACACACGCGCGCACGCAGACGACGACGACGACATTTTCCTCCACAGCAATGCTAAGCTGATTTGCAAATTTAAGCCAAATTCATAGCATCTTCCCTATGCACCAGAATAACCATTCAAGAAATCGTGAAAAAGATATATGCTAAAATAGAAACACTTCACAAAGTACGGCACTCCAATTTCCCATTGTCCTGAATGCTTTCAGTTTGGAGAGAGGTAGAGGCAGATGAAGCTGTGCAAGTCGCCTTATCCACCTCTGCATTGTCACAATGCTTCAAAGGCAGGGGGAGATGAAAGCAGGTGATATGAGGAGTCTGATAGAATCTGAAGATGGGACTAGTGATCTGTGTTCTGCTCCTTCAAAAGGGATGGAGAAACCAAGATAGAGAGGGGGTGGGGGAATGAAATGGGCACAAGGTTTTGGTTCAAAGGCAGCTACCCCACCATCCAATGTCCCACCTTTCACTGGCTTTCTGGTTTCCGAAGCAGGGGAATCACGTATAAAGGACCTGCAATGATTGGGGCTCCCATTGAGGAAACTTCCCTCAGTGGGTTAAATGATGACTGTAGGTTTTTTTAAATGACTGCAGTAAAAAAAAAAAGGTGCCTGGACTGTGTCGCTATGGTAAAAAACCACGACCATAGGCGCAGGTTTAGAACCTATCGTCTCTGAGTTGCGTTGGGGACTTGAAGGGCTTGAGCCCGAGTGTCTTGCGGGGATGAGCCCTCTCTTTGGTGCCATCCAGGGGCTTGCTGCAGGCTGCCCAGCCCAGGTCGATGAGGGGCGAGTCGGCCGGGTTGAGGGGCGCTTTACGTAGCGAGGGCAGCGTGGGTGAGCCGTTAGTGGAGCACGGGGCGGAACGGGAGGTGGGAAAGGGCGCCGAGAAGGGGTCGAAGGGGGAAGCCGCGTCCGACCCGCTCGAGGGGTCGGCCTTGAGGGCGAACGGGTCGCAGTCCGGCGAGGGGAAGGGGTCACAGTTGGTGAAAGGGTTGGTAGGGGAGGGTTGGTAGCCCAGAGGGTTGATGTCCAAACGATGTGGGCTGCGGCCGCCAGCTGAGTTCCCGCCGCCGGCCGAGATGAAGCTCCACGGATCGATGCGGGGGCGAATGGGGGACGGGCGGGGCCGGGGGATGACGGTGACCTCCAGGCGACGGGTTTTGGGGCTCCAGAGGACAGGGTTCGGGTGCAGAGACAAGGACACTGAAGGCTTGTCATTAGAGTCCTGTGTGTCTTGGCACAAGGGCAGGTCCAACACTGGAAGGAACAGGGAGAAAAAACATTAAAAGAGGCACTTCAGGCATTCAGTATTGGTTTTAAACTGCTGGTCCATACATTTCCCATAATGCAACCCAAGACAATCCTTCATTTGACAATGCCTGCTTGTTAAATCCCCTCGTTCAAACTCCCCCAGTTTGTAACACAGGTTTTCTGTGAAATACTTCAAGTCTCAAGCCTTTCTTAAGTTCTTTTCTTGGATTTCTCCTCCAGAGCCAGAAAAGACATTAAATAACTGTTTTTACAGGCTGAGTGGTACAACAACTAAATTGACCTTTATATCAAAAATCCACAGGGTACCACTTTATACAAAGACACAATTTCGGGGAAAAGCAGACTATCCAACACATTGAACATCTTCACCGGCCTCTCCTTCAGTCTCGCTTTAGCAGAGGCTTTAATTGTTAATCTGCAAATTAGATAAACTCTCAAGCCGCTGCGGTGTCGCCCTGCTGATCTTTCATGCGCTCCTCTCCAATCTGAAATTACCATTTGCCTTCTAGTATTCTGCAAAACACACAAACCTGCGGGAGGAAAACGATTGGAACAGAAAACGCGAAAGTGGCCCATTATTGTTGCAAAAAGAAATGGAACCGTCACCAGCACAGATTGTTGATGTAATTAGTCTAAATTAGGCCTAACATGGCGCTGTGTAACTAGTTGACAGAGCTGCAACAGCAAGTGTAAATTAGCACTGACAAGAACATTAAACTCAGAATGAAGCAGCTTGAGTGAACAATCGCTATTTCCAAATGTGACGTGTCTGCCAAATGGCGTTATTTACATCAACAGCAGCCCTCCGAGGCGGCTCGGCTCCTCAGACGACGGGGAAGAGCAATCGGGAGTCACGTGCGGGCGCAGGACCAAACGCACGTGAAGGAATCCGCTCTCGTTTAAGCACACATTACATTCGACCGCCGGCGACCGCGCGACAGTCTGTCAGCCATTACAGAGATAACATAATAAGATGTTTAGATACAACACCTCCCGCTTAATTATGTGTGGCTTTTTTACCTCTGCGGCCCCGTTGTAAAGAGCGTGTGCGGTTCTTGAGATTACGGTTATGTCTGCTCGGTACCTGAGGGGGATGTGTGTGTGTGTGTGTGTGTGGGGGGGAGGGGCTCTGAGAAGATCTCTGTGGAGCAGCCGAGGCTTTGTGAGTCAAACGGAGCAGATATAGTGTGTGGAACGTTACCAGAGGGCACTCTTAAAGCCCTCGTAAAGCCTACTCGCTCTTAAAACAACCAATACCCACGCCTCTGTCGTTACGGCTCTAAACTGTGTCGGTGCTTCTAAGAAATGCATATTAGTCTTTGGGAAAGACGTTTAAATGTGCCGTACAGTAGATGAACGTGGTATGCAGATCATCTCTGCGAGCATGACACTGACATGAATTCAAACAAAAGTATAAATAAGCCCTTTAGGAACTCAACATCTATTTTCCCATGTAATTTAAGAGTGGGAATGAATGCTAATCCCTCTCGAATGTGATCTTGTGTCGTGTGTGTCATGTATGCTTCCTTTACACGCGACATTGAAGCACACATTTGACATACCTCCCGTGTAAAAATGTGCTAGATCTTGAGTACAAATTCACCCAAGAGACACTGCCGAGCTCCTGCCAAGCTATCTGGCTGTAGAGAGTCGACGCCGTGGTGGTGGTGAAGTCAATAATAGATTATTAGCAATTTTGAATTCGGGACTTTTTCTGTCTGCAGGACCTCAGCTGTTGCCCCCGGATGTTTTGCATTCATCTCCAACTTTGCAATAAAAGAGAACCCCGGCTTGAAAGAGGAAAAACAAAAGAAGATTGGATGCTAGCTTTGTTTAGCAAGTATTAGCAGGGAAGTGTGGGGAGGGGGCAGCTGGTGTCTGAGATATGCAAATAGCTGAAGACGAGCTTTGATGTAAATGAAAAAGCTTGTGCCGCATTGAAGCCTCCCTTTTGCCAAAAAGGATCTTGCAAAAAAAAAAAAAAAGGTACAATAATTATTCTGCAAGAACTGTGAAGGGAACATTGCCATGCTGAAAATGTACAATATTCAAGGTTGGATCCAATTACAGTGAGGGGCCTCCTAAAAACATGCTTAGTGCTCTTGAGGAAATGCGGATGAATAATGGAAATAAATTAAAATAACAAATCATGGATCCAATTTGGAGAGGAGGCTGTAATTTAAAGGGGCAATCCAGTGATTTAGTAATGAGTAAAAACATGAAGTTGCAAAAAACAGATGATAATAAAGATAATAATAGTAATAATAAAGTCAAGATATTCAACCTTTGACCTCTTGTATGAGCCATGCTCCCAAAACACTGGACTTCCTACACTTCCTACAATGCAACGTGGTTGAATTTTTTGCTACAACCTGTCTTGTGGATACACAGACTTCTTCAATCCCAGTGAGCATTTGTAGCGAGTAAAAATGTGAGAAATAAGTGACATTGACCGGTGGTGTGGCCCCTTTAAGGTGAAGCTGTCAGACCGACCTAGCTGAGCGGCCTGCAGGCCTTGGCATGACCTCCTCCTCCGGTCAGCTTTGTGCTCCCAGGCCTCACAGGCCAGCTCCCCGTTAGTCGCATGGGAAGTCGGGGTCCACTCCCCCGGGCTGGTCTTGCCATGCTGCAGCGGGTTCCTGTGGCAGTGCGGACTGTGCGGCATCCGGTGGATGCTCCTCTCGCGGGGGTTCGGTGGAGGCGGCGTCAGGGGCAGGGGCCTCAGCTCGTGGTACTGCAGAGCCAAATCCAAAAGCGGCTTGGGGAGCAACTCGGAGGGGGACAAGGTGACGAGATCGTCCACCACCGGGGGGTCAGAAATGAGCGGCATCGGGGCGGAGATCTCCGGTTCGGAGGGGGTGCGGCTCTCTAGGGATGGGAGGTTAGTTCGAGGGGGCACCCTTGGGGGAATATCCAGGCAGCGACCCAGTACTACGGAGGCCAGGAGGGAACCACCGGCCAGCAGGGCCTGGTGGGTGCTCTTAACGAGGCCACCGTGGGATCCCCTCTCTGGCCTGGGGGAGCCGGCCGGGGAGGAGCACCCTTCCTCGCCGGCCGAGTCTCGCTGAGGTAGCGGAAGCCGCAGGCTGTCCTTCGCCGAGGAGCCTGCAGAGAGAGAGAGAGAGAGAGAAAAACGTTGTTTTTTGAAAGTTATAAAGAGACAGAGAAGGAGAAAGAGACGAGCCATTTATTATTCATTTAGCGGTTATGCATAATTCACAGTCATGACAGTGTGAGTTGAAACAGTGGCTAATGGAAGATCTGCGGCTGGCGGTTAAGCCGGTGATGGAGGGTGTCAGATACCGTTCTGAGCCGGGGGAGGGGTTGGCGCGGAGGGTCTGTACTCCTCAAAGTCATCCTTGGATTCCCCCCTCACATTGCTGTCTGAATCCAGGAGCTTGGCCCTCATCGACAGACTGAAAACGCCAAAAGCATGACAAGATATTCAAGCACGGTAACGTTGAGCGTGATTGAATGCACCATTTTTCAAATGTTTACTTGCCAGAGGAAAGTGCTGCTGTACCTGCTTTCCTGGGGACTGAGGCGCAGGACTTTGGGGCTTTTGGGACTTTTCGGGCTCTGGGGCCTCCAGTGGGGGACCAACCTCAGGTCTCCATTGCCTTGTTTATGAGAAGGGGCCTCGAGGGGCCAAACCGGGCTCAGACCGAACGATCTGCTGTTGTCACCGGGACTAACTGCGGGAGAAAACGGGAGACGTGTCATTAGTATGCACACCGCTGTATCATAATGAGATGCATTGTTAAAAGAATTAACAACTCCGGCTAGAATTCATGTGACTTCAATGCAGCTTTTCTCAGCTCTTATTTCTGCAGAGCTCGGGTCCTAATTGACACCAAAACAGTGTGAAGATCACCTCTTCGCGTGCATATAGCATAGCGGGTAACCTCCGAAGCGGTTTGCGGGGCGAAAAGTGGGAGAAGGAGCCAAAAATCCCCTCCACGAAGAGATGGGAAATGAGGTGCAAAGCGAAAGTTGGGATTTCACCTGCTTTTCACACGCTTCAACCAGGCGCGAGCAGCACCTCTCCGCCCGCCAAACCCCTCGCGCCACGCCATCGTTCATTTACACTCAGCAGGTGCGGCATTACGCTAGGTTAAACATACAGATCCCATCACACCCTTCCGAAGGCCTTATGGAGCCAGCGCAACAATCACACCTGGCTTGTTCGTCAGAAAGAAGTGAGAAAAGAGGAATGTAACGCAAATGCCAGGGAGGAACACTTTTAAAGCGTCGGTTTGGTTTCACTGAGTTTTGGTGGCGCATTTGGGGAAAAGGTAAACATGCTCTCTGAATGGCCATGTGGTATTATTTCCTTTGGACTGTGTGCTTCACTGGCGGATGCACTCTGCCTCTCACTCTCCAGCACAATGTTTTCAAAGCAGACACTGAGGTCAGGGGCGAGTGACAGCGGTGCAATTTCAGCAAGCTCCTTCCCAGAGTGTTCCTCTCCCACGTGTCACCGTTGATGTCATCATGTGCTGTTTCTCTCGATTTTCTCTTGATAATCATTCTGCATGTGGCGGAAAAAATACGGCTCGTCATTGTGTGTGTTTTTTTTTTTTTATGTCACGTTGTTAGGCTTCCAAAATATTTTCAGGCAAGAAAGTAACCATTTTGATTCTCAACATGTGGTGCCGCTGGGCGACCACCACCATGGCCCACTTCAGAGTGAACAGTGTGCTGGTACCGTCACACTTAATTGTTCATTTAGAAGAAGAAGCAGTGTGCGGTTCATACTGATCCAGTACGTAGTGGGAAGTAAGAAGGTGTGCAATGCTCAGAGATAAAAATGCGAGCACGCTGACGCTTAGCAGGTTTATGTTCACCATCTTAAAATAGTCTCGGCTAATACATCTAGATTAATCAGGCAAGCAGTGAAAAACATTTTTTTTTAACACATTTGGGTTGTTTTCATTTCCGGAGCTGATGATGGAAATAGCTAAAGAGCTATTGAGGAGCTGGCACTCGTGATCAAATGGCAGCCGGTGAAGACAAAGTGGATGAGCTGGAGGACAGCGTTTTTCACTTATCCTGGAAAAAAAGGAGTTTTGTTAGGTAGCGTGGGAAGAATTGGGCAAAAATCCAGAGTCTTTTTTTTTTTTTTACTTGAATCAAAATTAAACAAGACAATTAACTTTAGTCTTCAGTGTCATTTGGTAACTGCTAATAAATCAATCTAATTGGTCTTTGGGAAAGTAGATTCCCAAGACAACCTCAAACCCTGTGAGGCTTTTAACGGTCATTACTTGTGTTACTCTTATATACAAAATCACTTCAGTTGTTACAATTCATCCTAAAGGGGACATGAATGTCTGTACCAACGTTTGCTACAATCACTCGGGTGAGAAATTTGCTACTTCTCTGGACGAGAGAAGATTTCTTCTTTTCTTTTTTTTAAAAATCTAACTTAGAGAAAAATTTGGAGGATCAGCAACTCTGTATGGTTCACCCCCTTAGGAAGTGTGGATGTCTGTAGCAAATTCAATCCCCAATCCATTGAAACATTGTTGAGGTACCGACTGACCGACCTGCCATCCCTACAGCTACGTCGCTAAAAAAAGGTTAGCATTTTACGTCATCAGACAAAAATGTAGAGACTTCTATACCTCAGGAACTGGAACGATGAAAAGGACTAAGAGAAAAGCTCAACAACCAAAACTAATCTGGCCCCCACGCAGACAGAAAAAAAATAATGAATATAGCGATATCCACGAGCGCGGCTGCCAGCATGCCGACGTGCTAAAAATGCTAACTGCTCCAATCCAGGAGTTCAAAAAAAGTCCCTGAGAAATACGGGACGGTTTCATTTCCTTGGGATCCAATTCAGTAGAACGCGGCACAACGAGAGGAGTCACTTGTGAGACGCTCATTCAGGAGGATTCATTGTGCCCTCCTGTACTCGTTGTCGTTACAACAAAAGTTCCTGTCGAATTGAACTCTGTGGACTAATGCAAATCAATTTGGCAGTTCTCTAGACAAATAAGTCAGGGAGGCCCGAGCGATACATCACTGCTCGCGACTGCGAGGGCAAGCATAAATACCCACTAAACACATTTTAATGACAGACACACTCATGGCTTAGTGGTAGTCATTAAGGAAAGTCATTAGCAAGTAAAGAAAATCAGCCCTCGTCTGGATGAATAAAAGAAGCTGGCAGATGTTTGAGATTTACTAACCACTTTTACGAATAAATGTTTCACTGCAATTTGTGCTTTTTATGTCAACCCTCCCTTCGGGTAATTGTTTAGAAGAGAAAAATCCCTTTCACTAACTGTTGCTACACCACAAATTTCCTTTTGGGTTTTGGTTAAGACGGCCCGTGACCCACTGGCTACAATTTCCCTTTCGAAGGGAAACAATCTCGGGTGTTTGTCTGGGAGCCTGACAAGCAGAAAAGAGTATTGTAAATCTCTGCCGCTGCTGCAACCCCCCTCTCGCCATCCTTCCACTGGAGCAGCGAATTCCTCCCTGCGTATTTTTAATTCAGTAAACCGCACTGTAGCCACTACATGCATATAAAACTGTGGCCTCCTTCTGCCTGCAAAATGCAGCTCAATGGCTCCACCCGCTGGAGCAAGGAGGAAACTGCAGGCAAGGGGTGGGAAGCAGGAGCGGGAGGGAGGAGAGGGAGGGAGGGAGGGAGGGAGGGAGGGAGGGAGCAGAGCTGGGCTGCAGTGGGGGGAAAAAAGCTGCTGAGAAGTGCTGAGCCGCTGGGAGGAAGTCAGATAATATTTGGACAGTGGAAAAGGGTGTGTGTGTGAGAGAGAGAGAGAGAGAGAGAGAGAGAGAGAGAGAGAGAGAGAGAGAGAGAGAGAGAGAGAGAGAGAGAGAGAGAGAGAGGTAAAGCAGGAAGAGGGAGCGAGAGGGGGCCAACAGGGAAACATGGACAAAAAAGACGAGTGGGTGGTTGAGAGCACATGAAAGGAGAGAATTTGGAAGAGGCGTAATGTTGCAACAGAGTGTGTGTGTGTGTGTGTGTGTGTGTGTGTGTGTGTGTGTGTGTGTGTGTGTGTGTGTGTACAGGAAGGCGAGCGATCCCACATTCTTGTTTTTTTTTTCCTCTCCAAATGTCTCTGGAAATACACGCGCAGCACCTGTGTGTTGCATCCGAAAAAGAAGAAGAGGGGGGAAGAAGCGGCGCACTCACGCTGGATGGCACGGAAACGCGGGCCGAAGGAGGGCGAGGAGCCCGAACCCAAATCGGGGGAGTTCCGCCTCTTCTCCAGGCCCGGGGAAGCCTGCACCGTGATCTTGTGGATGAAATCTGCAACACACAGACATACACAGAACAGATGTGAGACCACCTGGATGGCAGACGCCAACACAAAAAACACGCACAAGTTTGGGGTTTCCTCCCTCTACTTCACATTCTGGACTATTTAAGTTGCAACAAATTGTTTTAATATTTCCTATAGTTAAGCATGCGTGTATCTATGTATGTATGTTAGTGTGTATGTAACTTAGCTGTGACTAACAGCATGCAACCGCTGCTGCTTGCCAGCAGCTAACACTGCTAATAACAGGCTTCAGGACCCCAGTGGGTGTCAGAAGGGAAACTTTGAAGTGACTAATGGTTACATTACCTTGAATGCTAATTTGAGGAATGGTTTGTCTGAAGAGCAATTAGCCATTAGCAGTAACCACTAACATGTAGCAGCAGTAGCAAGCTATACCGCTAATAATGAGCTTCACTGCCTGGTGAGCATCAGGGGAAAAATCTAATCTAACACACTATTCATTAAATTAGTCATTTATGCCCTCAAATTATGAACAATTACCTCCAATGAATGTGCTCTCAATCTATCCATGTTCTGCCCTCAATCTGTAATTTGTACCCAGAAAGAGGGTAATAGGTAATTCCTTCCCTTTTAATCAACGGTTAGTGCTCTGGAATGACTAAATGACTCGCAGAAACCTAAAGTTTCATTAAAGGCAGAGGTCTATAATGAGTGTCAAGAAGGCACCAACAAATGAAACAAAAGAGATATCGCTATTCCTTTGAGGTAATTAATTAATTACGAGGTTTGATATCAATTGCACAAATTATAAATTCATGGAAAGAATGTCAGTATCTTGAGTGTGTCAATTAGTCAATTGATGTAATAAAATAAGTGTAATTTGCTTGTTCACTCGTAGCATTAGCTGCCAAGCATTAGCGAGTACTTGTTGGTTGACAGTGAAATGGCGTTGCTAAACAAGCTTGCTGGTGAGCCAGCAAAAGAAGCGAATACTGTGTTAAATGTTAACTGGACTGTGAAAATGTGTGATGCAACCGCAAAGCCTCACTCCGTCTTTTAACTCAGCATGAGGAAAAAGTGCAAATAATATTGGTGAAGAGTGGAAGAGAGAAATGAAAGGGAGTCAGACAGTAGATGGCTAGTTCGGAGGATAATGCAAACATAGACTAGGGAGCTAGAAGGGAGACGAGAGACGAGAGGAGAGAGGGAGGGATACCTAAAAAGAAAGAGGGGGGGAGAGCGAGAGAGAGAGTGAGAAAATGAAGAGAGGCCAGCCAGCAGTGTATCCATAGACAGGAAGTAACAAGGCGTGGTTGGCTCACGCTCCCCACTCATCAACCCCCCACCACACCACCACACCACCGCCCTGCTGCTGCTGGGAAAGGCCTAACCACAACACACACACACACACACACACAATGTATTTACGCATGCTTGCTCTGCCTAAAATACACTCACACACACATACACACGCATAGAAAACACACTGCATGTGAACTGCAGCGGTCTGTGGGACTTTACGATAGTGGAGGATGCATAAGGAGCTGCTGAGTGTTGGTCAGTGTCAGCCTGAGCTCCACCTTAAGCCACCAAAATGTCTCACGGTGGTCTGGAATCGGTCTCCGGGCAAGGGAACAGGTCTGAGGTCGTCAAAATCGGAAATGAAAGTAACCCCAGGAGGAAATCTGCAGCCTAATTTTCTAAAGGAAATCAAATAAAAATCAGCCGTTAAAGCTGAACCTCAGTCCCGTCCTGATAGGAACCTTCAGCAAAGCCGAGCTACCAAATTACAGTTGCACCAAAAAAACTCTCTCTCCCTCGCTTCCTCCTTGCTGCTCTCTCCTATTTTTTTTTCTGTGCCTGTTGTTGTTTTTGCTGCTTTTTGAGACGGAGCCAGTAATGGCCCTTGAAATGGAATTTCTCGTCAACACAGTTGGCTGACACAATCCGGCTAGTAGTTAGATTTCTGACGGAACAACTCAAAAAACAGTTCACACACACACACACACACACACACACACACACACACACACACACACACACACACCTTGAGGCATGCCGATCTTCTCCCCGTTCTTGCACTTGAGCTTGTGCTTCTTGAAGGTGCCCTTCCTTTTCTTGACGTTGGGCTTCTCCTGGTTCTGGTTCTGGTTCAGATGCAGGATGAGGAGGCTGAGCTCGCGCTCGAACACGTCCTGCTCCCACTGGGCCAGCTGCTGCTCGCGCTGCCGCAGGAACTCCTCGTGGGACTTCTGCTCCACGGCCGCTTGCTTCAGCTCCTCCTCGCGGCATCGCAGCTCCTGATGGCGGAGGAGAGGAGGGACAGGTTGGAGGGGTTTCTTAAATCGGAGCGGGTCGTGACAATCGTGTGTGAAGGAGGTTCGCGGAGCGAGATGAGCCGCTGAGGCGTCGGGGTTGCAATTAAATCTTTGAGAGCATTAATGGCGACAGGACTCGCAGCTCAACAACTTGACATTTGAGTCGATGTTCCACAGATTCGTGTTTGAAGGCGGCGGCGCAGATTAAAAAGTTGCAGTGTATGTCTGGGCTTCTACATTGAAGCTTGATTATGTAACACTGGCAAAGGTTTGCTAGATTTTAGAAAATGATCCAACCACAAAAAGCCAGCCGAGCGTTGCTAACGGCACTAGCTACAAAGGTTGGCTCCCTCCGAAGCCACTCCCCCGAAATGAACAAACATGGCTATTGCCTTAATGTGCAAGAGTGCACATTGTGCACACAGTGCGTAACACGTCTAATCATTATATCA
Source organism: Clinocottus analis (assembly GCF_023055335.1). NCBI lineage: Eukaryota > Metazoa > Chordata > Actinopteri > Perciformes > Cottidae > Clinocottus > Clinocottus analis. Next base: position 12,143,050 of record NW_027175943.1, on the reverse strand, counting down.
TACATAATGAAATGATTGGAAGGTTTTATTACTGTCCTGCAACAGCCACAGATACCAGATTTATTCTATCTATTTTTGTCAAAATGAAATGTAAGGTTAGCAAGAATTGCTATTTTTTATACCAATAACAATAGCTTGGCTTGCTATACATTTAAAATGTGTGTAGCATTTAGGGGCATCGAGAGGTTAAGCTTAAAATAGACCATAAAGCAGGGCATGCTTTAGGGCGGGGCTACCTTGTGAATGACAGGTCGCTACCACGCCGTTGTCCAGCATTGGAGTCGTCCGCGTTTTAGTGTTTCAACTTTAACCCTTTCACTGTGTGGTTTCAGTTCATTGCAACATTTTGGTCGCCTTAAAATGTTTTATTCAGGGTTTGACTGTATTTCAACCCGTCATGTCATTTTAAAATCGTTAAAAAACAAGATGGCGATTGTTTTGGTGTATTATTATATTTTTTACTCATTTACCTGGTTGGTTTCTTTGTGGCGCTTTTGGCCAGACGCATGGTTGGTTTCTTGTATTCTTTCTCACCACTGAGTGACATATTTTGTTGTTGTTGTAGAAATGACTAAATAAAATATCAAGTATAAAAAAAATTTAAAAAACAAGATGGCGACGGCCATAATACCAAGCTCAAAGTTAAAAGAGACTAAACTACGGTGGCCTGCAGGCCACCTGGAAAGTGAAAGGCTCTCTCTAGTTTGTACCAACTAACAAACATGGGGGCACAAAAAAAAAGGAACACAAATGGTTACTCTACTCAATCCCTGCCTCCTACCTTCTCTTTAGCCCGGAGTTCATCGAACATGTCCTGGATCTCCAGCTTCCAGTCCTCCTGCAGGGAGTGGAAGGACTCCTGCGGCATCTCCTCCTTCACCTGCTGCTCCAGGGCCGTGAGCTGGACCAGGATGGAGCTGAAATTGGGTCTGCGGTGGGGGTCCTGATCCCAGCACTCTGTAACACACACACACACACACACACACACACGTCAGTCACAGGGTCCATACTGCAGCACTACAGATACAAGGTTTTTACTTCTACACTCTACTGCATGCACAAATAATGAAAAAATAATAGAAGGAAGCAGTGGGATCAAGCAGAGAAACATGGATATGAAGCAACATTGCATTGGAAAATAAATAGTGTTATTTAGTCGCTTCCTTAAAACGAGTGGAAAGAAATCTGATATCAAATTCAACCTAATTCACTTTTTTCAGCAGTTTCACTTCTTTTTAGCTTGTCCTTGAATCAAGGGACCTGAAAGCAGGAAGTAGCTCACACACACACACACACACACACACACACTCTCAGAAGTGGTGCATGGTGGGAAGGGGGAAGGGAGGGGTATTTCAATGAACAGGCGTTCATTACAATATTAAGACTTCAAATAGGGTCAAGTTGCTTTCTACGACGCGAGCGTCACACCCCCCCGTGCCCAGTGAGTATCTCGCGCCGCCTCTCGTTTTTATTTACACATACTAGAGGCACTTGTGTGAGCGTAATCTAGAGTCAAGCTGATCACTTATTCAAAGTGGTATGCTTAATTAACTTGCTGCGGGGGGGTTTTGCATAATTTGCTGCATTACAAGCAGATCAAAAACCAATCCGATAATTAATTAATCCTCTGAGGTGGCTATCGGTGGTGTTGTGCACTGATCTCTTTTTTTCCTTATGGTTTTTTTTTTTTAGAAACACAACCAGCAGACGTGAAGAGGCGAAGCGGAAAGACTGCTATCTGTCCGCGTCTACCTTTTTTTTTGGCAAAGGTGTCATGTCAGAAAGTGCCCAGGTGACTTTTATTTTCAACTTGAAAGCGGACAAAGGAAGAACACAAACACGTTGCACAAGGACGCCGCGGCACAAAGCACTTCCTCTCCGCGGCCGCGTTATTAACGGCACGCAGCGCTATGTTTTTCTCAATTTCAAACCCAAGCTTTGGGGAAATGGAAGGGAGAAGAGCGTGCCGGGGACACCGATTGGATCTCACGCTAGAGTTACTCCCACACCGCTGAACTGAAAGTCATATTGCGTAAATAGTGGAGTCGGGCGTCTCACCTGACATGAGCAGAGCGAAGGGTTCGGGGCACGTGGAGGGGATGGGCAGGGTGAGCTTGTTGACGGCGACTCCGTAGGCGACGGCGAGTCCATCGATTCCTTTGTAGGGGGCCTCTCCCGTTAGCAGCTCCCACAGCAGAACACCATAGCTGGAGGAGAGAGGGGGGGCATGAGGCAGTACACTCAGACCAAAATTAGACACAAGATATCTTCTGAGAAAACACACTTTGTACCGTGTTTTTACAAGACAGACAGTATTGCACTGTCAGCATTTTTGCTATGTTGTTTTAGAATATTGAATCAGACCACTGCAGTGTCAATACACAAAAGCAAGAATTATAATGTCACAACTGTTTTTACTTTCTAGACCGCTGCCATGAGACCGTTTCCACATCTGTAAGCTGTCGATGTGAACTCAGTACCTCCTGCAGCGGCTTCACAGTCAACGTCTCATAAGGTGACGATGTGAGGGCTTTTACTTTGAAGCAGGAAGTGCAAAATGAAAGAAGCCAGGATAATCGTCAAATGTGCACAACGTTTTAACGGTCAAAGCATTTTTCACACTATAGCAATGTTTGTAGAAGTATATATATATATATATATATATATATATATATATATATATATATATATATATATATATATATATATATATATAAACTTTTAGAGGGTGTGATTTACATTTTTTACATATTTTCTCATTATCTACCCCAAAATCATTGCCAGTGTTTTGGTACATTTGGATTATTATTTTTTAAGAACTCCTTATGAACTCTTAAGTTTAGAGGTTAAAATTAAACAGTATGTCGGTACATTATGTACTACCTTGTCAACTCCAAGTGCAACCATCATTTCAAATGCTAAATGTAAAAATAAATGTGATCTAAATTAAAACGGGATTAATCCCGACTGAATTCATTTACTTGTGCTACATGAAATGTGCCAAGTCTGACACTATTAACAGCATTTGTGTCTAATGCCTACGAACACATTTGCAGAACAGATAACCAATGCATCACAAAATGAGGATTTAAATACTGCATGTGATGGCTTGTTGGTTAATTCAGTTCTGACACCACCTCGGGTCGTCGACACAGCGCTCGACATCTTTCTACTCCTTCCCTTCACATCACACGGTCAGTCATGCAGCGGCCGGTACAGACACATTTTGTGCAATGGAACATTTTTGCTTTGGTGAAACATGTGCTTGCTAAAGTCGTAGACACACACACACGCACACACACACACACGCACGCCTTTCGAGCCCACACAATGGGAGCAGCCTTGTGTCCCAATGAAGATGAAGCGTGGCGCAGGACTTGGATCCAAACCCCGTCAATTAGCCCTTGCCTGGACCTGACTGAACACACTGTGGAGGCTCGCTAAGGGGAGAGCGCAGGCCGCAGCCTTTTATTTTATTTTAGCTCTTTAATTACAACTTACACACACTGCGACTGCGCCGGAGCGCCGCTCCCCTTGTCTTCACGTGGCGGCTTTAAGGGGGACGCGCGGCCCGCGGACCGACGAGGGAAAAGAATAGTAGAACAAAGATTGCCCTTCATTCTCAGAGCTCCGCCCACTACATTCTCTTTTTCTTTCTTTTTGGCGTTCTCCAGATTTGTGCTGCGATTTGCTGTGAAAATGAGCTTTCGTGGGTTTGTTGTTGATGGACGGGGAGATGGAGACTGAGAGGATGTGTGTGTGTGTCTGTATTAGTATGATGACACTGAACCCATAAGGTAGTTAAAAAAAATACACACTCTGACTAAAAAGGGTTCCTTAATGCACCAGAAAATTCCTTAAGTAGCTTGCACCATAGCAGAACCCTTTTTTGATGTTCTCAAGGACGCTTTGAAAAAGGTTCCCTGTAACAGCGTGTTCAATTGGTTCTACATAGGCTCTTGTGTGGGGCTGCAAAGACCCATTTAAGAGTGGATTAAATGGTCCAAATCCACAGGATTATAAATTACACCATAGCATATGAGGGTAACTGCTATAACCACTGCGCAGCACAGCCGTGAGTGTGTATTACCGTATAATAAATTGTTTATCTTGTTCCCTACTGTTGGGCAAAAACAGCCCCGCTCGCTTCATCCCACATGCTAATTCATATCTGGCACAAAAAAAAACAAAAGCCATCTTGACTCTCCTCTCGACAAATCACACAGTCGTTTGAGTCATCATTATAAAACCACAAACCATAATCAAGGGACTCTTCTTTCTGTGTAGATGTGGCCAAACACACTCGGACATGTGCACACATATCACACACGTACACACACAGAGCTATTCCCAGATAAAGGGCTGTGGTCAGGTCTGGTGTGTGGCCTCCTTCTCCGTCTGTGTCGGGGACAATGGGACAGTGTGCAGTACAGATGTCCCACAACAAAGCACAGAGCAGCCCTTTGAAGAGGCGCCGTCACGTGGCCGCGGTCGGGCCTCGCTGCAATCCATCATTCTCAACATCACTCTCGTCTCCCACCATCACTTCTCCGAGCACTTTCAGCCTCTCCCCCCTCCACGTCGATCTGCGCCTTCTGTCCCCAGCGGGCGTCCACTGTCCGTCCTGCAGACCGCCGCTCTACACACTGCTGGTTATATATATTTATACCAGGAAGGCAACCTCCGGGTTCTGAAGAGTGAAGACGATGCGGAAGTGTCCGAAGCGTCTAATTAGTCCCTCGGAAAAACATTGTTGTTTTACATTGTTGTTAGTTGCTAGTTTCAAGTCTTCTTCAGTAAATGAGGGTCCCATTTAGAGTCAAATAGACCATAAAGCACGGTATGCTACCTTATGACTGACCGGTCACTCCTCTGCCGCCCAAATATGGTCACTTCCTGTATACTGGTTGCAAAAAGCCAAGATGGCCGTTATCCAAGATCTCTCTATAAAACCAATGAGTGACGTCACGGCGACTACGTCCACTTCTCCATGCATAGTTTACAGCTCACAGCTAGTATTACACCATAAAACTTATTTATGATGATATTTCCAATTTGTATCATTACATCTATATACATAATAAAACTTTATTTGTATTCTAAATGTAATTTGCATTAGTGTAACCCTAAAAGAGTTACTTCTTCAACGTCTCTCGTTGTGGACAAACTGGACGCTGGAACCAGGAAGTGACGTCACAAGACAGGATGGGCCATAGCTAGCTGGTTAGCGTGCTAATGTCAGTCGGTATCTGTTCAAGACGGCTTTGACATAACGTGTATGTGTATATTGCTCATTGCACCTAGACATTCCTCGCCGGATTTAGAGCGCTCACCTCCAGACGTCGCTGCCCTTGGAGAAGGTGGAGGACTTGATGACCTCGGGGGCCATCCAGGCGTAGGTGCCGGCGGTGCTCATCTTGGTGGTCTTGTGCCACTCCCTCGCCAGGCCAAAGTCTGTGATCTTCAACGTCAGACCCTCTATACATTCATTCTCGATGGGCTGAGCCAGAAGGACTGGAAGGGAAGGGAGGAAGGTTTAAAAGTTAAAATACGGGGTTAAAATAAAACTAAACACTGCAAGAGTTTTCTTTGAGCCAGATATTATTTTCTCACTTCCGTTTGTCTTCATGTGACGACAACTCACACTGGCAGTGACAACAAAATATCCTGTGCTATGTTTTTTTCCATCACACCACGTGGTCAAATGGGCCAAAAGAGAGGAAGCGCCATTTTGAAAATGAATGCTCAGCGTCCAGTAGCTGCTGCGTTACGTAAAAAATACACATCCTGCTGCTGCGGCTTCAGATTAAAAGCTCCCCACCACTAGAACCACAAAGAGGCTTTTATTGTGAAGCAGCTACAGGATCATATCAAATAAATATTCAGAAAAAGAACATCATATTCATAAATTGGATAAAATATATAATTGAAGCACAGTGTCCAAAAAATACATTAAAATTCACTATTAAAATATGCAATTTAATGAACTAATTTCAACATTTTTCCTAATAGCAACCATTTTTAAATATATTTTCTTCACACTAGAGAGAGAAAGAGAGATAGAGAGATAGATAACTAACTATTAATCCCCAGTGGGGAAAACTCATTTGTCACCAGAGACATCAGACAAGGTTCACAGTGCACAACATACAAAAAAAACACATTACAAAAACAAACCATATGAAACAAGACAACAAGACACACAATCAACATAGAAAGATAGTAAATTTAAATCTAAAAAACACAACTAGAGGTGTTCATTAAAAAATCAAACTGCTGCCGGGACAAAAGATCTTCTCAGTCGCTCCGTCGAACACGTTCTAATGTGGCGTCAACAGCGAGCAGAAAGCAACAAATCACCTGTTGACGCACAGCTGGAGTGACGTCCCGCGGCCTTAATGAAAACTACAATAACGCAGTTTAAGTGAAAGGAAGCAGCCCGACCGAGTCCAGTAACTCCGCGTCGAGTAACCCGAACAAAGCGCAGAAGTGCCGGAGTTAAATGGACCAATAACAATGTTGCTTGTCAGCGTTTTGTTGTCAGAGGGGATCATCTTACTGCGTGAAGAGATGCATGATTATGGTGCAGACACAGAAAGACCATTTAAGCTCCGCAGGGATCGCTTCAGTTGCAAGCCTCATTGTGAGTGAGAAACTGGAGGCTCTGCACGCGTCTGCACACAGAAATACTTGTAAAATCTGTGCAATATTGGCACGTGTGCAAGGGGAATAGTAACATAGATAAAGACATATTATAATGTGAATATATAAGGCTTCACACTCAGTACAGTACAGATGTAGTACACCAGCGTGCAGCGTCCCAAATGTTTTAGAAAAAATAACAACATAATCAGACTAGCATACACTTGCAGAATGGCACTGGAGTTGCCCAATGTGTTGACGTGTGTGTAAACCAGATGACCCCAGTGAAAGCAGATCTGCTGATTTGCAGGTTGCACACAGGATGTCTTATTTTAGACTTCTAGATTACATGTATTTCAATGCGTTTCAGCTTCTAACTACACATTTGAATAAAGTCATTAAAATGCAGAGGAACTAATGACATAATGTGACACTCTCCGGCGAAGCCATCTCTTGACCTCGCCGTGCTCATTTAGAGCGCAGAATGAGACCGATTAACCTTATTGACATGGAGGGACGGCATAACGGATCAATCAGACACGGATGACGGACGCTCGGGAATGGGCCTCTAAACATAGACGCAAGCGGCAAAAATCCAAAATGAGAAAAGTATACGCTGTGAAATGCAATAACCCTATAAGTAAACACATCTTGGGAACCAGCCAGCGCCGGGCGACCACGCTCGGCGTTGGAAGGCTTTGTTTTCCATGAAAATAGAAACGCACCGCCGAGGCCGTCGGTCGCTGCGGTGCGTGTGACTCTGTATCACATGCCTCGGTCCGATCGGCCCGCCGCGCCGCTCTTCCCCTTTGTTGGCGGGCTGGGCATCGCGCGGGGGCAAGGCCGCCCATCAAACGCAAGGGAGGAGAGGCTGCAAAGAATTCCACTTATTATAGGGAAGTAAGACTCCTGCTATTTGCAGTCACTTTCTGACTTTCTGGGCTCGGCGCTCTTCCTTCTGCTTTCGACCGTGTGTTTCGCTGAAAGGAATCCTCTCGAGACTTTCTTGAACTTTTTTCCACACGTATGAACGATCCCCTCTCGTCCTCTCTTTGTTGTCTATGTCTTTGTCTGTGTCTCTCTCTCTCCCTCTCTTTGACATCCTGTGCAGAGCTCGGTCGCCCAGAGGCAGCGGGTTTGACGTCACAAAGGAATGCATCACAAGAGGTTGTGTTGTCTGTTGTCTGCTGTGTGTGTGTGTGTGTGTGCGTGTGTGTGTGTTAAAGGGGATGGAAGACTTGGTTCTTTCATAGTGTGTTCTGCTGGACCCCCCCTCCCCTCTCCACACCCTCTCTCACACACACACACACACACCTTCCACGGCAGCAGCGTGTGTGATTTCTGTCCATTGTGTCTCAAAAGATGAAGACAAGTGCAAAGACCGACAGACAATCAATGGAGGCTTTGACTTCACCTTCCTGACAGCCAGACAGCTTTTATTTCTTCTTTTTAATGGGGAAGAAGAAAAAAAAAACAACAACATCAAGGTATGTCCATCACAAACTTTCCCATTGACTTCTGCTACTTTTGTTGTTTGTGTCTTCGTCTCGAAGGCAGAAGGAGCCAAAAACAAAAACAACCTCTGCAGCGAGAGAGAGAAAGCGCCCCGCTCGTTTAACCTTTTATTTTATTTTTGTGTGTGCAGAAAATCAATTTCTGTCCATTCTAAGGCTGAGTCATTGTTTCTGTCAATTCATCGCACCCCCTCGCAAAGGGAGGAGGGGGTGCTGGTGCTGGTAATTACTGCAACAGGCCCTGATCTCTTACTGCACTTCTTTTGTCCGCTTGAAGTCGGCCTCTGGTAAAGACAAGCCTCCGGTCAGTCACCTCTATTTCCACCCGGGCGCTCGCTCTCAGAGCCCTGACCCCACTTCCAGGAAGTGACGCCGGTATCGGCCAATTACCCTCCGGTGGTGGGGCCCTTCCTTAAAACTAAACAACAACAAAAAAAACATTTAAAAAAAAAAAAAAGAAAAAATGGTTCCGGCTTGCTGTGCACAGTGCGCTATTTTAAGAACGCTGAGGTTAAGCAGGTCACGTGACAGCAGACGCAGACGGGCGCAGGCGGGAGGGAAGTAGAGGTGCTGCGGTGGAGCGAGCCGAGGCCATGGGGAGAGAGAGAGAGAGAGAGAGAGAGAGAGAGAGAGAGAGAGAGAGAGAGAGAGAGAGAGAGCAAAGGCCTCTCACTCACAGGTGCGTACAGTAAGGGTGTTCTTCTTGGGTGGACAATATGAAATCATATCGGGATGAAATGTTACTAAAAAACCACAAACCAACTCCTCACGAGGACAGTTAGGATTCATTTAGTTAAAGGTAGTTTGGAAAAAACGCTCAACATTTTGAAGTAAAATAAAATGTGTTGACGCCTGATCTACAGTTCATAATCATTGTGAATCATCTCTGAAGCGCGCTGCTCGTGTCTTTGTTTGACTCACACAAAGAGAGAAATGGAAGATGACGACGCGTTTCACGATGGAGCCGCTTCCTGGAGAACAGCAGCCGGACGCAGTGGTTGAAGCCCGGTTGTCACAGTGGCGTTGCCAGGTTTGAGTCTGAACCCCCCCCTCCTCCCTGCCACCCCCCACACACACACACACACACACACACACACACTATAACCTGAGACTCAGCACTGAGGCGCAGTATAAGCTGCTCTTGGATAGTATTCTGTGACCCCCGCAATAAACATTTAACTACAGCGTCGTGCTGGGAGAGAGGCAAAACAGAAAGTCCCTGGACGTGAGCCTATCTTACATCTACACACACACACACACACACACACACTTATTGAAGTTTCATAACCCACACATAATAAATATACATAACCCATTCATATACATGTCTCTGCACTTACTGGATGGATATAGCCTACCTGCATGCGCACCCATGTGGGTCCACAACACTCATCTGTGCACGCACATGCGTGCAACCAAGCATAGAAACGAACATGCAAATCCACACAAGGAACAAAAGTCTTTCTAGCCGCCTCAGCACAAATACACACTGCATTCTTCTTCCACTTCCTGAGCGAAGGCAGAGTGCATCCACAGTTCAGTCTCCCTCCTCCGACCGCCAAACATCACACGGACGGCGACGGCGCGTTAGTCAGCTGCTTACTGGACGGTATGTGGCAACGCCAAACCGGCCGCTGACCCAAGTCACATCGAGTCTGTGGACATCTTTAAGACTCCACTGGGAAACAGCAAGGGGGCGGGGCCTTCATTGGATTTATATGAACTGTATTGGGTTTATACAGTAAGGATACACAGGACTTTTCACCTGTATCCTCTGGTATCATCTTGAGGTGTGTTTGACGATCAGAACAGGAAATCTACCTCTCCTTAAAAAAAATAATAATAACGGCGAGTATCATGACTCGATCAGTTTTGTCCAGACAGCGCAGCGCGTCTTCCTGAATCGAAACCAACAATGTTGCCACAAACGGCACCGTGACAAGTCCCCATAGCTACAGGACTCTGTTTGGTGTTGTTTGTTGTTCAGAAACAAGAGAGACGATCGCAGACGTGACTCCTGCCAGCAGAGAGCTGAGTTTGGACCGACTCAACCCGGCAGTCTTTTAAATGAAAAAAGTTAATTGTACACTACCGTTCAAAAAGTCAATCAGACACATTTTCAGTTCCTTTGCAAATTCTCACATAGAGTAACTTTAATTTCTAAGAACAAGACTAGACTGGCGAGTTTCACATGAAAGTTCTTTCTTTTTATAATGTAACCCACAAATGTGATGCTCCAGATACTCAACTCGCTCAAAGGAAGGCCAGTGTTATAGCTTCTCTCACCAGCAGAACGGTTTTCAGCTGTGTAACATCATTGCACAAGTTTTTCTTTTGCACAATTTGTCTTCTAAGGCGATTAGCGAACACAATGTACCACGAGACCACTGGAGTGAAAGCTGCTGGAGATGAGCCTCTATACACCTGTGTAGATATGTCATTAAAAAACAGACATTTCCACCTACAATAGTCATTTACTACATAAACAATGTATAGAGTATATTCCTGATTTATTTAATGTTATCTTCATTAAAAAAAGTCTTTTCTTTGAAAAATAAGAACATTTTCTAAGTGACCCCAAACTTTTGAACGGTATTTTAATAAATCCAAATTAGCTTTTCATCCAATAATACAAAATATGACGTAAGCCATTAGCAACCACTGAGTACGAGTGTGTTTAAGAGTCTGTATTGGGGATACACAGTTTATTATGGCCTGATATTAGGAGCTGAGGTTGAACTTCCACCTCACACCATAAAAAAACACACACACACCGAAGTTCATGCCAATACAAGAACAATGCTGTTTTCTTCATTGGCGAGTATGTTGACTTTTTGCGTTTGCCCCGTTAGCATTAGCCTTCCTCATTTAGCACCAAATCCTGTCTGTACCCAACAACTGCACATTTGAGATTCTTGTTTTTGGATGAGTCAGCTGAAAATGTTAAAATGTCAACTGGACACAGTTTGTTCAACCAACTCAAACGTTAGCTTCATTAGCTAGCTAGCTCGGCCTAAATCTGCCAGATAGAAAAATAAAGAGTCACCAGCTAGAAATGAGAATTCAGCTTTAGTCTGACATGAAGGACCCTATTGTTTTCAAAAATAACTACTAATATCCAGCGGCGCATCTGCCCTCGTCGTCTTTGTAAGTTGCGAAGGTGTTTGTGAAAGCAAAGCTTGGCCGGAGCGGCAGAAACTAAAAAAGTGGAGCGGAGCAAACGTTCGATCGAGTCAACAGCACCCGACGTGGCGAGAGCAAAGAGCCGGGACGGGTCAACGTCCTGCTCAAGGACCGTGGCGGTCGCTGAGCATACAGTACATTTAGCGATAGAGGCCGTGACCTTTCAGCTGCAGGACGCTCCTTCTCTGGCCCCTCCCCCCCCCACACACACACACCGTGACAAGCCAGATGCAAAAGTCAGCGCTCTGCCCCGTCACTCTGCACCTCACTTAATTATGTTTTTCTCCATAATTCAACGGTCCGCCACCGTCGCTCAGCACATTTCTCTCATGTACGCCGCCATTCCCCCCACCTCCCCTCCCTCCTCCTCCTCCCAGTGAGGCCGATATGTGTGCGTGTACGAGGCAGCTATCGGTGGAGGTGGCTGAACAGACGCTATTTTGAGTTTTAAACCCGGGAAATAAGACAACAACAAAAAAGCCACTGACCAAAAGTCAAAATTTTGTGAAATTGAAATATCTGTATCGGCTTTTAAAAAGCCACATCGGTTCAACCTAACCCTTCTCTATGCTCTTTCTCCACCTTCCCCCCCCCCACCTCCCTGCGCTGCACCCGTAGGCGAAAGAGAGAATTCAGCCAGGGCGGGGGCTTTCCCCAGGAAGAACGGGAGCTTTGTCCCCTGAGGGACGAGGCCATGGGCTGACAGACAGTCTGGCAGCTTCTGACCAGGCAGCAGAGTGAGAGAGCGAGCGAGCGAGAGAGTGATAGGGCATAATCACAGAGCAGGAGAAGAAACCAGCGCTGGAAGCACGCAACGAGTTCACTGGGTGTAGAAACTAGGCGGCAGTCAGTGAGTTTACAAGTGACTTAGAACTGGAGGACGCCGCCGTCAGTCTGATGAGGACTTTCAGTTTCATTTGATGGATGTAAAAATGTAAATGTGACTCCGGTTCTTATATTCAATGTGAACACAGGTGTTTGCCACACTATCTGTCTGAGCATGCACTTTTTAAAACAAATTCACAATCGTCTCGCATACATACGTAAATTTATAAGTTATATCTACAAGTTTTATCTTTTATATTTTGTGACTTATTTTCTTATTCATTTTTTATCTGAAGTTTATTGTTAGGACCGAGCAAAATAAGCGTTTCATTGTATAGAATAACTGTCTGTTATCTGTGCATATGACAGTAAATCTACACACGTACATACACAAGTATATGTACATACATGTGCATGTACACACATATACAAACTATGGAAGAAATTCTATGGGAATGACCAGTTGTGTCATTGCATTAAACCCGACTCCTCAGACGTTGGTTTTATTGTTCCATGCTAGTTTTATCTTCCTGCGTAATGGAGTGCATTGACAACTCATGACTCATCTTAAAAAGGGAGAAGCTATACTTGAAACCTGAAAAGCAGGCATCGCCTCTCCGGGTTGTCAATGTCAGGCCCATCTATAATTTCATCCTTGTAATTCAATAACAAATGTAGTGCTTTACCTGTTGGGCCGCTTCTTCAAACCCGTCACAACGCCGCACCGGGTGTTTACACATGATCACGTGTGCAGTATCTGTATCGGTCGACCAGGAAAAAAGGCTACGAGGCCCCGAAAACAGTCACTCATTAACAATCCAGCGCTCGTGTGTTGAAGTTTAACCTTCATTAGCGATATTTCCTTCAGAACTCAGACAGAGGGCTGTTACTGGCTTGAAGGTCGGGTTCATTATTTTCACGCAAATAGCGTAAATATGACGACTTAAATGTGACGAGGTATAAAGAGCCAGGAGCCACGGCGCAGTAACTCAATTTAGAGCTGGTTTACGATGTATGCAAAGCAGATAAAGGGTTACAAACACTCCTGGGTGCAGTGTTCCTGCAGTAGAAAGAGACTATAACACCACTATGACATTCAGTATGTGATTGTAGAGAGCTTACATTCACATTAATCTGAATATTAATGTGTTTGACATCAATATGGCATTCTCAGGGACTTACCATGTCTGTGAGGAGATATTTACTTCATTCATCCCCAAAGAGAAATGTGTTGACTTGAACAAGGTGTATGTATTCAAATTATTATCGTAACTTCATTAGAAAGTTGTCAATGAAGCAAAACAAAATTGAAATATGAATGCTACACCTCTAAGAAGAGGAAAAAAAGAAGCGAAAATCCACAAATACAGTTTTAAAACGACCACAAAAACCATCGCGAACACGCCGGCGAGAACCAAGTCAACAGCTGATTGTAACATCCTTCGTGTCGGTTTCCTTCCTGAATTCAAAACAAGTGCGTCCAAAGCCTCAGAGACGTTTTCTCTCTTCCACAAACAGACCGGCAGCAGGTTTTTTTAACGCTCGCTGGTATGGGGAACCGTCTCGTGATCTCTGAGGCGAGAAAGAGGCCGAGGCTGAAAAACAAAGTCCTCAGACCGTAGAAGACCCAAAAAAACCCACAACAACGCGCTCTGGCTGAGTTCTGGAAGCCTCAACGCTTCCTGTGCGCTCTGACCTTCCTGTGTCTGCTCTTCTTTTTTCTTTATTTTGTTTTCTCTTCCTCCCCCCTGCTGTTGTTGTTCTGTCCCCCTCACTCATCCTGCTCCAACTACACACACACACACACACACACACACACACACACACACACACACACTCTGCAGCTTTCATGACTAAGCGTGGTGTGCAGTCATTGTTGGGCTCGTCTTATTGCAGCTGAAGCACACAGTGTACACAGGCGACAGCGTGCAGACACACAGTATTAGAGTCAGGTGACTTTCTATTAAAACTACGATCAGGTCGGCGTACGGATACGTTTTGATTAAATATGTATTGTTACACTGGCTGTTGTCGAGAAGCCTAAACCAATATTGTGCCAGATTTTGATGTGACTGCACTCACATATACTTGGATAATGTTGAATCATTTCTAATATTAATACCATCCCAGTTGTATTTGAAATAAAGATTTTCTAACCTGGAAAAAAAAGATAAATGACATGGAGCAACAGTGCCATGAAAACTTGTCCATAGCATAAAAAAAACTAAAGTTTTTTTTAATGTGTCCTCAAAACATTTTTTTTTTAAATAACTGAAAGAAGTTGAAGTGGCGGTTGAAATACAATGAGTGCAAGAAAGTGTAGTGTCAGTTACAATATAAAAAGGTTGAGGGAAAGTTTGAATGAAGACAAGTATCACACTGAATTGAGTTCAGCACTTCAGTGAAAGTAGTTGTCGCGGCACGTGAAGTGAAGTGCGAGTGAAGTGAAGTGCGAGTGAAGTGAGCCAGAAGGGCCAGTTGGAGTAAAAGTCCCGTATGAAACTGGTTCAGGTGCATGAAGTGTAGGCACTGAAAGCAGTAGAGGTGTCCAGAAGGAAATCAATAATAATAACTGGCATTGAGCCTTCATGCTGTACTTAATGTTTATCGTGATGATGGGCATTGAAGAGAAAGTTTAGTATATATTTTGGAGAAATAACACTTATGTGATTTTTTTCTGAGAATGAGGTGAGAAGATGAATATCAAGCCCACGCTCTGCATGTTACGCACAGACATAAGGAAGTCTTGAGCGTGTTTTTCTGTTTCGTTCGTCAGACTGACCGTTTCCCCTTTGCTTCCAGTCTTAATGCAATGCTAAGCTAAGCTAAGCTAAGCACCTCCCGGTTCCAGCTCTGACTTTTAAAAAACAGCTTGTGAATCTAATTTTCACAGTCAAAGTTGAATACATCAACGCAAAAACAAAAAAGCACTGTTGTCATCACGAGCTTTGGCGAACTTTGACTCCCTGAATCTGGTAAAAGTCCCAACCCGACCTGCTCTGGATTCTGCCCGCTCGTCTTTTCCAAACTCAAACGACAGCAAAGAAACAACGGAGCTCACACACACAAGTCAGGCTTCGTGAACCTCCTCTGCCTTATCGCCCACTGACACTCTGAGCCAGCAGCGACACAACTAAGCCCCCCCCCACCCGGTGACCCCCCTTCCTCTGCCCAGCAGGACACCGCATGCACCCCTTGATACGCCAATCAGCAAACCCCCGCTGAAGATGCAGCCATGTTTATGGATGGGTAACCTAATGACGATGCATTTTCCCGCTACACTTGACATTTGAGGTTACGGCTCCTGCAGAATAAAAATACTTAACCTTTGCATAAATTTGCTCTTTGCGGTGGCGGGGATTTAAAAAAAAAAAAAAGTTGAGTAAAGTTTTAAGGCATGCACTTTGTTGGGTGATTTATTTCAGAGACAAAATCCCCCCACGGTCCCTCCCACGGGGGGAAACAATGCACATTTGACCTCTCGCGTCGAGGTTGACGCCCCAAATGTTGGATATTTGTGTTTCTTCGCGCAACTTGCACAAGACTCACCGGAGACGACCTCCATGAAGACAACAAGAGGCAGTCAGCTGATTTAAACTAGTCTACTACAAAAAAAATATGAAACGGATCAAAAGAATTTCAAAGTAACTCCCTCACAATATAAAAAGTCTAAATTCATGCTTTGTCAGGTCTGTCGTCCCAAATCAACTTTAAGATTGTATGTTTTTCTGAATGCAGTTCAGATTGATCGGCGCTAAGCTACGCTAACATTACAGCTGCTCCATTAACACTCAGAATAATGAGATCAATTTAAATATGTACAGGTGCACAAAGAGGCTGATGATGGTGGGGCGAGACGAAGGACAGATGTTTGTGTTTTCCCCTCAAACAAGGGACAGATTGACATCCAGTCACGATGATTGTCGTTAGCGTGACCCAGAGGTGCCAACTGAGATGCAGGCCAGGTGTCTGCCACACAGCAGAGCTGCCAACTTTTCAAAAAACCTTGGCGTGAGATTTTGTTGACGGGGGGGAAGGGCACGAGAAATGCGCACCGCCGCGAACAGCTGTGTGTCGGGAGGGCGTGACTTAAGACCATTGAGTGACGGTCACGTTCAATGCGTGAGACTTCAGAGCCCGATACCTCCGTCTCTCTGCTCCTCTCTGCCGACGGTCCCACAGTTGCGGACACAGTCCCGCGACTGTCTGTTTGGGGTAAACAGGATGTCTATGCAGCGAATAGGTTTACAGATGAGCTCCTTAGCGCCATCTATTGTCGGGGAGTTTGAAAGGGAACGAACGCGCCCCGGACTTTTTTTTGGGCGTGAGATATTGGTTGTGTGGCGTGTGAGCGTGTGAAAACATGAAAAAGCGTGTGTCACACAGCGAAAGCGTGAGAGTTGGTGGCTCTGACACAGACATGCGTATGTATTTAATATCTTGTCATTTAATAGGACAGCGAGACGTAACTTACTCACACGATCAGGTTTGAAAATTCCCCCTCGCTTCAGCACCAAATGTCTACCAAATGTCTAAATTGCCCCCTTGGTTTCTGCTGTGGTAACAGGAGAGCAGTTCACGCGCCCCCCCCCTTCCACACACACACACACACACACACACACACACACACACACACACACACACACACACACGGGATGTTTTTGAGTGTGCTGCAGTGTGGGGCACTGAGGCCCTAAATGAAAACATGCTGGTGGGATGTATCAGTTGTTTGTCCACTCGTGAAAAAAAAGAAAAAAGAAAAGATGTGTTGATCCAAGATCTAACTGTGGCTCCTTCCTGAGAAAAGGGTCAGTGAGTTCCAGCCCAGCAAGTGCTTAGCTTGGCGCTTTCCTCCAGCGTTTCTAACTCCAGCCGTGTGGCGATGCCTCGCTGTTCCTGCGTCTATGAGGGTCTTTGTGCAGAGAGATAACCGACAGCTGGACTCAATGGGCTTTTGAGGGCTGTTGCTGATAGCAAGACTTTTACTCGAGCTGCAGCAAAAACATACGCGGCTATTTCCATCGTAGGCAATTTAAAAGCAGCACTAGTAAATATTTGTACATAAACAAACAGACGGACAAAGTTAGCAACCAGATGGTGAACGCAGCCAAACGTTGCATTTCTGAAGCTACCAGTCTTGTGGCTAAAAGAAAAAATGTCCATAGAGTGTTTTCCCAATGAAACAGAATATTTAAGCGGCGTACAGTTACACAAGGGAAGTAAATAGAATCCTCCGCATTTGATTGGACCCCTAAAAAGTGGGCGGGTTCAGAATGATGCTGGATTTGGAGCTACAAAGGACTTTTGCTCCACACAGCTCGCTTGTCACTAAAAGTTGCACTGACTGATGTCTCGCTTACGTGAGCAGGCGCTCATTTATTTATTTTTTTACAGGAAGAAAAGATTCAATTTTCATATAAGAAAATAGAGGGGGCAGGGGATATTTTGTTTTCACATGTATTATCAAACAGGTGCACAATATGAACAGGTATGTGGGCTAAAGGGGTTAAATAGGCATTTTTTATTTCCTCTCAACTTTTAAGTCCATACTGAATTCAATTGATTTAATACAAATAGGAATTACCTGGTTTAAGCGGATTTCCCGTGCCACAGCTGACGGGGGCATTAACTACCCCGTTTATCTCGATTTTTGTTTGATAGTGTGTTCAGCGTGCCAAGGTGCATCACAATGATGTAGATAACAAGAAGCCAAAGGTGAGAAAAGCTCATGTGTGTCACACCCTTGAGGTTTTGAGCCACTTAGAGAGAAGAGAGAAATAAAAACAGCGGCATTCTGAACGGGATTCAGCGTTTCCCTGCAGAACTACAAACCTCATTTAGATAACCACAAGATACTAAAACAGAGAACGACTGAGTGCATAAGGAGTGAAAGCTCCCCAGACTCTCATCCCCCATATCTATGGTGAGAGAAAGAGGCGCCTCGACTCTGTTCTACATTTACTTTTGTTGGGATTCCATCAATGCCCTCTGGCTTCGACCCAAGCGTCACTTTCTTCAAGGATCCCGTTTCATCAGCATCTTCTAAAAAAAACAGACCAGAGCGCTCCGCTGGTAATTAGCTCCAACCTTTAGCTTTAGTTTACTAGTCCCTCGGGGCTAATGACTATTCGCCTTAATCCATCAACAACAGCTGGTCAAAAGGGAACCTTCTTTTCAATGCAGTAAAATGCCGCCGGTGGTCACTTCAGCGTCACATATTCATAATAGAGTTACTTTTAAATAGAGCTCTTTTCTTCTCAGCCTCCCTCTTATGCCATCGTTGTTTTGTTTTTTTGACTTATCTGTTAAAAAGATATCGTGTTGTCCCAGTGCATTGTGGTCCACTTTCAGGCCACAATTGGAAACAGGCAGAAATCGGTCACAAGACCTGTGTGACTGCCGAGCGCTGACGCAAAATGCCAACTCTTGAAAGAAGAACTTGCGTCATTATTCTGAGGAACTGGCTGCACAATCTGAGGATTACCATTGATGCTTCAGTAAGTTCTGTACTGTCGGCCCGACTGCCCCGTCATAACACCTTAAACAGTGTCTTAGCGTGCATTTTAAAATGTTGGGATGCTCTCGCACCTGTGTGGTAAACCTGTCAGCTCCCTAAACCTAACCTTCCCTCCCCCTTCAACCACCACCACCACCACAACAGGATATCGCTCTGCGACACAACAGGGCTCTGGCTGTGTTGAGACATGTCGGTACAGGCCAGGGACAAAGATTCAGGGAAGAATAAAAAAAAACAAGAGGCAGGAGAGCGATACAATCTCCTGGTGCACGGAGACAGGGATTGTGTTTGCGTTGGCATGACAAACATATTGACATAACTCAACTTTCTTTTGGCGCTCCGAAGGAATTTTGTTTCTTTGGTTTTGTTATTTCCAGTGCAGAGGTCTCATCGGGAAAAGTAAGGGCGAAATAAAGTTGGAGCGGATGCTGAGGAGAACCGAGAGACGAGTAGTTAAGAAAGATAGACGGAAACAGTCAGCGGTGGTTGTAAAGTGATCAAGATGCTGAGGGGAGCCTGGGAGAAAGGTCTTCTCAGGCTGTGCTGAATAGGCACTCTTTGCTTTAAACAGAGTGTGGAATCAAGGGAGTGAACCTTCTCGTGCGCCCAAGCAAGGTCACATACTCAGAACCTATAGCGCCGAATGTTTTGCGGGGTCAGTTGTTGCCAGGTAGGCCAGGAGCAACCACGAGCGCGCCTTAATTCGGCAGGCGTTGGCGATCGGGAACTGTAGGAGCACAAAGGATAAGCCCAGGAAGGTTGAAATATTTTGGACCGCAACAGATATGTCGGGAAAGGGAGGGAGAGATTATACAGTGCATCACAAGAATGATAATAACAGAGGGGAGGCTGCTGAAACATTCAGGTGGCTCGGTGTGTTTGGGTTGGCCAAATGTGCCGTTTAAGAGCTGAGAAAGGCCTTTGTTCTGCTTCAAAGGAGGAGGGGGTTCACAAAGCCTCATCAGCGATACATGTCTATGCCGTTTAGCTTTAATGACAAGGTTCAATGCCTACGTGTCGGGCCCAAAAAACCATGATGCAAGACCCTTCCCGGGTGCCCACCCCCCCCTGGACGGCGTCAAAGTCCAACGTGTGAGCTGTGACAGTGCCGAGACGGAGAGCCACCTCCTGAATTCCTGAACTGACCTTTCATAGCAAAGTGCTGCATTTTGTGCCTTGTGACAACACAGAACTGCATATCTGTAGCCCTGGCCTACATTTTGGAGAGTCACATGACTGAGCTAGCGTCCAAAAAAACATATGTTTTGTTTGAGTATTAATCTTACTTTTGTATGTCATGATCTTGAACTGGAGATGTATTTCAGCGAGACAATGACTTGGACTGCACCAATTATGGCACAGGATCAAAAGTGGAGAGATAATCCAATTTCCCGGACTAACGGGGTGTTTGAGTTAATAATTCTACTGGAGCACAGTATGTGGAGGGAGTTAAAAAGGTTGCCTTTGTTCTAGACGTGGCCTTGTGAACACAGAGAGGCCTTCGGTAGCTGTACACGCAGTACACCATGTTCAATCACTGCCACGGGGCATGTTGCCACCCAGCAGGCCCAGTAAATACGCCTGAACCCGCCGCTGTCATCAATCTAACACTGACAGAATGGGACCGGGTTTGATTGATGACCGACCAGCACCGCTGGGGTCGAAGGACTTACTGTTGTTGGACTTGAGATCCCGATGGATGACGGGGACGATGGCCTCGCTGTGCAGGTACAACATCCCTCGGGCTATCTGCACGGCCCAGTTGACCAGGACGTGCGGGGGAATGCGGCGCCCCGCCAGCGCCCGGCTCAACGGCCCGCCCGAGGCGTACTCCATGATGAGGCACAGGTTAGGCTCCTGCAGGCAGACGCCTTTCAGGGCGATGATGTTGGGGTGAGTGAGCATGGCGAACAGACGCGCCTCCTGCCGGACGTTCTGCGCCGTCACGCTGATGTCCTCGTCCGGGTCTTGGCGGGCGGCCTTCACGGCCACCAGCTTGCCCCTCCATGTACCACGATACACCTTTCCGAAGCCCCCGACCCCGATGACCTCCTCCAGGCTCAGCTCCCGGAAGTCCAGCACGTCGGGCTCGAACTGGCTGACCACGGCCGGGCCGAGCTCGCCGACCACGTCGGCGCCCGGGAGCTTCCCGTACCCGTTGGGCTTGAAGGAGCCGTAGTTGGACGGGAAGATGCCCACCTTGTTGTTGACCTTCCCCGCCCACCAGCCGTCGTCCCCCGATATCTCAGAGTCCAGAGACAGGACTTCCACCAGGTCACCTTTACGCAAGGTGAGCTCATCTTTACAGGACGCCTCGTAGTCGAATAAGGCCGTCCACACGGGGTTGGTGAAGTTACCTTTTTGTGATTGATCCAAATTCTTCCAGTTGGACAAAGGGCCACGGCTGAATATGTTCTTCAGTGGCTCCATGGAGCCTCAAGCAGATGTCTACACTGGATCTGATTCTGCACCCCAAGGGTTTGAAAATAAAGTACAAAGGAGTACTTTATTGCGCCTCGCTCCCTTTCCTGTCTTTCTTGTTGGTTCATTAGGGACCAGTGAAATGTGTTCAAAAGCTTGACCAACAAGCGGGCTACAGAGGAGGACGAGGAGACGACTGAATGGTGAGAGTCTCTCTTCCGTCTTGACATCACACGCAAAGCCCCCCAGCCCCCAACCAACTTCAGAAAACACCGGATCAGTTGAGGAATTGATTCTGTGCGATAGTGGCGGGTGCTTCCGAGTTTAGAAAGGCAGCACTGTCTCCTGTCACAGTTTCTCTCGGTTCAAGGGATGTGTGGTTTGTCCAACATGCTGCGAGCACATTCCCGGTCACCGGCCTGTATTTAAAAGGCTCCTGAATCGCCTCATTATGCGAAAATGAGCTCTCCTCTTCCCCTCATTCAAAACTGCCACCTGTTGAGTGGAATGACTCAAGTGTAGAGAGAGAAATTAAACTATCCAAAGTGTGTTGTAAAGTACTTTTGGAGTGTTCCCACTACTGTTCAGCTGTCCATTTGGGTTTTCTTATGTATTTTTAGCCATTAAGTGCAGTGGCCACCACAAGCAGGAAGCGCTGCGAAGCGGAGAAGAATAGCAGGAAAAGGAGCATTCAGTCCAGCCAACCAGTGTTTTTACGACAAGTTCCAGGGCTAACCACTTCGCATTAGCAAACACAAATGTCCAATAACCGCGACTGGCCGCAACTGTGCGGCGCTCCCGCAGGAAATCCCGCATCCCTGCGAGCGAGAGTGTCCATACTGACGGGTGTTATCACGAGCTGGGCTTTATCGCGACATAAACACGTAGGGGACCCGCGACAGGAAGAGACGGTCCGAAGCCGCTTCACTTTTCCAGAGAGAGAGAGAGAGAGAAACACGCAGTACAAACTAAATCCCGTTAGTTCCCCTCAGTGGAAGTTCAGCGCGTGGCCTCGTCCCGCTCGGCGGTCCCGGTGGAGCGGTCGGTGTCCAAACAGCGCCACAACTCCATCGGTACTTGTTGTAATATTCCTCTTCCTCTTCCTCGGTCGGCACGCACTCGTCCGGACCTCGAACCACTTCTTCGTCTGCTCTCAGTCAGCAGAGAGGGTGGGGTTTCAAAACTTATTTTGTTCTCTCTCTCCCAACAGGAAAAGAGTCAGATGACAGGCCCCGGTGAAGCGACACGCAGCACACTGCGACGCATCCGGTTGGGACTGTCAGAATAAAAGTCGGAACAACGCGAACGTTTAAATGTTTTGATGAAATTGTCAATAAAAGTTTTCACGAGGGAAAAAAAAAACAGGAGCTCACACAACGATTAAATATCCCTACTTTATTTAGTGCTGATTTATGATGAAATCTCTGTATCTTTATACTTAGATAATTGGGTACAAGGATGTCATGTATTATCACTATTATTATCATGTATTATCCATACATACATTATTAAAGAAAGGTCACCAACTCTGCAATTAGTAAATAATTCACTTATATTACATCGCCCATGTAGATTTTTGGTAATGTTTGCATGACTTTGCTTTTCATTGCAATACAAATTATGAAAAGCAGAACTGATTTTTAACTTTTTTGAGTTAAAGCGAAGTTTCAGACTAAATAATACTCAAACACCATGAGTGCACTATCGTGCCACATTTTACTGTATAAAAGTAGGTTATTTAGTTTTAAAATTTATTTCACTGTCTCAGTAAAAGTATATAATGTGTTGTGTTTAAGGCATTTGTGTGCATAAGTTTTTAAAATTAGGGAAAAGTATTTTTTAACAACTTCATCAACATAGAAGGAGACGATGTGTTAATGTTAAAATAGAAAACTTTATACTTACTTTAACCAATTTAAAAATGTAAACTTTTTCCCGTTGAAAACTGAAATCAAATACTCTAAAGTCGTCCTGCTCGGTGTACGCGAGCTGCAGAACATCGACTCAGATCTGGACCTCAGCTGTCGGAGCGATCTTCAGACATGTTCTTCCTCCGAGACGCCTCGAAACACCAGAACCTCTAAGAAGAGCTCAACCGACGCCGCTGACCCCTGAGTCTACTCCACCGTCCTCTTCTCTCAGGCGCTGAAAGGCCCAAACTGGCAGCAAAGCTCCATCAGTGACGTTGAGCTGCAGCGAGAGGGCGACAGCGAGCATCCTGTGGCCTCCACAGCCAATCACGATGAACTGAAGACCTTCCTTTTTTTTGAGTCGGGGTCGCAGCCCTGTCTCCTCTTGTGACTTCAGCTACATCTCTGCTGCATGCGTCCTGCCTCCTCAAGGTCGCGTCACCCCAACACACTTTTTCTGAAAGCCTCAATGACTCTGCTTTCATGCGTGTACTGGGACGCTTTCGCCTTTTCCTCTCTCTACTTTTGTGGGTTTCTCTCTCTGTTCGAAGGAGTGTGATCACCTGGCGGCGTCCATAAAGTAAAATATACACAACCACGTTTGTCTTTTATCATTAAAACTTTCTTTACAACACAATCAATTTGTATAAAATTACATTATTCATTCTTTACAAGTGGATTGTCTGTCAGAAATAAATTGTATGTTTTTTTTTAAATCAAGTCTGATCAAGCGATTTGTTTTTTCTTGAGTATCCAAACATTCTTTAAAGGACATTTTTCTCAGTTGGACATACATTTTCTTAAATGCTGAGTTTGCTGGTTCCCCCTGGTTGCAGTCTTTATGCTAAGCTGTAGCAATGCATATTGTATAAAGATACAATGAGCAATACTATTATCATATTTATCAAAGCAAGACTATAATCATATTTATCAAAGCAATATTATTATCATATTTTTGTGCCTTTATATCTTTTATATTTAGTTTTATTTGTTATATTTTATTTTGTATAGAATAACTGTTATCTGTGCATATGACAGCAAAAACGTCTTGAGTCTTGACATTGGTGGGTCAAAGTAACCAGAAAAGCATGCTGGCTATGCAGACTGCAAAATTCAACCGCACTCACGAGTACATATTTAGTACATATATTTAGTACATATTAGGACGTACTAAATCCTTTTCTGGCATTCTAAATATTACGGTACTGTGGCTATTGCAACACTGCGTCTACAGCCATGCTTGCAGGTTAAAGGTAAGCATGCTACGTGCTAATATGTAGTTGCTAAAGCGGGGAGCTAGCAGCAGCGCTAGCTTGCGTGGACACTCACTGAAGGTAGGAGCGGTTTGTGTAACCCGACTTTTACGTTACTAAATCAAAGTCAAAAGTTATATTGGATAAAGAGCTGTGAAAGAAAAGTCCTGATTACAAAAAAACTAAAATGTAGGTAAACATCAAAAGGGTTTCTCCTCTGGACACGATGAATGTCGACAAAATAACTTCCCAATCCGTCCAGTACATTTTGAGGTACACGTTTGACCCGCTGGTGGCACTGGAGGAAGTTGCCGCAGATCAGCAATCAGTGACGCGTATAAAAACAGGATATATGTATTGTATTCAAAAACAAGGTGTAAAAATTTCCAGTTTAATAACTTGTAGATGTGATTAGTGATCACTTTCCCCTCATTGAATTAGTTTTTACTAGGGCTGGGCAAAGTTGCAAAAATTTAACTGATTAATCACATGATTTTTCTGCAAATAATTGCATTATGCGCCAAATTCAATAATGAAGTCAAATCTAGTGTATTGTGTGGTTTTATTTTAAAGTAATGTTATCAGAACAATAAAACAGGCACTCTGGAGCAACAGCAAGTTAACATACATACATATATAGTTTATCAATCTGTTTTCTTTTTGTTCTGGTACCAGAAGAAAGAAGTTGTATTTCATCAGGGAACAACATAATCAGTGTGTTCAGTAGTAAAGGACAAGATGCTCAGGTCTGAACTATTATATCTGAACTATTATATATGAACTACTATATATATATATATATATATATATATATATATATATATATATATATATATATATATATATATATATATATATATATATATATAATCCATCTGTCTAACATGTATTTATTACTTTTTTTTTTAAATTATTGTCCTGTGGCTAACACTGCTACTAGGCCACAGTTTAGCGAGGCTTTTATTTTGACAGACAATAGATACGTCCTATTTGTTCATTATGGCTGACTTGTTATTGGTGGGAACAGGTGACAAATAAAAAGAACACAAATATGCTCAAAAATCACTTTTTGAGTGTGTATATATGGAGGATATATATATATATATATATATATGGGGCAAAATGTGGCCTTTAATCTGTAATTAAGTGTAAACCCCATGACGACTAAATATGACCTTTTCCTGAAAGATGCTGTTAGTGTAAAATCTAACACTTCTCGTTCAGTCAAGTTTTCCATAGGTGTGTATGTTTCAGTAGTCGTGTTATTTTTTTCATACACTCTGCATGTATTAAAGCATGTATATTTCATCTGCCATATGGTTGGTTTAAAATAAATCCACGCCATCTTCTCTCCTGCTCTTTACACCGATTGCTATTTCCTCCCATCTGCTACAGTGAAGTGTCAGTTCAGATATTATGCTTAAGTGACATTCAGTCCAAACACTCAAGGACAGCGGTTCATTAAAAAATGGTCCCCGTAGTCAAAGGAAAGAGAATGAAGTGCCGCCGTTAGGTTTCTGTGAGGAGGGATTTGTTGAAGATTTTCTTTTGTCTGGTGTAACTTTGAACAACAAAAGCAGTTTCAAGCCAATCCTCCAGCAGCACATTTAAAAGCCTTTGGCATATGGCTGGTTTAATGTTCTTTGTGCAGTTTGATGGGCTACTTACCCGAGCGAGGTGGAAAAACTGCCACTGAAACTTCACTCAAGTGGAGTCGGATTTACTGCTGTACAGTTCTACTTAAGATAGAAGTCAAATAGCTCATTTAAAAGTTTTATTCCAAGGAGACGATACTCTCACTTTGAGTTTCACCTTCTTGTTGTATGAACTCGGCAGATTCTCTTCATGAAAAATTAAAATACATTCTGGGATGCGATGATATATGGTTTATAATTATAAAAAGAATACAAATTTATCCTCCTCTGATGTGATTTACAACAGCAGCCGTTACCACGCATCCCAAAACCTACAGTACTCATGGAGAGGCCCAATTATAAGACCAAGTGTTGACTCATGATTGATTCAATGGAGCCTACCATATATCATTTTTCTGTGCATTCCAATACCCATATTAATTTATTATTTAGTATGCCAGAAAAATATATAGCACGTCCAAAAATACATAGTATGTTAAATTCAGTCTGACAAAAAATGCCAGGATGTTCTACAACATCCGGATTGCAGTATGCAAGCCAGCTTGCTTTTCTGGCTATTGACCCACAATCCTTTGAGCAAAAGGGTCAAAGTTCACGGTGCGCTGTTACGAGGAGGTAGTATGTGCCGATATCTGATTTTGTTCAAACTTAACTAACCTCTTTGATTTTCTAAATAGAGGTTGTGCTACGATTTCGGTGGTAATACAACACTTTAAAAAACAATGTAATTTGTACTTAATGAAATAGTTGAATAAGGCACGTAAGGGACAATATTCCTGGACTCAGTGAGGACTAAGCCACCGGATTATTGGTCCATGGCTTCATGGGCGTGGCTGGGAATCAGAGGGCCACCTTTGGCCCCTCCGGCTTGCTGTGTGAAAACAGTGTGCTTCCTTCTGTTCCCCCTTTGATGGCTCCCACCACCCTCCCTCCTTCCATGCCCCATGGCTGCCGTTTGTTTGGACACCAACCTCCTAAAGTCAACCCCCCCCCACCCCCATACACACACACACACAGACACAGCTAACCCCACCCTCCTCACAGTCCGCTGAGTCAACGCTTGTGCAGGAAGGATGCAGTTGTTATTGCGGCCCCGGCTCAGGGTTGCTTGGTCGGTGTGTATGAGTGTGTGTGTATTGGTGGTGGGGAGTTGGCTGCCTTCACTGTTTGAAAACTAAAGAAAGCAAAGGGGAAGAGGAAAGGGTCTGGACGCACATTTAGGGACCAAGTGGGTCGGCGACTTGGTCTCCGCCCGGAACAAGGTGCTGGGAGAAAACTCTTTCCACAAAACCTACCGTCTCTTGTACTTATCGGACCCTACGACGAATGCACATACCTGCACTTGGGTTGTTTTTCTTAATATTGCAAAATACAGAAAGTAAAGAAGTCAATAAGTGCAAGGTGACCCAGCATTAGGAAAGCGTGTGTAGCTGGTGAAATGTGCAGCAATGAAGAAGGCACTTTGAAACATTTCTCTTGAAAGAAAACACAGGTTTTCCTTGTGGTGAACTAAGAACTGTTGCAGATTTGCCTGATGTGGAAAGCGTTTCATCTCTGATAAGGACACAACCAGCTCAAACAAGGGTTGCTTTTTTTCCTTCTTTTTTAATTGAAATATGAACTTTATTTTACCCATACAAAATAAAAAGAATGTTAAAAGTTTACAATACAGTGTCAACTTCTATTCGGAAACATTTCATACTGAGACTGACACATAAATGGGAGCCCCGTCTCGGTTTTCAATGGATACATTTAAAACAATCTAAAAAAGAGAAAGGGGAGGAGGGGGGTGGCCATAAAAGGAAAAAAATGTTAAAGAAAAATTTACCCAAAAGTTGGAGGGGGCGGGGGCCAGAATAGAAATGAGAGAGGACAAAAGGAGACAAACCACTTTAAAAACAAAGTTATGGTCCAAGAGTCACATTATACTTCTGATGGGTAATTCAGGGGAAATTAATGGTTATATATATATATATATATATATATATATATATATATATATATATATATATATATATATATATATATATATATATATTAAAAAAAATACCAATCCCAACTGTCGGAGCACCTTGACTCTGACAGCGTGAAAAACAAACAAAGTGGAAATCATTAACCGGCTGATATGCTTGACTTCCTGGCTGCGGTCGTGGAGGTTTAGAGTCATCTTGATAAAAACGTGAATTAAAAATAGAACCCAATTCCAAAAAGCTGTGGTTTAGCGAACCGATAGTAAAAAAATACACCTGCTTCCTTGTTTATGTTGCAGCTTGACAATTGGAGCGACAAAGCCGGGAAGTACACGTCTGAACAGCAGTATATCAGAGCCAATCGATCGCCTTTGTACGAGCATCAAAGGCCATATTAAGACTTCAACTATTACTTAGAGAATTATTTTCAAGCCAACTTCGGCGACTCATTTTGTCCACTTCATAGTAAATACTAAGGAGGACTGAGGATGAAAGAAAAAGTGCCAAAAAGAGAAAAAAAAAGCTACAATGCAACAGAAACTACACCTATCCTGTCTGCGGGGGCTCACGGCAAAAATAGTGACGACTGCCAATTTTTAATTTTTTTTATAGTCAAAAAAGAACAACTGACTCGTTAAAAAACATCCTCATTGGATACTCCTCTACAATAAAATGAAACTGTTTTGTTTTGTTAAAACGAAAAGAAAATTAAAACACATAATGTACAACCGGTTTTCTGTCTCGTGCGGTGGGCGGCGTCTCTTTGCTTTCGGCGTGATGAAGAGTCTTTCCCTCTTCAGCTGAGAGCCGCCGCCGCCGCGACAACAACTTAAGGAATCGAAAAAAATGTCGGAAGAGTGTACGTGCGTGTTTGAGTGGTGTAGGAGGAGGAGGAGGAGGGAGCTAAGAGTCATAGTCTTCGTCGTCGTCGTCATCTTCGTTTTTGTGCGGCTCCGGGGCTGGGGGAGGAGGTGCGACGCTGATCATGGAGGGGTGGGGGGCGAAGGCCATGCCGCCCGGGGGCTGTGCGGGAGCCGTGCTGCCTGTCGAGGACGCGCTTTCCATCTCCTGCTGGGGGGAGCTGTCGGAGCTGCGGGGCGAGGACTCGTCCAGCATGAGCATACCTCTGTTAGGGGGGCAATCAAATTAAAATGACTCTTATGAGCTACTTCCCAGTTAAACATCCAGAAATCAATGTGGTTTTTTTTTCCTGTTTTCAGTTAAACTTTGCACTTAAATTAAACCTAAACCTATTTTATATATTTCGATATGTATATTTTTTTTAAAAACATTTTGCACACTGTTTACATTTAATTTCTTTAACACACTGCACAGTTATTTGTATTTTATATAGTGTGTCTATTGTGTGATTAATAAAGTACACATCCATCCATTCAATAGCCCACACATGCGAAAATAGGAAGAATACCATAAAATATACATGTAGAATTTCAGACTAACAGGAGATTATAGAGTACATGAAAGCTGTTTATAATGCAAAATAAGTATGGAAGGTGTCTAGAAAGCTGCATTCTTAATCATTCGACCTGTGTCTTTCATCAGATAACGATAGCATGAAATGATTCGGAAAAGAACTTCTTGAGAGACACGCGGTCCGGCTGCGTACCTGTGGAACCTGTGAATCGTCGGCGGCCGATACACAGGTTGGCTGATGTTATCCTCGTCTGTCTCGCTGTCTTCAGATTCATCCTGTTTCCGACAAAACAAACATACCAGTCAGCCTATTGACCTCACACATATATCACTGAACCTGCATGGAGTTCAATTACGTAGATCATTCCGTGTGTGAAGATCATTTATCTTCAAAATGTAATACATGTGCCTCCAAAAGGAAAGGAAAATAGAACTTGAAAGCTGTAGATATGTACAGGTCACGTGAATACACCACACCTCTTGCTCAGACTCTGTGCCAGACAACTTCTTTTCCTTCCCTTTGGAGCCAGCTCCTCCGTTCTTGCGGCCCGACCCTGGTTTTCTGCCCCTGGGGGTCGGAAAAGAAAAAGAAAATGAACAAAACGTTGTGTGCTTCTTTCAGATAAACAGACACAGCTCGGATGTGGTCAATACTGCTGGTGAAATGACTCCCATCGCGGAGACTGTGGGTCTAAATATCAGGAGCGAGCAAGCACTTTAAATTCAATCTGAATCGAATCCGCCACTTTGCAGTGAAAAGAAGTTAATTCATGTGTAATTATCTGCCTGCTCTCTGCTCCAATTTAGCTGCAGTGCTTGATTTGATGGTCAATACTATTTTCTCTTCTCTCCAATCCTCAATAATGAGTGGACCCTCTCTTGTTTTACTGTTGTTTTTTGCATTTAATTTTCAATCACGAAACAAATAAAACCAGTGATGAGGTAAAAGACGACCGGCGTGTTGCTTTGGTCCATTTCTGCTTACAGTAGCATCTGTTCCTGGAAAAGCAAAGAGAACTCTCCTTGTGTCCGTACAAGGAGTTAAGTGCCGCTGAGTGATTCATTTCTTAATTGTGTGGGTGCATGCGCTTATCAGAAATGACTGCATGGATTGACAAATTACACGACCAAGCAGGATTATTGAGTCACACTCAGCTGCTTGATCGTGGTCTATCAATACACGTGAAACAGGAGCTTGCACATTTGAGTTTCCCACAGTCCACTTTAAGGCCTTGACCGATAAATCCCATGTTGTTGGAGAAATCTTTAATAATTTGTAAAACAATGACGAGGTAGGCAAGCAAGCTATTGCAAGAACATCAACCACAAAGTTGACCTTCCAGATCTGTGTGCTGTTAGTGAGTGGCTAGCACGTAGGTAAATCATGGACACGTCCGTCGAAAAGTCTCCAGTTAACAGGGTCACTCGTTAAACCGAAACGCCTGTTGCTCTGAAAGCGGTTGTTTTCCTGCCGGAGTTGTGTAGAACTCGAGTCCTCTGTTGGAATATCGATTCTGCGAACCGAACGTGCAACAACCAGACATGTCGATGCTGGTAACAGAGAGAGACAGACAGACAGACCTGCGTGGGACTTTTTCTGCTCCCCCCTCCGTGTGGTTTTCTTCCCCCTCGCCCTGCATGTCGGGCACCGTTGCGACCAGGTCTTTCAAGAAATCAAACTGCTGCTCCAGCTCAATACACTGCTTCCTGTGGACACACAGTTTTAGATCAGTACATTGCTTTCTCCACAGACGTCAATGCATTCTGAGTTGACTGAAAAGTATAAATGTCACACAGACCAAAAAATAAATGGGGACTATGTATTCATATCAAAAGAAAAGTGAGCACCTTTTTAGGCAAAATGGGCCCAAAATCAAACAACTTTTTATATGATTTTCCTGTTATTATCATCTCACTGCCCGAGTCAGAATGAACCGAGCAGAGGATGACTATCGAAGTAGTCCATCTTCAAAACATTGTACTAGAGACCAGATTCTTTATCGAGACACACAAAAAAAGAAACTTACAGATGCGATGTTGTCATCGTCTTTGCGTTCCTAGACTGGGTGACTTGACAGGCCTTTGTAAGCAATGATTCCAAAAAAAGCTCCAGGGCTCTCGCTGACATCCCACATTAAGGAAATTACAATGGAGGGGGTCTCTGCTCATTATTTATAGATTGATAGATAGATAGATAGATAGATAGATAGATAGATAGATAGATAGATAGATAGATAGATACTTTATTAATCCCCAGGGGGAAATTTGTTTATTTACTGCCTGATCAAGTGCCGATCCAAAACCTTCTTCAACGTAATTGATTGTTAGTTGAGAAAATGTAAAATGTATAACATACATCACAAGTTCCCAAAGTCCAATATGACTTAAAATGTCTTCTTTTCTCTGGACAACAATCCACAACACAAACATTTTGTTGACATGAATTTCAAATTCAGAAAAAGCTGAACATCTTCAAATTGTCGAAACCTAAACCAGCAAAGGTTTTGATTGCATTGACAAACTAAATATAGTACATGCACAGAAGAGATTTTGTTCAGGAAGGATACAAATAATAACAGGTACTGCTGCAGCCACTTTGCCTATTTCTTCATCTGTCTGCATAATCTTCTTAATCCGTGCCTGTAGGGAGAAAAGGTGATGTGTTAAGTGTGTTGGGTTTGTAGAGTGAGCCAATTCCTGTTTATACAGCGACACGAACTTTTTTAAATGAAAAACAAAACTTAAAGACAGATTGATCCATCACAATGTATACAGTGACACGATTTTTTTTTTTTTTTTTTTTTTTTACAACTTAACGCTCGTTAACTGAATTAACTTTATATCAAAATGTAGTGAAGTTACAACACATTTTGCTAACTGTCGCTATCATAAGACGCCTTAAATGGCATGGCGTGTTGAAAACGTTGTTGTTGAAATATTCTACGGTGTTTGCAATGTGAACACCTGAAACGTTGGACAAATGAGCACCCACAAACAACAGATAGCCAAGATTTACAGCATTCGGTTTCACTTAGCTCGGCATGCTAAAAACAACAATAATTGGTGGACCCGCTAGCTAGCTAGCTTACGTGGAACGCCTCAGATGCACCACAGCTAACTCTGGTGTGCATCGCAAGTTGGACAACTCAATTACATCAGCGATGTCGGTACAACAGCAACAGTACATTTTACACTTCAGTAGCAAAGGCTTGCGCTTGTTAGTTGGCTTGTGGGCGCTCTAAGCAACAAAACAGGCCGAGTCCCAGTTAAGCTAGCTAGACAAGTTAGCTTTCCTTCATGCAGTTTGCTAACTATCTCAACACCGGTTGACCAACGTTTAAACTCACCGGAGGGAATCTGGCGTTGTATTTCTTCTTTTTGCTAGGCATAATTAAATCACTTAGACGGCTAGCTTAAAATAAAATGCAATATACGCTGGAATATTGCTCTCTATCATACATAAATCACCTCCACCGCGCACACACTAGATAGCAAGAGCTACCCTGCTAACTCGTTAGCACGTCGTCACTCGCTCCCTGGTAGATCGGCTGGGTTCCGCGGGGTCACAGCGCCGTCTAGTTTGGAGCAACTTTGGCCAGAAGTTATTCATTTGTTTTCAGCTAATAATGTAACACGGTTACATTTTATAACTACACGAAATAAACACGACTTAATTTACAAGTATATCTGGTATATTGTCATTTAAGAGCAGTAATTAAATGTAGTACGTTATACCTTAAATCACATACATGAACGCTGATTAAAGCAATGAACCTCTAATTTGTCGTAATTGGCAAATATAATATACTACTTTATTTCTGTGCTGAATGAATTAAATACATTTAATTCCCAAGGTGCGGTATTCACCATTACATTGGCTCGGCGCACAGTAAGAAGTCATTGCGCCGCTAACAGCACCGTAACGCATGAATAGAGGAGCAATACAGTCAAACGGCGGCGAGAACCATCATCACCGCAGTCGGCTCGAGCGGAAGAAGAAGACCGTACAAGGAAACTCCAGTATCCACAGGTAAGTTTAAGCCTCGACGACCGATGTTTGCAACCATTTTGCCTCATGGGACATATACACTTTACGACGTTAGGTGTGTTCAACAGCAAGCTGACCTGCAAATTTGTTAAGACAACATGGGCGATTGGTGATATGGCTAGCTAGCTAGCTAACGTTTCTAGCTAACTAGATAGCATTATGCTGAAGCCCAGCAATTGCAAACTTCGTGTTTAGCCACACGTCAACTGTGCACACGAACGAAATGGTTCGACATGTATTTATTGTGGAAGAATCGGCGATGGACAAGCGTTAGCGCTGGCTGTTAAACAATTGCTGCTAATGTGGCAGGCTAATGTTAGCAGTCCAGCTCTCCACTTTTGTCTTCACTTAAGAAGTAGCGCAAACTAGCGTCTGCGCCCGTGTTTGAACATGCAGTTGAACATACAGTTTAACACACAACCCCTGTCTCCTCTCAACAGGATACGTTCCCGGACTCATTCAATAGCCCTGCACTAAGAGCATCATGGAGGAGGAAGGGGTCCCTGTAGAGGCAGAGGTCGAGACCCCTTTTGCTGCAGAGACTCATGCTGCTGAGGCCATGGCTGCAGACATGGACCCCTGGATTGTGTTCGACTCGAGAAAAACGCCCAAATCCGAGTTTGACGGCTGGCTGGAGAGCAACGGGCCCTCACAAGTGTACAGGTTTGGTGATGAGGAAAGCGGTGCTAGTCCTGTGGGGTGGATTGCTGTGCAAGGCCTGAACTACTGCCCTGACGCTGGGGATGTCACAGGTCTCCAGGAGAGCTGGGAGAAATTTTTGGCCTGCGGCCGGCCTGTCACCTTCCAGACTATAAAGGAGCTGGCCCTGAACCACGGGGTGCTCACGGGCAAATGGCTGATGCACTTGGACTCTGGTTACAAGTTGGACCACGCCTGGGAGTGCTTGGCCAGAGCAGCCCTGGATGGCAAGATCTCCTACGTTAAAGTCAGTCCCCATAATCCCAAGAACGAGGGCAAGCAGGTCATTTGTGCCTACAACCAGAACTTCACTGACGAGAGCGAGGTCATACAACTGGACAGCGTCATCCGGGCCACCGGGCTCAAATGCTCCCTCAGCTACAAGCCGGACGTGTACACATACCTGGGAATCTACCGCAACAACCGCTGGAAACTGTGTCCAACCATTTACGAGAGCAAATTTGACCTTGAGCGTGTGCCCCGGCGTTCCCGCATTGTCAACAAAGTTACCAATCTTGAAGTAACATAAGTCTGTCGAGAGCAAGATAGTTTTGGAGAACGGGTAAATCAAGAGGCACTGGTTGTTCCTGTGGGCTGGGTTGTGCAGTACATCTCACTGGCTGAAAATGTTTTGTCAGCGGTTTAATTTTAATCTCATTCTTCCTTTTGCCAAAACAATTACCGTAATCTAATTTCAGTCTGTAATATTTCCTAAGTGACCTGAACTAGTGTCACTCCTTTTTTGTTATTGTCTTCACAAGTTAAAAGATTTGTGTTCACGATCTTACCTGGTGACTGAGGAAATCATTGATTTTGTATGCACAGAGGATAATATTCTCTTTTCTTTATTTTTACATTTGTC
The DNA here is from genome assembly GCF_023055335.1 of Clinocottus analis. Classification (NCBI taxonomy): domain Eukaryota; kingdom Metazoa; phylum Chordata; class Actinopteri; order Perciformes; family Cottidae; genus Clinocottus; species Clinocottus analis. Next base: position 12,108,117 of record NW_027175943.1, on the reverse strand, counting down.
ATTTGTTTGGCTTTATCTTTTTGGTTTGTATGGAACCACCGTAACAGAGCTGCCAAATAAAATCTACTTTTGAAGACCATCTGAATATGTTGTGGCTTTTATTGTCAAAAAAAGTGTTTTGGAATTTTGACAGAATGAGTCATTAATTACAGCAAAAAAGGCGAAAAGTATAATCAGTTTACGTCATACCAGTAGAAAACAGCATTATTTAATCTGGTAGCAACCTTTACTACAGAGTGAAGCAGATTGACCCACAGGTCTGAAACAACTGCAGCCATTCACAAAATACATGTAGAAAAACAGAAGAGACCAGAGGAAATCAAGCAGACACAAAAGCAATATCTGATACAGCTCCAAGAGCTACACTGCTATAAGCATGTACTTATAAATGTTGCTTCTTTGATAATTATTTCTATGTAGACCTTCATTTGGTTTGTAACACATAACTACATTTTGTTGAGACTCAACAAAGGCACCTGTATGTGAAGGTTGTCAGTTATTGTGGACCTTCAGAAAAACCTTCCAAAGTAAAAACACCGGGACATTTAATTACAAGGACAATAGCATCATTTGCATAGCCTTACCTCCAGACCCAATTACCGCTGAGAACATCTACTGCTTGAAATCAAAAAGGCAGACCAAACATACACATTTCAAAGTGATAATCACAGTAACACTGATCAAAGTGGCTAAAATGATGGGTACAAAAACATGTGTAGCATGTTCCACAGGAAAACATTTGAGCGAATGCCAACGCATCTGCTCAGACTGTTTATAGAAATTGATGCTGAACAAGGGAGATGAAATCTGAATATGGGCAGTCCTGTCTTATCATTCGTCAGTGAAACTGTATATAAAGACCAGGCAAAACCCACTAATTGAACAACATAAAGAGTCTTTGCTGGTGTATCTCTATGGCATAGTGAACAGTTTTGCTACATTCTGCAACTATTAGATCCACCTTGTTTCCTTTTTTGTGTTCAAAACAAAAAGGTCTTTAAGTTCTGAACGTTGAATGGCAGATACAAGTGGTCGATGTAAATATGTTCGTTACATTTTTTTTATATAAAAAATCACTTGGACACACTTTAGGTCGGGTGTCCTGAAACGAACCCAGCTTGGCTTCCATTGTTAAAGATGGAAATAAGACGGTCCTCGTCGGCGGACATCAACTCGTCAAACTCATCCAGCACAGGGGGCCGGTGGTTGCCAATGTCGATCATGCCCTCGTTCTGGAGCAGGTTGACGATGCTGTTGGGGTAATTCATCCAGGTGCTTCCTGGGATGCTGGCAGGGTCAGAAGTGTTCTGGGCCGCGGTGGAAGAGCTGGCCTGGGCGGCTTGTTGACATGAAGGCTGCGGCAACATCGAGGCGCCGTTTCCGCTTACGTTCATGAGGGCGGGGTTCAGGAGGTCCTCAAAGTCGTCCATGTTCAGGTTGTCCAGGCCTTGCGTCTGGGTTTCGGAAAAGCTCGGGAACTCTGGGATATCGTCGTCCGCGAGTGGCGCGTCCACATGGAACTGAGAGCCCGGGAGGGCGAAGGAGATGCCGGTCTGCGAGGAGGACAAGCTTCCTTGGGAAGCGGCCGGCTCCTGGGCCATGGCTGAGGGGATTTCGGGGAAGAACTGGTGAAAGTCTGCCAGGTTGACGGTTGAGTACTCTTGGTTGGCAGTGGACGTGGTGCTCGCGGAGCCTGTTGGCTGGCTGGTTGTAAAGTTGGGCACCGGAGTGGCTTTGGGCTGCGGGCCCAGGTTCAGGGTCTCCATGATCCTCCATGTCTGATTTGCGGTTGCAGCGGAGATGGAGGTGGAGACCTCAACCTTGGGCGGGGCCGAGAAAAGCTGGCCCGGTTGATAAGAGTAGGAAGGCGGAGCTTTCGCTCTGTTGGCACCAGGGGGAGCTACAGCTGCTGGAAGAAACACCACGCAGCAGGTGTTATTGCCACACACACACACACACACACACACACGCATTGAAATACACATTTGTGTCTGTTAAGACCAATCAAACGGACTCACCAACTGGTGCAGTCATTAAAGGAAGCTTGACCGGGGCCGTCCTCCTTGCCGGGCTTATGTGCCGTCTATCTGGTGGCATGGACACTGAATTCAAACGGACACGGTTACATCACAACAAAATCATCA